>NC_024797.2:28129510-28442338 GCF_000309985.2 Brassica rapa
GCATTTGTTGTGTTATTTCAGGAAAGCCTTCCAGAAAGTTTGAATTTTTTTTCCTTGTTTACGCAGGATAGAAACAAGATGGGAGATTCAGTACCTCTAAAACTAGCACTGCCAGAGCTGAAGTATCCTATTGGTTCACAGCCAAAGGAAAAGTCAGCAATCAACCCTACTCTGGTTCAGATTATATCTCTATTGTCAAAAGCATCCTAAAACCAGATGAGATGATAAGAGTCCGAGGATCATTTCTGGGACCTGTAATGAAGCTCAGTGAGAGAGGATTGAAGTTATCAGCAAAGATAGTCTACGCCATTCTCACTAGAAGCATCGTTTCTGTCAAGGAGAATGAAGCCTGGTTCCATTTCGGTGCGCAGCCAATGAGGTTCTCTATAAGAGAATTTCATATGATGACAGGCTTGAAATGTAGTGGTGCATTAGAAGGACCACGAAGGGAAACCGAGAGATTTAATTGGGAATTGCTAAAGGGGCGTAGTCATAAGTTAAGTGACGTGGTGGACCAGCTCAGAAACACAAGAGAAGATGCTTCTGAGGAGAATATGCCTCGCAATGCTCATCCTGGTAGAGAGCATATTATTGCGGAAGAGCAAAGGAGGGAGTTTTCCTTTGGAATATGCGAAAAATGCACAGGATATGACATATCCATGGGGAAAAGAGGCTTACATTGTGCTCCTGAAGTCAATTCAAAACGCTGTCGCGAATCATTTGGAGAATAATCCAAATTTGAGTTGCAAGGTTATCCTCTAGTATTCCTTCTTTGGATACTAGAGTCGATTCCTTTGCTAAGGGATAAGTTCAGTAAGTGTGTACCAACAGTTGAGGTTCCTGGGCCGACTTACTTGTGTGAAAAATACACTGAGGTAGAGAATCCATCACTTGATAGGGTTTTACAGGTTGAAGCTGATACAAGGTAAGCTTTTCCAAGTATATGTTTCTCAGTTTATTTGGCTTCTTCTTTTTAATATGTTTCTCATTGGTCTTTTTTTAAATACTCTCTCAGCTGAAGGTCCATTGCATACTACCTTCTATTCCTCATGATCCAGAAGATGATATCTCCATTGAAGACAAATATAGTGACGAGCTGGAAACAGTGAAAGATGTAACAAAGAAAGGGTACAAGATTACAGCCGATGACTGGGAAAATAGGTGTGTAGACACATTTGACACATTGGATGCTCTTATTCAAATGATGGCAATAAGGAGACTGGCCAAGCTTCTACTCCGATTGATGAGGATTCAGTAAATGAAAAAGTGAACAGGATCATCACGGTAATGGAGGAGAATCTGAAGAGCATGAAGGATCGAATGTCATTACTGGAAGAAGAAAAATACATCTTAGAGCTCGTGTGTCAGAGTTGGAAGGAAACAACAATGTTTTTCCCACTAACGTGACACAAAAGGTAAATTCTCAAAACATCTTCTTTTACATTTGCATTTTCAAGTATTTTTTGGAAGATCTTGTACATATTCTTGAATGCCTTCCTAATATTTGACAAACAGCGATCCAGTGGGACACCTTTATCTCCAATGTCTCACACGCAACCATCGAGTGAGACACCTTTATCTCCAATGTCTCAACAGCCTAATTTGACACATGAGGTATGTAACCAATAAATATTGTTGAGTTTTGAAGTAATATTTGGAAAGCTTTTGTACTTCTTGAATGCATTCCTGATTTTTGCAGGAGACAATGATTGAATCAGCTGCATCTCCAAAGTCTCAACAAAATGAGGTATATGCTCAAAAATTTTTAAGAAAATATTTGGAAATTCTTGTACAAAATCCTGAATGCCTTCCTGATTTTTGCAGGATTACACGCAACATCGAGTGAGACGCCTTTATCTCCAATGTCTCAACAGCCTAATTTGACACATGAGGTATGTAACCAATAAAATATTGTTGAGTTTTGAAGTAATATTTGGAAGCTTTTGTACATATTCTAGAATGCATTCTTGATTTTTGCAGGAGACAATGAATGAATCAGATGATGAAACTCCTGCCCTTGATACTCAAGTATTCTCTCCTAATCTGACAAAAGAGGTATATGCTCAATGATATTGTTTTCACAGTTGGAGTTTACAAATTAGTTTGGGTGATTTTTTTTTACATATAAAGGCTTTTCTGATTTTTGACAGAAAGAAACAGAAACGTCTACCGATGAGAGGCCATCCAATCCTAATCAAGATGGAAAACCAGATGATGAGGTAATATTTATTCTAGAAATTATAGTTGAATGTATTCATGATGGCCATTCCTGATATTTTTTTGCAGATTGTGAGAGAGAAATTAACAAGTGAGTCACCTGCTAGTCAGAGTCAAGTTTTGCAGAAAGAAACAGTGGAAATGAATGAGACACCTTCTTCTCCAATAGCTCCAAAGAGTATTGAAACTCCCGTTTATACTCCAAGTCAGACTCAGCAGGTACATGGTCAAAAAAAATCTTGGATTTTTAAGTTAATGTTTGGAAGCTTTAGAACGTACTCTGGATTGACTTCGTGATAATTTTTACAGATTGAGAGAGAGCCATCGGATGACACGCCTGCCCTTGATACTCAAGTTTTTACTCCTAATCTGACAAAAGAGGTATATGCTCAATGACAGTTGGAGTTTACAATTAGTTTTGGGTGATTTACATATATAGACCTTTCTAATTTTTGGCAGAGGGAAACACAAACCTCTACTGATGAAACGCCACCCAAAACTAATCAAGAAGAAGGAAAACCAGATGATGAGGTAATATTTACTCTAGAAATTATAATTGAATGTATTCATGATGGCCTTTCCTGATATTTTTTGCAGATTGTGATTGAGTCACCTGCTGCTCAGACTCAAGTTTTGCAAAAAGAAACACTGGAAATGAATGAGACACCTTCTTCTCCAATATCTCCAAAGAGTATTGAGGCTCAAGTTTTTACTCCAATTCAGAAACAGCAGGTAAATGTTCAAAAAATCTTGGAGATTTCAAGTAATGTTTGAAAGCTTTTGTACGTGTTTTTGATCCCCTACCTGACTTTTTTTTGTTTTTTTTGCAGACGGTAACAGAGGAAACGTATGAGGCTACACAGCCATTGACTGAGATCATTTCAGCAAACAATAAAAAGGTAAGCATAGAAATGTCTTTCATAAGTACAACTTGAATTTTAAATTGTAGAAACTTCTTCATAACTACCTCTTTTATTTTACTGTTATTACAGGAGGATACACATGCTGTGCATCACACACCTTCCTCTCCATTGTCTTCACTAATTGCACTAGTTATTGAAGAAAATAAGAATGCTTTGGTAAGAAGAAATATTTAAAATGTTTATGTAATATTTTTCTATTCAACTAACTCTTACCATTTACTTTTGTCTTATAGAGTGAGACAGAAACTGCGACCCAATATTTTTCTACAAGTGAAGGAGCATACACAATCAAGCAGAAAGAATCAAGCAGAAGAATATCTCAAGGATACTACAGAACCTACTACTGAGCTAGTTTCCACAGATGTTTCGAAGACACAGCCTCTTACTCCGCAAACACAGCACCTTCAGACAAGTGAGGGAGATCAATCCGATGAGACACCATCAGAGCAGAATCAAGCAGAAGAAAATCTCAAGGATACTACAGAACCTACTACTGAGCTAGTTTCCACATATGTTTCGAAGATGCCGCCTATTACTCTGCAAACAGAGCATCTTCAGACAAGTGCTATAGATTTTTCAGAAACAAACGAGGTATGCATCGAGTATATTTGATCTTTAATTATTATTCTAACAATTTAAAACCGCTGATGTTACTGAATCTTCATTTTTAATAGGTTGAAGTAAGCAGGCTTCTAGCTCACTTTCAAATAGGCGCAGAGGTTGAGATTTTGTCTACTGATGACGAAATATGGTATCCAGGAAAGGTTGTTGATCTTAAACTGTGTGAAGGACTAGAGGAGCTGACAGTTGAGTACACGACACTCTTCACAGACCAACATAGACTTCAGAAACTTCAGGATACTATCACGGCTGACAAAATACGTCCTGCAACACCAACTAGTGACCAAAAATCCTTTGAGATGATGGATAAGGTAGAAGCCTTTACAACAATGGCTGGAGCAGCGGACAAATTAGCATGGTACTTGGTGATAACACATACTCGGTGTGTCTCTATACTTCTATGGAAACTATTCTATTCAAACATTCAGATTTGCGAATTCATAGAGAATGGAAAGATGGAGTCTGGAAGATGGCAGATAAGGTAAATCATAACTAGAATTATACTTCACGTGAATTGTTTGATATACATACATTTTAGTTTCAGGAATGGTTTCCAGAAATTCCGATTGCAACAAATTTGATAATATTTTGCTTGGTGTCTATTGTTTGATTAAAGGTGAAGCCTGATAAGAAAAGGAAAGCTGCTGCCTCATCACAAAATTCAGGAATGGATAATGTTTTCCTAAGAAGGAGCGAGAGGGTGCCTAAACGATCTAGAGACACAAAAACTCCATTCAAGTCTGACAGAAATCCGGCTTTAACTGTAATACCTGAGATTATACCTGCAGTTGATCCGTTTTCAACTCCTGCGGAACATAAGCTTTCAAGGCTTCAAAATTGGATGACATTAAAGCCCGGCATGCATGAAACGTAAGCATGTTTCTGTCCTTGTCTATATATTCTTATATTTATGTATAAGAGGTTTGGTAATTCCTTTGAATCTTTAATCGACTGCAGGTCCCTATCAATCAATGATAATAAGATAAGGAAATCTTTCTTTCAAAGCATGGAAAATGCAAAAAAGGACCTTAAGAAAGAGGTAATTTGTTTACATATGTTCTTGCCTTGAGCTTTTTTTTAAAAAAAAATTCAGGAAGGATTTGTTTAGTTTCAGGAATTATATAGTAACAAATTAGATAATGTTTGCCTTTTTTTTTGCAGCACATTGATGGAGCCTTTGCAATGCTAAATTGCAGAAGAAATGAGAATGCTGCTTGGTTCCACAACTACAAGATTCCAAAGGCGTGCTTCCTACCTATGGAGTTCTTGCATTGCTTGCTCTCTGATGATTTGGCTTACAAGAAAGAAAAGGTCAAAGGTAAAAAGATTTTCAACGATTTATTTAAAGATACTGTGAGAGGGAAGGTATATCCAGAGAAGACATGGGGAGAAGATGTTGATGTTGTGTATGGGATTACTCTTGGAAAAAAAAGCAATGTCTGGATTGGGATGGAAATTCATTTGAAGAAGAAAAGAATCACAGTATATGATTGTTTTCAAAAGGAAAGCAACAGCATTGATATTCCTCAAGTGAAAAAGTTGGCAGGTATGTATAAACAATTTGTATTTGATGTATTCATCTGTTTCTTGGTTTGAAATATTCAACTGATTCTATCTTGATATTGATTTTTAAATATGACAGTGTTGATTTCTAATCTGCTGGTGGAATCTTCTGGTGATGAGGTAGATAAGTGAAGATGATTCCATTTGAGATTGAGCAGGCACAAGGTTTACCCAAGACAAAACATCCTTTCAACTGTGGGATATTTCTTGTCAAGATTCTGGAGTGCCAGTCATTGAAGATAGGAGACATGACAAAGATTAATGATGACAATGCATTGGAGCTAAGGAGAACCTTGTCTTGTGAGATCTTCAACCAATTTGTGGATGAGAGCTTTGGGAAATGAGAATGATGCATGAAAACATTTTTTGTTTTAGTTAAGACTCGGTTTTAGTTATGACTGTTTATTTTGTTATGTTGTTGGCGTCTGGTTACATAAGAAAGATTGGAAGGATATCAAGTATTTTTTGGGTATCATATATCTTGGAAGGTTAAAATAATGTTTCTGGATGGGTTTCCAGAAAAAAAGTTAAGTGTTTCAAATGTAAAAAAGAATGAAATGAGATTATATACTAAGGATTGGACATGTATATGGTAAGCTTAAAATTGTGATGTTTACAGACAACAAAAATTTAGAACCACAAAGGATCGAACCCAGAGGGAGAGAGTTTGCGTATTTGGATAGTGTGGGAGTTTAGCCACTAGGCCAAGAAGAATCATCTGTTAATGGATTACATTTAATTTTATTTAACTCCAAACTGTAACACAAAAAAAATTAAAATGATTTTGAATCCACCACATATCGAACCCGGGGAATAGAGAGACTTTTGAGTTATGAAATGCCTTGGTTTAACCGCTGGTCTGAGGAGAAATCATCTGGTCTACCGAAAACCATCTCCAGAACTCTCTCTCTCTCGCGATCTTTCTACGCGCTCTCTCTATTCTCCGAGAAAAACCATTTCTAGAGCTCTATCTCTTTAAGGTATGTTGCAGATTCAACCTTATGTGTGTTTTCTTTCTGAGAGATTGGTCTCCTGGTTTTTGCTTGTGTATAGACTTGCTCGTTTTAACCTAATATGATTGGTAGAATTCTAGTTCATGTGAAAGCATGTGTATAGACTCAGGAAGGATTTGTATTGTTTCAGGAAACCCTTCCTGAAAATTGGATTTTAATTAATTTAGACAAATAAAATTTTTCTTGTTTACGCAGGATAGAAACAAGATGGGAGATCCATTACCATTAAGACTAGCACTGCCTGAGCTGAGGTATCCGATTGGATCAGAGCCAGAGAAGACGATATCGATAAACCAACACTCGATAGTTGCTTATATCAAAACTGTTAAGGAAATTCTAGGAAATGATGAGTTCAACAGAATAAGAGGGACGTTTTTGGGACCGGTGATCAAGCTTGGAGAGAGGTCTTTGAAATTATCAGCTAAGATAGTGCACGCAGTTCTCACCAAAAGCATCAAGACAGTGAAGAGACACGAAGCATGGTTCCATTTTGGTGCTCAGCCAATGAGGTTCTCTATAAGAGAATTCCACATGGTGACTGGTTTGAAATGTAGTGGTGAAGCAAGAGAACCACGAGAGGAAACCGAGAAATTTAAGTGGGACTTCCTAAAAGGGCGTACTCATACAGTAAAGGACGTGGAGAAGCAGCTCAGAAACACAAGAGAAGATGCTTCTGATGAGAGATTCTGCCTTGCAATGCTCCTCCTGATTGAGAGCATACTACTACAGAAGAGCCTTCTCGACGGTGGCACAACTTTTACTTTGGATTATGTGAAAATAGCGCAGGATATGGATGTCTTGATGACATACCCATGGGGGAGAACAGCTTATAATTTGCTGTTAAAATCACTTCAGAGAGCTGTCGACAAAAGCCTCGACAAAAACAATTATGATTTGCAAGGATTCCCTATGGCATTTCTTATATGGATACTTGAGTCAGTACCTTTGCTACAGTATGCATTCAGTCAAGTTGTTCCTATTCTGAGCGTTCAACCGTCTACCCCAATATTTTTGTGTGAGAAGTACCTTCAAATAGCTTCTCCACAGCTGATAGATGTTCTCCTAATTGAAATCAAAGATCATGTAAGTTTTTACATTATTTTTTTCTTGTTTCTGTTTTGCCTTATGATTCTCCATTTAAAAGCTAATTATTTTTATGGTTTCAGCTTAAGGTCACATGCATCCTACCTCCTATTTCTAATGATCCAGAAGCTGATGTTTGCATGGAAGACGAAGCTAATAAAGATCTGGATGACATGGCCGATTTATCCAAGAGAGGTTATAAGTTTAAAATTAGAGATTGGCGAAACATGTCAGTAGACCTATACGGTGCTAATGAACAAATAAGAAGAGCATCTTTACTGTTTGGGAATGGAGGGATGAGTCAAGCTTCTTCTTCGTATCAGGAGGAGTCTTTGGAATCAAAGATCAACAGAATCAGCGAGATGGTGGGAGATAATTTAAGGATCATGAACGATCGTTTGTGTTTGATTGAAAAAGACAGGAAACAGATTAAAGAACGTGTGACAAAACTAGAGAAACTACAAAGAGTTACTTCATATGAAACTCCAAACAATGAGGTAACTTTTTTTTCGGAAATTAAAATTAATGTTTATCTAGTTCTTGATTCAGTTTTTTTTTTGAGTTGTCAAGTAATTTTGGAAGATGTTATACATATTTAGGATTGCCTTCCTAATTTTTGTTGTACTTGCACAGACTGACACAACTCCATTTCATGAGACGGCTTCCAGACAAGGTGAAGCCAATGCAGATCAAGCAGATGAACAACTTAACAATGAGGCAAGTATAATTTTGAAAACTGTTGGTATTTATAAAATTATGAATTTGGTTGTACTTAAATTAATTTTTGGAAGTTCTTGTACGAGTTCATAATCCCATTCCTGACTTCAGGATACACGAGAGCCTATGAATGAGATCACGAAAGAGACACCTGGTTCTCCAATAGCTCAACAGAATATTGAGACTCCAGTCCTTACTCCAATTCAGACGCAGCAGGTACCTTCTTTAAAAAATTGGACTTTTCAAGTAATTTTTGGAAGCCCTTGTACGTGTTCATTCAACCATTCCTGAATTCAGGAGACTCACGAGCTTATGAATGAGATCATTTCACCAAACATTTCCGACACACAGCCAAATACCCGAGCTCGCAGAAATCTTTTAACAGAGCAAAATAAGGTATTACTTTCATTAAAACCTTTAATAAATATACAGCAACTATCAAAATGACTGGATATCCTTGAATCTAAACCATCACAGGATGTAGAAAGCAGAGTTCAAAATCCCTTTGAGATCGGAGCAAATGTGGAGATTTCATCACAAGATGACAATACTTGTCATAAATGGTATCCAGGAAATGTGTTGGCAACATATTTGGTTGATGGGGTTGAGATGGTGAAAGTTGAGTACTTCGTCCCGTCTCTGGACGAAAAGAAGAGGAAAAGGAGTGTTGAGACACGTGTATCAATTGACAGAATACGTCCTCAACCACCACCTGAGAGATCTGGAGCGAAGAAAAGTTATGAGCTAATGCAGGACGTGGAGGCGTTCGACAATGGTGCCTGGTGCGCTGGAAAAGTTAAAGTCATTTTGTTTGATGGCTCGTGTTTTGTCTCTTTGAACAATTCTAAAGAACAAATTTACTTCCACCATTCTGAGATGCGAAAACCAAGAAAATGGGTAGATGGTGTTTGGGAGATGACAAAAAAGGTAAAACAAATGCCTTGGATCACTTGAATTGAAAAATAATGTCATTTGTTTAATATCTCGGTATTGATTTTCAGATGGAAGAAGAGCAGACGCAGAGTGTGAATCCAAGTGAAGGAGATGGTGATAAAAAGGTATGAAATATTTATACATCATACTAGGAATTAAGATATAAATGTATCTGAATTTTTGTCATTCAAAAAGGGGAAGGCGAAGGCTGTCGCTTGTAAGAAAAATGAAGCAGCTGGTCCATCAGAAGATGGTGTTGGGAAAATGGCAAAAGAGGTAATAAAAATGAATAAGATCCACTTGAATTGAAGTTCAGGTCAATAGTTTGATATATCGGTTTTGTTTCACAGATGGAAGTAAAGCAGGGTAAGAGTGTGAAACCAAGTCAAGACGATCATGCAAAAAAGGTATAAAAAATATTTTTACTTCATATTAGGAAGGCATTCAAGTATAAAGATAAAAACGATCCTGAATTTTTGTCTTTATTTTTAATTAAAGGGGAAGCCTGATGTTGGTAAGAAGAAGAAAGCAAATGCTCAGCCAGTAGATTTGCTTCCTTTTCTACAGCGAGAAGAGAAGAGGCCAATACGACCTAGAAACCCTCCTATACCTGTAACACCTGAGGTAATCCTTCCAATTGATCCATTTGTGACACCTGAATTTCCTCGGTTTTCAAGGCTTGCACACTGGATGGATCTACGGGGCATATATCGTGTGTAAGCAACTTTTTGTCCTCGCATAAATATTCCTAATTTATTTTGTAAAAGTTTCGATTGATACTAGTTAATTTTATCAACTACAGACCGTTTTATATCAATGGAAAAGAAATTGAAAAAGAGTTCTTTCAAAAAATGGACGATGCAGAAAACAATCTCAACAAAGAGGTAATCAACACTCTGTTCTGTCTTCTATTTGATTGTGTCATATGTTTAGGAAGAGGTTGAGTTGAGCTATGCTAGATGTCCATGTTATAGCAGTTCTATATGAAGTTTCTAACTATATTGTTACATTGGCAGCACATAAATGTTGCATTTGAAATGCTAAATTGTAAGAGGGTTGAGCAAGGTGCTTGGTTCCGCAACAACAATCTTCCAGCAGCATGCTTTGTACCAGTCAAATTCTTAGAAGTGGTTGGGTACGCTTATGAATCTGTCAGGAAGCCACATAAGAAAAAACAAACGTTATTGGAGGGCTGTGTAGGCGAACTTGTGAAAGGTTTAATACATCCAAAGAAGGTATGGCTGGAAGATGTTGATGTTATATATGGTGTCATTGAAGATAAGTTGAGCTATCACTATATTGGGGTGGAGATACAATTGATGGACAACACAATCACACTCTTCCATTGTGGTCTTCCAAAAGCAAATATCAAACGTGCTCTTAATCAAATCCAAGAACTGGCAGGTAAAAACTCTTTACATATTCATTTTGTTGTCTGTTGCTGCTTGTGCTTGTGATGCATTTTTACATATTCATTTTGTTGTCTGTTGGTGATTGATTTATTGTATAATTTTGGGTATTTATGACAGTGTTGATTAGTGCCATAAAGATGGAACTTCTTGGTGAAGAGGTTAATTTCGAAGATATCAGTCCATTTGAAGTTAAGTTTGCAGAAGGGCTTCCAAAGACAAAATTTCCATACAACTGTGGTATTTTTGTTGTGAAGATGCTGGAATGCAGGTCACTGGGATTGAAGAGCATGGCTAATATAAATGATGAAACTGCGATGGACTTACGAAGCAAGCTATGTTGTGAGATCTTCGACCAGTTTATGGATAAAGATTTCCAGGAAGGTCAAAGGAAGTGAAAATGTCATATTTGTTCTACTCTGTTTTCTACTCTGTTTTCTACTCTGTTTTCTACTTTGATATTAATTATCCCTAACGTTTAAGTTTAAGTTTGTAATGAATCCCTAACGTTTTTTTCATTTAGATTGTTATTGAAAAATTTTAGGATGTATTGATGAATTGTCAAATGCTTATGGTACTTTTAGGATGGGTTTCCAGAAAAAGAGTGAGAAAGCAAAATGCACCAAAGCCTAGCAAATTCCTTTAAAGTTTACAAAAAAAAATGAAAAAGAATGTGATCCGATGTTGATTGAACTCGTGAACTCTCGAAAGATGAATCAAAGTGTGCAGCCGCTGTGCCAAGGGTGTTATACTTGCCAAAAGCTATAATAAAACGAAAATAACTTTTGAATATTTAATTAAAAACAGAAAAAAGTGTAAGTATACACAACGGGGATCGAACACGGCTTATTGTGTGATAAGGGTACACTAAGAGTAGAAGGGCTTGCCACTAGGCTATGGTGGATATTCGATAACAGAGTAAATGTGAACTTATTTATTCACAGACGATAGATTTATATAATCTGGATATCATTTTAGGTATTCAGGATAGCTTTCCAAAAACAAATTCCTTTAAAGTTTACAAAAAAAAAATGAAAAAGAATGTGATCTGATGTTGATTGAACTCGTGAACTCTCGAAAGAGAATCAAAGTGTGCAGCCGTTGTACCAAGGGTGTTATACTTGCCAAAAGCTATAATAAAACGAAAATAACTTTTGAATATTTAATTAAAAACAGAAAAAAATGTGAGTATACACAACGGGGATCGAACACGGCTTATTGTGTGATAAGGGTACACTAAGAGTAGAAGGGCTTGCCACTAGGCTACGGTGGATATTCGATAACAGAGTAAATGTGAACTTATTTATTCACAGACGATAGATTTATATAATCTGGATATCATTTTATGTATTCAGGATGGCTTTCCAAAAACAAATAAGCAAATCAGATAACCAAGTTACAAGAACACTAGGCCAAACCATTACAAAATAGTGAAAAACATTGAACAAGTTTTTTATTTAGGTTGTTAATTGAAGAAACAACACAAGAGAAACAAAAGTACTTATTCATTTAAAATAAAAACTGAAAATCAAACATAATGTGGTCCTTAAAAACATAAAAAGAGAAGATGATAACATGAAATTACTCATGACACAGCCAACTTTCGCCAAGTTTATCCCAATCAGGGACTTTGACCTTCACATCAGCAAGCATTCCTTCCGCTTCCGAGTGCTCTTCTTTGAGTTTCTCCAACTCAGCAGTTAAATCAAATTTTCCATCAGCTTTGATAATATCTTCAAGCAACTCGATTTGGACAGCAATTGAATTTGCTTTGCTGGATGCCAGATTCCAATCATTCTCAGATAGCCTGTATTCGTTGGACAAACGAAGAAGAGCCCTGTAATGTACCACAGTTTCCTTCTTCCCCTTATTGAAACCTTCGGCGGCATCACATCCGTAAACCTCCTCTATGGGACGCTTCATCATCTTCTTTGAACTTCCTTCCATTGAAACTTTGTCCTGCAACAAAATCGAAACTAAGATGTTACGATAAAATAGAAATAGAAAAAAGTTCATGAATTGAATGGAAAATGAGAAAAATCGAAAACTAACTTGTATTGCAAAAGGATAAATCAGACGAAATGAAGTGAGTGAATAAAAGGTCTGATATCGTCCCTTATATTTATAGAACTAAAAGGAACTCTTCGATTATTGAAGTCAGTTAAAATAAACTCTTGATTATTGTGGAACTCTTCGATTTTTGAAGTCAGTTACTGAAATAACCAATCATATAACAGCCAATCTTGACGAAAAGAAACTCTTCGGTTACTGAGTTACATGATGTCGTTTGGAAGAGACTCTTCGATTCCTGAGATATATGTTTGAACAAAAAAAAAAATCAACCATTAATCGTAGGAGAGTCGAACCCGGGTCGAACAAATGTTTCGGTATCATAGGTTTCGTGGTTTAGCTGCTAGGCTGAGGAGAATCATCTGTTAGTTGCTTCCACATAATTGAATTTAGCCATACAATTTATAGTAAAATACATTGAAAAGATCTTAGATAGTTCAGGATGGGCTTCCAGAGTATGCATGAATAATATACATGAATGTTAGTGTGCTTCTTTCTTAAACTAGAAAAAAATGAAATGAGATCAAACTAAGGATTAATATCTACACATTTGGAAAATTTGATAATGTGATTTGTAAATTTTGGAGGAAAAAAAAATATATATACACATCTCATAGGATTCGAACCTGAAGATGACTAGGAGGAAAGAGGGAACTAAGGTGTAGTAGCCACTAGGCCAAGTTAATTTCAGTCATTACATGTTGTAAGTAAAGTAATATATTCTCTTTTATTTTTATTCAACTTAAATTTTTTTAAAAAACTCTGATTAGTAGGGGAATCGAACCCGGGTCGAGTCAAGCGTTACAATTTCGACAGATAGGTGTTTTAGCCGCTAGACCGAGGAGAATCATCTGTTACACTTTTCCACATAATTATTCTTAACAGAAAATGTTGTATTATAAACCTTGGAAATGAACTCGGTATTTCTGGATGGGATTCCAGAATAGTTGAATATTACTGTGTTTTTTTCTAGCAAAGAAGTTTAAACTAAAAATTGAAATGAGATCAAAAGATAATGTTGTATATTACAAAAGTTGGAAGAAATCATACTTATTCAGGATAGGGTTCCAAAAGAAAAAATGTATATGGTCTTGTGCATATCATGTAACCATCAAATAGCCAACATCCAAATAATAATCGATAAAAATGTAAAAATGTAGAACTTCATCCTATAGGCCTCTGGCATGTGATCTTGTTGTGCCCTCCTGTGCCACATCTGCTGCACTTGTGGGACTGAGATTTAGATCCAGGAACCCCAAACTCGCCAACGGATCTCTTTCTCTTTGTAGGAGGGCGTCCACTTTTCTTTTTGGTAGCTGGAGGTGGGCAAGACAGTTCATCAATATTCTCTGGATAGGTGGACGTTGACAACTCTCCACCAGGATGTATGCTTTCAGCATAAGCTTTAGCCCACGTTTCTGTCAAGTGAGAAGCATCAACAAAACGGTTTTCATCTCTCTTGATATGCTTAGCAGCAGCGATGGCATGGATGCAGGGGATCTTGTCAATGTCGAAAACATTACATGTGCAATGCCGCTTCTCCAAGTCAACAACAAACTTCATTGTTTCATCTTCACCTCAAACTCGCTTCGATCAACTTGATACACATTCAACAACATTGCGGCCCCTAACCTAGATACCAATTTCTGCACAACTTTTGGAGTAACCAGGTGCTTATGTTTCGCAGCCGCTTCGCGTCGCTCAAAAAACCAAGTGGTCATCGTCAATCTGATAGTTTCAAGGAGAGAGATAATGGGCAACTCACGAGGCATCTTCAACATAGAATTGAGAGACTCTGCAATGTTGGTAGTCATGATATTATACCTGTTCGCAGGCGCATAGCTTCGTGCCCACTTCCTAAAATCAGACTCTTCCAGATACTTAGCCAATTCAGGACATTTATCCTTTATGTCCTTGAAGATTAACCAGAACTCGTGACACGTATAGGCATCAGCAGCGCTTTCCACCAGAGGTAGCAACCCAGTCTTCGCATATGTAGGAGTGATGTTGCGGAGCAGATGGATCCTGCAAATTCCATGGTGAGATAAGGGATATACATCCTCCAACGCTGAAGAAATGGAGTTAGCCCTGTCTGATACAAAAACAAGATCCGAAGCGTCCGGGATCTTCTGGCTCAAACCTCTAAAGAACCATTTCCAAGAGGCGCCGTTTTCTGCGTCAACCACTGCAAAGGCGAGAGGATATAGATGATAATTCCCATCTTGAGCACAAGCTGCC
Organism: Brassica rapa; assembly: GCF_000309985.2. Lineage (NCBI taxonomy): Eukaryota > Viridiplantae > Streptophyta > Magnoliopsida > Brassicales > Brassicaceae > Brassica > Brassica rapa. The sequence goes on from NC_024797.2 coordinate 28,144,298, forward strand.
AATAAAGTCCCATTGAATTTTCCCTTCAGAAATGTACCATCTACTGCAATAACTCTCCTCATCAATGAGAATCCCCTTATCGATGGACCAAAAGCCACAAATGCATACTTGAACTTTCCTGCAGCATCAACATGTTGATAAGTCAAGGAACCAGGGTTTGTTTCTGTGATTTTATACAACCACCTAGACAAATTGTAATAGCTGTCTTCAGGAGTCCCTCTAACCAAAATCTGAGCTTCTTCTCTCACTCTCCAAGCTTGTTTGTAATTGATGTGAACACCATGCAGCATCCTGACCTGTTCAATGATCTGTTTCGGTTTGAGACCTTCCTTTTTTTCTCCATAATTGCTGGAAATCAAAGAACCCAACAACTTTGCAGATGCTTGTCTGTGGTTGGCTTTCCTGTGTGTTGTATCGCATGTATGCTCATGAACATACTTTTTAACAACGAAAAAATCTGAAACAGGTAGCTTGATAGCACGCATCCTCCACGTGCAATTTTCATCAACACAACTCAAAAGCACTCTTGACTTGTTAGAAGAGACAGTCTTGTACTCAAACTTCCACTCTAAAGCCCATTTCTTCATCCTCAACATCAACTCTCTCTTTGTCTTAAAATAGCTATTCACCTTAATATCGCCAGCTACTCTCGTGTTTGGTGAAAGTCCAATATGGACAGGGCTAAAATCCGGAAGAGCATTCAGAGGAACTGTAGAAACACCTTCATATAGAAGATTCTGCAAAAGTCAAGTAGTTCTGTAAGGCATAATACTTGATTATGAAGCATATCATGCAAACACAAACAGAAAAAGAGAATTAGGGACAATGTACCTGTTTTTCACTCTGCACAGTAGAAAGAATCACTGGATTGGCATTCAATGGAACAGTAGAAGCAAATGTATCAGAAGCTTGAATGTTACAGCTAGCTGAATCAGTACTAAAATCCGGAAGAACATTCAGAGGAACTGTAGAAACACCTTCATATAGAAGACTCTGCAAAAGTCAAGTAGTTCTGTAAGGCATAATACTTGATTATGAAGCATATCATGCAAACACAAACAGAAAAAGGGAATTAAGGACAATGTACCTGTTTTTCACTCTGCACAGTAGAAAACATCGCTGGATTGGCATTCAATGGAACTGTAGAAGCAAATGTATCAGAAGCTTGAGTGTTACAGCTAGCTGGATCAGTACTAACCTGCAAAAGTCAAGTAGTTCTGTAAGGCATAATACTTGGTTATGAAGCATATCCTGAAAAGTCTAAGTAAGAAAAAAATCATACAAACCTTAACACACAAACGACAGGTTCCATCAAATGCTCTAGTCTTGGAAATGAAAGTTCTGAGCTGACGAGTATTACCTATCGAGAGTGGGGGGAAACTTTCAATAATACATTTCATATCCAATGAAAAACCATAACTCAAACTGATTTCTTCCTCTTTAACACTAAAATCTTCAGAGACAATCTTCATCAAATCTTCATACAGTAGATCTTCTTCTATGGAAATGATTGATGCATTCCTCTTCAAATCAACAAGAAACTCCCACTGGAGAGATTCTTTTGAGATCCATTGTCCACAGATGCACAAAACTTCCATTGTTCTACAAAATCAACTTCAATTCATCAACAAATGAATAATATATAACAAAACCTAGATAATGTATAACAAAATGAAATGATTCAAACCTTAATCAAAATCAGACACACGAGAGAGAGAATGAGATGAATAGACGTAGAAACGACAGATCAATTGAGAAACGACGACGACGACGATAAATAAACGGAGAGACGACGACGACGGATCAACGGAGAGGCGAAGACGACGACGGAGAGACGACGACGACAACGACGGAGAGACGACGACGGAGAGACGACGACGACAACGCCGGAGAGACGACGACGAAGAAAGACAGCGATGAGGAGAAGAAGAAGCGATGAAACGAGGACGGCCACAATTGATTTCAAATTTGTTTTTTAAATTAGTTAAAGAAGAGGGCATAAGGGTAAATTGCCCCTTTAATGAAACCTATTTTTGTGACTTCTGATCCTGAGTGCTAGTTTGGGGAGGAAAACTTGGTTTAGTGTTCTTTGTGTCATTTTCTCAATCATTTATGTCAGATTATTCGTCCCTTTTAATGCCACATCTATGTTTCCAACTAGGCCTGGGATTTTTATCCATAACCGAATATCCGAACCGGAACTGACCCGAAATGGACCGGTTCGGTTTCGGTCCTAGACAATTTATCCGATGGATATTAATGTTGATTATCCATGGGTATCGGTTCGGTTCCGGTTTTTACCCGAAACCGAACGGGTACCCGTTTAACCCGAATTCTATGCTTAAAAAACATAGATTTGTATCTTCTAAGGATCGAACTTGGGTTGGATAGGTAAAGCAACAACTGTAATACCACTAGACTACTTCAACTTTGTTGTATTTAATACATGTTACTAATATATGTACGATTTCTATTTATTTTTCCTTTAAAAAATAAAATAAATAAATAAATAACTGGTATATAATAATTTTATTTTGCAAATATTTATATAATTCACTTTAAAAATGGGTATCCGGAACCGATCCGAAACCAGTAGTACCCGATCCGAAACCCAAACCGAAATCTACTAAATACCCATTGGGTATAGAATTCATTTATCCGAAAAACCCGGACCCGATCGGTTCCTATCCGAACCCGAACCGAATATCCGAAGTCCCAGCCCTATTTCCAACCAATGTAAAAAATAATGAAACCATGTTCACATACAATGATCTTGATTCTTGAAAAAGAGGCAGAAGTCAATATAAGTTATGGATACAATGTGACGATGCCAAATTATTCAAGTGTAGAAAAACAAACTTGTTCGATGCCATGAAACAAACTCGATTAAATGACGAACAATGATATTGGTAGCGATATATAAATAGACTTATGTACTGAGTGGGAGATCACCCTAAACTATATTCTAAAATGTGAGACTTTATGACCTTATTCAAAAAAAAAGTGCTTCATTTCCCCGCTCTCTCTTTTTTTTCACTCGGAAAAAAAGTGTCAAGTCAACAAATTCTACCGGAATTCACGCTGTCGTCAAAATCGAGACTCACGAGAAACTTTTTTCTTTGGCCCTTCTTGTTTTGATAATTTACAGTTAAACCCAAAACTTTAGAATATGCAGAATCATCTTCTTGATTTTATCCCAAACTTTCGATGGAACATTCCAAACCTACTCATAATTGCACAAAGGTCGCTCATCTTTGTATTGCTTTCACAAAACTTCATAAGTTGCAGAAATAAACTTCTAACTTCACCCCAATCTTTCAATTGTGCAATTTTGAACCCTGTTATATGCAATAACACATGTAAATGCAATATATACACCTAATATGCAATCTAAATTATCAATTTGTTGTGTCGAGGAGGAGTTTAGAAAGTTTGGTGCAGCTGATACATTTAAGATTCCCGGTGATGTTTGATATCTTTTTGTTTCTATAAGATAAATAAAAATTCGAAAACATAAATTTTAAAGTTGCTTATATATATTTTACTAATATAATTATCAATTTTTTAAAAGACTAAATAAGTTTGTTGAACTAATATTTGTTTAAAATAATTGTCAATATCTTAATGAAATTTTAGTTTGTCAAAAAATTATGCTTCCTTTTTTATGCCAGTTCTATGTTTCCCACCAATGTAAAAAAAAATGAAACCAAGCTCCCACACAAAGATCTTGAATAAGAGGAAAAAGACAATATAAATTCTGGATACTATGTGATGGTGCTAACTTGTTGAAGTGCAGAGAAATAAAATTGTATGATGCCATAAAACAAACTTGATGATCAAATAGGACATCTATAAATCAGCAACACACACACATAAAAAATGATAACAATATACTAATGGAAATTTAGGGGGAATCATGTCCGGTAGATATAAATAGTCTGATGTGTGGAGTGGGAGATCACAAAAACTGTCTCCATCCAAATGCCAATGAGCGAAACCCTAATCTAAAACCTAAAACGTGACCCCTCTATGACCTTATTCAAAAGTAAGGTCTCATGGGACAAGAAGCAGAGGAAGTAGACGAGCATTGTGGAAAATGAGAACTGTCCAAATCATCCCAAAGAGGACTTTCAGGACCCCATCCCGCTGTAACAGCATTCAACCATGCCTCAGCCATCCCATCCTCCACAACACCATCACTCACTGCTTCTTCCTTGCTCTCCAAGTTAACCTCGTATGGCTGCGGCGCCTCGGATTGTTTCTGATCCAACGAGCTTGAGGCATCAGTTTCATCAAGCGGCTCAATTTCCTTATTAACATAATGCTCTGGAAAATTAAGTGTGGCACTATGACCCCTCAATATAAAAGCTTGACGGTCATAAGCCATGGCAGCTTCTTCAGCTGTATCAAAGGTACCAAGCCAGAGACGCGCTCTGCTCCGTGGCTTGCGTATCTCTGCGACCCATTTTCCCCACTGACGTTGTCTTACTCCTCTGTACAGCTTTGTTGCGCTGTACGGCTGAACACTTTCTTGGCTCAGATTCAATGTGCCGCTCCAATACTGCTGCTGCGGCTGTTGAGGACTAAACGAGATCACTTGATTCTGGCCTTGCATTGTCTGGTCGTGTTGTTGAACGTATCCGAAGTGCTGCTGTTGTTGATTTTGAATGGTCGGATCGAGAGTAAAAGGAAAATAGGGTTTAGGTCGATGATCAGTATCTCTCATCTTCTTGATAGATCTTGGGGACGAAGAGGCTTCCCCAAAATAAGGATCGGTATTCTTACCTTTGGTGATACAAAGATTCAGCTCCTCGTCAAAGTCCATCTCTGTGATCACACTTTTTTTGCCAAAACAGAGAAGAAAATGAAAAACCTTGACGAGAAAGAGAATATTGTGTTTGCTTTTGTGTCTATTTACAACAGAGAGAGATGACTCAATGGTCTTTATATATGAGAGTTAGTTATAAAATATCTCAGCTTTCGGTCTATCTCATCTTTTTGGTGTTACTAGAATGATTCCTTTGCTTTCACTCTAATTCATATTTTAAAAAATTAGCCTATAAAAAAGAGAGACGTTGACACATAAAAACACAACACGGAGGATACAAAACCATTAACGTCCGTGCAACTATGTGGCAGTCTCTGTTTTTTGGACGGTGAATACATTCATTCATCTAAATGCGACAAGTCGGAAGCTCTAAATGATAAGATTAGTATAATCAATAATCAAGAGATCACAGGAGGTTAATGCAAATTGAAACGATGATGGTGGTTTTGGTAATGGTCGGCTAGTCGCGGCTAAGGATAACATCCCCACAAGAATTACCATTTTTATGTCTAACTTATTAATTCGACCCTATAAATCATTTATTTATTTATTTACTTGATTATATAATATTCACTCCTCCGGGTCGGTGATTGGTCAAACCCAGCTTTCACTTTTTATGATATTTTGTTCTTTTCTCCCCCTCTGAAAGATACTCGCAAAACCGACCAAGTCCTTCTTCATCTTTCTTCTTTTTGGTAGTAAACACCGACCAAGTTTGAAAAAATAGATTTTCAAGTTTGTAACTTATTTCAACATGTTATCTTACGTGCATAAATATATATTCTTGATATGTTCATCAGAACTTATAGTTGCAGATGGTTTGAAATATAGAGAGATGTCATGTCGAAATCAAATATTTTTTTTTGGAATCTATAGTTGTTATAGGAAGCTTTTAGTTGAGAATTATAAGTTAATAAAAGATGGAAGTGTAGTGGTAGAAAAATCCGAAACTTGAGGCAAACTTGTCTTTCTTTTACTTTCATCAAAAACACTTTTATTGCTGGTTGTAATAATATTTTACACTTTAGCTCTATAAGAAGCTTAGTAATTAGGCAATTCAATTAGTGCTAGTCTAGCCTTTAATCCCTATTAGCAAGAATGCTGCCACGATTTGGACTTTGTATACAAGCAAAATCACCAGAACCGGCGTTTATACAAAACAGAAAAGCCATAAAACATTAGAAGATAATAAAATGTATTATGCCCATAATCTACCGTACACACCCAAAACCAAATCTAAGATGAAAACATTTTGAAGAAAAAGTCAGTGCATGTTGTTTTCTAAGACTTCCAAATGTTGTTCAACGTTATTGATATCTCTAGCTACTCTTAAACACACAAAACTAAATAGATTGTTAACCAAGACTCAATCTAAAAACACTATGCTGTTATTAGAGATGATAAGGAGTAGTGGTGAAGTAGGTGAAGTCATGGTGGTGGACCCTTAGCTGCTTTAACCAAGAATCTGCTACGCTCAAAAGGGAAAGCAATCTATCATTGTCCCATAGTCTCCCTTGCGTTTTGTAAGTGGCCATCCCAAATGCACCAACACTTATCCTTTCCCTCTTCTCTTTCTGCACATCTATTACAATGACACAAAATAAAAAAGCAATGAATGTACTATATAAAATATACACATTCAAGGGGTAAGTGAAACTCCACCTTGAAAAGATGAAGAAAGTGTGTGGTAAGTGAGGAAGCAAGTAGACAAGTCCTTTATGCTTCGGTTCATGGGAATGTGATAGATTGGATACCTATAACATAACCAACATCATAACCATTTTTTACATTGATCTTAATTTTTCTTTCTGAAACCAAACAAAACAATAAGACATTTGCTAAAAAAAGAGGCAGACCAAGCAACAGCCATCCAACTCGCAGGAGACAGATCAACACTCCTCAATGACCTCAAGCCTGCATGTCTTTCTCCCAACCCTTTGATCTGAAAGTAGACATATTATTTTTCTAAAATGATAAACTATTACATGCCACACTAGGAGATATAGGAGAAGAGCAAACCTTATCCATGAGAGGGGCTCGAGAATAAGGAGTACATCTCTCGAAATACTGCAAGTAAGAGTAACCGAGACGATCGAGAGGTTCTTGATGATCCACTCCTTCCTCTGACGAAGACCATCCTTCCCATCTCCATTCCTCGCTACACGTCTCGCTCCCTGAGTCCCCAGACTCAGTCTCCTCCCTCAATAATCATCATGGCAGCAACATCTTAGATGTGTTTATGTTTTTTTCTGATAATGGCCTTAAGAGAATGTTACCTTAGGGCAATAAGAGCAGAATGAGAAGTGAAAATCTGGATAGCAGAGAGGTAAGGAACGTAGTATTGGACCAATGTCTCGCCTGTTTCAGACAAGATGGGAACACCTGCACCGTATGCGCTCCACTCGTCCCATCTCCATTCCTCGCTACACGTCTCGCTCCCTGAGTCCCCAGACTCAGTCTCCTCCTCAATAATCATCATGGCAGCAACATCTTAGATGTGTTTATGTTTTTTTCTGATAATGGCCTTAAGAGAATGTTACCTTAGGGCAATAAGAGCAGAATGAGAAGTGAAAATCTGGATAGCAGAGAGGTAAGGAACGTAGTATTGGACCAATGTCTCGCCTGTTTCAGACAAGATGGGAACACCTGCACCGTATGCGCTCCACTCGTCGAAACAATCCCAAAAATCACTTAACCTGAAATACTCAACGCTCTCGCTCTCCGAAGGGTACCATAGACGATTCAGGTTCTTGATCTGTGTCTGTCAAACATCATCCAAACACACAATTTTTAGATCATGTAACTCAGAGAGTTTATTAAGGAAGAAGATGACAACGAACGTAAAAGCGTGGAACCTTTGGGAGGGAAAGCGAAGGGACGACTGGTGTCGTGCAGCGAAGGAAACGGTCCAGGTTGGATTCGTTTTCATAACACATCATTTTCCAAGAAAACAAACAAAAAAAGAAACTCAACACAGAAAAAAACAGAGAAGAGGTAAGAGAGAGTCTTGTGGATTTCTCTTTCCCTGACGCGTTTCAAAGAGCTAAACTTTCGGACAAAAGTGTGTTTCTTTTTGTAATGAGTTTGCTTTATAGGACGAGCGTTTGAGACTTTCACGGCAATGTCAGAAAAACAGAGAGATCCAGGGAAGACTCTGTTTTAATTGAAAGGTTATGCTACTTTTGAAAAGAGAGTTGTGAAAGAAAATAGGTTATATATAAGTTTATGTAACCAAACTCTATCAATGTGACTCGTTCTTCTGAAGCAGGAGGATGCATTGGTAGATTTACCTGTCCCTCTCACAACTCTCCACCTTCTCCATTTATTTTCATTTTTTTTTTTGGTTTCTCCGGATAAGACTGAGTTTGTTTTGGTAATTGCCTTGTTGTATAGTCCGTGAACAAGACATAGAAAAAAACTCTGCTTGAGATGTCATCTTCCACAAGCCAAAAGTCTCCTACGCTTACATCTTGAAAGACGAGAAACCATATCGATCACATTTTACTTAAAAACAAGAGAAGAATCTAGGTTAATCAATCAAATTATAATTTTGTTTTTATAATTCATATGGTGAAGAAATAATCATTTAACAAAAGAAAGGACATGTGTGACAGGATCAGTCGGCTAATGTTGTTAATTATTTACAGTACAAGTTTGACCTATTCAAATAGTACGACATGGGGATGATAAACAGACGGAAAGACTTTGGCTAGGTTTCTTTCTAATTAAAATACACCGCTACTCACGTAAATCATGTAATAAATAAACAAACTAATATAAAAAATAAGATTTGATCGGAGAATGAAACTATAGTCTATAGAAATGGTCAAAAATTGAAGGTTGCATTATGTTTTTGTTTACCAACTTTGAAAAAACAAACAGAAAGAAAAAAAGAAGTGATCAAACTCTTTGGACGCCGTCGTCTCTCCCATTTAAATCTTCAGAATCACAACTTGCTTTCGAGAAGAAGAAGAGATACTGACTAAAAAGCCCATCAAGTTATTTACACATTCCTCGAGATAATTATTTTAAACTAAAAGATTATTTTTAAAATATATGTTTTACATTTTTATGTAATTTTTTATACAATTTACAATTTTAAACTAAACTTTAGAAAAACAAGTGCACTTATTCAAATACTATTGATTTATGGAATATAGTAAAACAGAAAACAATATGTCTATAATCAAAAAAATTTAATATATTTTTAACATGTATAAACCAAAAAATACATCATTTAAAAACAAATAGAGTTTTAATTAGGCATTTGTGACTGATCATGCACTTATGACTTGTCTCACCGCCAATGTAAAGATGTCACCAGACTTTGTAGGCTCTTTTTGGCAAATAAAGCACTTGTTAATGTTCGTTTAATGTACACATAATTAGCTTGAACCATTTCACTCTATAAAAGAACCTACACTTTCTATTCCTCACTCCCTCCACAAACCAACAAACATTCAATGCCAACTTTATCCTCCACTAGTAAGACAACAATGGGTTCTCCTCTGCAAACACTGATTGCCACAGTGGCTATGCTAAGCCTGCTTATCGGATGTGCAGAGAAAGTGAGTGGAATGCGTTACATTCCCAACTTCTTCACTACCGGTGAGACAAAACAGTCAGAGTTTCTTGTGGGCATTGCACCCCAACCATCTGGTCTGATCCCTAGACTAGGAAGATTCTTGCTGCCACCTCAACCTAAAAGGCCATTCCATCCTTACCACGATCCAATTGCTGCTGCTCCAGCCTCTTCTTGTGGAATCCCTAGTAATTTTGCCCCACACCCTGGATATGGAGCTTCCGGTCCAAGCTCTAGAGAAGATGAAGTTCCACCAGTGCCACAACCACTTGAACCCATCAACAAATAAGCATTTGCTACATGCAAAAGGGTTTACAACCTTGGTATTGTCAGTTTCCTTCCATCATATATAGTCATATATTTGTTCTATCTCTCAAGATAAGATATATAATGTATAATAAAGAATCAAGAGCATTTGCTTATACGCTATTCTAAACATAATAAAAATGTTTCCAAAACAAAGTTGATCAATTCAGATTTCGCCTTCGAGTTTCGTTCTCTTTCTCTACTTCCCACACTCTAGAGCACCATAAAAACAAAGAACGTTCACCACATAACCTTTTTGTTTTTAAATATGAAAAAGATTTGAACCAAAAAAAAAAAATATATATATATATATATATATATATATATATATGAAAAAGACAAGTCTTTATGTATGTACTTTATAACAGAACAGTGTCTTCTGTCTGATTTGCCTTTGCTTTTACTATATGAAAGATCCGCACAGATTTGATTAATATTGTTACGTTCCAGAATTTACAAATCAAAAAGGTGGAAAATCAAAATGAATCAATCAAAGCATCAGTTAATGGAATTAGAGAGTGAGATCAGAGAAAGATGAAGCATTCCATCAACACACAAAGCTCCCTCACAGCTACATCTTCTTCCTTCCTTCTTTACCTCAACAGCTAATTTCTTCACCTTCACCTCTGCTCCGTCCTTCTCCAGAGCTGCTTCACGCTTCTTCATGGGGCTTCTTCTTGCGGAACTAGGTCCACGAGTTGCCGGAGAACGTGAACGACGCCTTGGACCTTCTAGCAACCCGCTTCGCGGGAGAGGACTCGGGTCCACATTTCGCGGGTTGTGTGTAGGGGTTTGGTTGGTTATATGGTCTCTCTCGGACTAAACTGGGACGGAGCTTCCCCTGAGGCGAGTGCCGTCCTCCCGGAGATCTGGAGATTCTTCATGTTGCGGCGAGAGAAAGAAGAAGAAGGAGGAGGAGGATGTCGGTGGAGTTTGCTGATAGCGTCGTCTTCGAGGATGGAAGCAGCAGTAGGAGGGAGGAGGGTGCAAATGTCGGACTTGTTGTGAGAGATCTCTGGAGTCGGGAACGACGGAGGAGGGTGCTGAGCTTCTGAGTCTGAGACTTCGGGTGGGGACAGGCGGAGCTGTGACTTTCAAGCAGCATCCCATTTCTTTCTCTACTTTTCTAATGCTTTCACACTCACTCTCCCTCTTGAGATACGTGTTATCCTTGATGGGCCGGTTTGTACAGGTTGGCCCGTGCCTACTCTGGGCTCCCTTTATTCCTTCTTATAGCTCCGACGAATCCAATCTTTGTCTCATTGATACTATCGAGACAAAAAGAACAGTTCTTTTGTTCCTCGTTGTAAAAGAAAAATCAAAATTCCATGCTGGTGGACAATATCTTGCTTGATGGTGACCCCTCGTTTCTGAGACATTTCAACACACAACAGGATTTTGTAAGAAAAATGCACATTGCCTTGGATGGTAAATAAAAAAATAATAATATACACATGCAGTGTAAGAAAAATGCTGAATTAAATACTGAAAATCTCTTGTGCTACAAAGAAGCTGGTTTTCGTATCATATCTAACAAACGTGACAGACGGTTCCATTTGAACATCAAACGCTCAAGCTTAATGGAACTAGTACCAAAAAAGTAGAGCTCAAAACGGCTAAGGCCCATTAATTTGTACAAACCAAACCCAAAAGGAAAAATAATACTACTGAATCTATAATAAGAAGTTAACGTCCCACATATTCTTTTGGGGTAACTAGGAGGAAAGAGTGTTTGGAGTAAAGATGTTGACATCATGTCATATTTTCCAAGATACCAATGTATGTTTTTCTCTTTATATAAGACGGATCGTATTGTGTGAATCCAGATAGTTATGTATCAACTGAACTAATATAAATGAGTAGACCCAAATATTCTTTGCAAGAATGTTGACAATACTATTCCATTTCCTTTTCATCTTACAAAAAGTATACTTAAAGAACAACAACACAGCATAATTCATATGGTCTATGAGAATATGACGACACTAGTCTCTTATTAGCTTATTAAATAATCAGTTCCTCGAACATAATAATATACACATGACATTGGGGTTAGAGCGCGTTTCAGAATACCTAACAGACATAGATGTCAATGACGTCGTCACTTGGTTACTAGTAGTTGCTTTATAGTCAAATACATATTTTTTGATGAAAGTGTGCACAAAAAAACATAGTTTTTGATTAAACTTGTTTAAAAACACACAAACTTTTAATTATCAATTAATCTTTAATTGAAAGAGAAAAAAAGAGCCACTGGGGGGAAATGACTCGGTAACCAATAAACCCTACGGAAAGGGAAGAGCCCAAGAATTTGCAGAACCTCCAAGAGAAGGATGAGAGAGTAAACAAAACAAAATGACTTCAAATCAAGAGTCGTGAACAAGTACAAAAAGGACCTGAAACACTTGATTCACCTTATTCCTCAACTCTTCTTCTACACCACAGCTCTCTCTCTCTCTCATATCCCTACACAGTTATTATGTTAGGTCATATATGTACATATGTATGTTGGATGCTAATATATAATCTATGATATAATCAAGCGGTCCCCGTGTCCCATGCCCCCACGAGTTTTGTTTTTGTTGGCCAGCTGCTAATTTGGCATCGGCCAGAATAAAAACTCACTACTTTTGTATAAAGAGTTTCTTTACTTTCTTTGTAACCCCAAAACCCAAAGGCCAAAGGCATTGTCTCTCTCTTTCTACTTATTATTAATCTCTCTCTTCTCCCAGCTGCAAGAGATGAGTGGGGTCAATGTTGGAGGCGGTTACGTTGAGGTCATGTGTGGTTGTACTAGCCACCGGTACGGTGATGCCATTGCTAAACTTAGGGTTTTCCCCAACGGCAATCTCGAAATCACCTGTGAATGCACGCCCGGCTGTGATGAAGGTCTCTCTCTCTTTTGCTCTCTATCTCTGTCTCTCCAGTCTGTTTCTCCTGTTTTTCTGATGCTTTTGGCAAAATGGGTTTTGATTTATGTGCATGTTACATGTGAATGTGTGTGTGAGATGTCTACTATTTAAGGCTACGAGGGTCTTTACCCTTCGCTCTTACATCAACTGTTTGTTGTTTCTTTAGGTTGTGTTGTCTCTTCCTCTAGCTCTTCGAGTCTTCGTTTTCACACGGGTCTTTTGCTTTACTGCTTGTTCTCTGCCTAGCTAATATTTCATTCGGCTAGTAATTAACTAATAAAGTTAAAGTCTTTAGCATGATTACATCTTATCAACATGGTTACATTTGGCTAGTAACTAGTAAATCTAAACTCTTTCTTACTTGAGAAACTAGCTACCATATGTCTTATTGATATTGTTGATAGAGTATGCTAAATCCATCCTTACAGAAAATTAAATGAATTTAATTTGCATCATTGTAATGTACTAATGTCTAGGCTCTTTGCATCTTTAATGATGATGGGTCTCTTCTTTAGTGGCCTTGTGGTAGCTATATTGACATATGATATTCATCACTTGTTGGTACGTGTATAGTCTTGATTTTAAAGTTTGATACAAACCTCATTGCCATTATTGTGGCAGCTTGTAGCTGCTAACACCATCTCTAGCGTTTAGGTATATATACACATTTAGAGCTCTTTTGAGAAAAAAAAAAAAGATCTGACTTGAACAGTTTTGATTGTAGACAAGTTAACACCAGCTGCGTTTGAGAAGCATTCTGGCAGAGAAACGGCTAAGAAATGGAAGAACAATGTGTGGGTTATCAATGGAGGCGAAAAGGTTCCATTATCAAAGACAGTATTGCTCAAATACTACAACGAAGCATTAAAGAAGTGCAATAGATCAAACAGATCACAAGGCAGCAAAGTATTACATAGAGATGAGTTTGTTGGATGCATCGAATGTGGTAAGGAGAGGAGGTTCAGGTTGAGGAGCAGAGACGAATGCCTCTTGCACCACAACGCAATGGTGGATCCAAACTGGAAATGCTCAGACTTTCCATATGACAAGTAGGTGTCATTTTTGGTCATTGTGTTTATCACGCAAAAATGAAATGGTAATATATTATCAATGGTGGTTGCAGGATAACATGTGAGGCAGAGGAAGAGAGAGGAAGCAGGAAAGTGTATAGAGGTTGCACACGTTCACCAACTTGCAAAGGCTGCACTTCTTGCGTCTGCTTTGGCTGCGAGTTATGCCGTTTCCCTGATTGTACTTGCCAGATGTGTGTTGACTTCACCAGCAATGTCAAAGCTTGAAGAAGAGTCCACTAAATAAAATTGTTTTGCATTTAAAACCTTGTTGTATTCTTAATTTCCAAAACTCTTATATCTATTCTATATTATCTGATGGGTCATTGAATGAAGCAATTGAAAAGGTTAAAAAAAAAAAAAAGTGGATTTCCTAGAAGAACATGCAGACGGACGAGCATGCTTTAGTTAGTGCATGTCTTTCATTTTGTATGGGCTAGTGGCGAAGGAGAAAAAAAAAACTTTTTGATTAAAGTATTTCTTTATTTCGTTAGCTGTTGACAGCTTTGAGATGTCAATGGCAATCCTACCACGGTCTTGTAATATAGGAGATGGGACAAGGGGAAAGAGATTGTATTTCTTCTTATTACCCAAAAAGCCCTGAGCTCGTATTAGAACACTGTTGAAATGGTATCACCAAGACGATGCATCATGCATACTTTTATCATACTAATCAAAGGTTTTGTTTTTAACTTGAACACAAAGACCCAAGTGAGGTAATGAGAATAGAGTCCTCATGGTGTAGTCGTCTTTATAAACCTCTTTCAATAGAGTCATCCTATATAAAAGGGCGAGCGAATAAAGTAGGATGATGCAGTAACTATATTCAACCAAATGTACATTCGAATGCGTCTACAATCATATGAATCAATCTACTCGATTACATAACATGTTCCTCTCTTACGTAAGAAAATATACAGATGACATGCATGTTCTTATTACAATTTTCATGGTTCATGAGGGATCTCCAGATGACTAACAATTCATCATGTACTACTATGATAACAAAACATCCATCTTCCTAATGTTTAAACCTTTCAAGTTTTAATATAAACTATACAATTTATTTATTGACCAACAGAAAAAAAAAATACTAAACAAATCATGTATTGGGCCGTAAAGGTAAAGCCCAATATGTTTTAACGGCCCAGTGTTGTTAACTCTTGCTTAAGGGCTATTCGTCTGTTCTTTGGAAATTCTCCAGGACGAGACGATGACGATGACGTCCTACGCTCTCTCTTCATCTTCCTTCTGCCGCAATTCTCGCATCCCTGCTATCAGTTCATCCTCTCTCTCCCGTATTCCTCATCTTAATGTCAGTAACAAGCTCACACTTTCTCCACCGCAGTTTCTGAACGCCGGCGTGAGCCTCTGCGGTTTATCGGTTCCGGGGAAGTTCCCGAGTGTAAGAGCACTTAGGGTAAAGTGCGAGAAAGAGGATACAATAAAGGGTGAGACAGAGGATGAGGCGGAGCGATTCGCGAGGCGAGAAAGCACTATGCCTGATAGATTCAGACATTTGACCAAAGAAGCACCCGACACTCCTGTTAGATGGCCCTGGTTTATCGGTACGTCACCGTTTTGAGTTCCCTTGAATTTGTAATCTGAACTAGTAGTAATGTAGTGATTTGAAATTGTTTGAGTTGTGCGTAGACCTTGTTTGGTAGCTAGACTAGTGGAACAGTGTTCTAAAAAATTGGTTTAGACGGCAAAAACTATTTTTTGAGCAACTTTTAAAAAAATCAGTTTGGTCTATGAGTCCGACTAATCAATAATCCTCTATAAAGCGCGTTTCTTGAACATTGTCTAATACAATATTCGGACAGATGAGGTTAACGTTTTGATGTTGTGTCTGCAGCGTTAGCGTTTCTTGTTTATGCGTGGAGAGCTGTCTTGTTTGAGCTATCAAACTGGAGAAACACTGCTTTCGCCATCGTTAGATTTCTCGGAGACCTTTCGAAGTTCGCGTTGGCACTCGTCTTCCACTTTATAGGAGATCCCATCACATCTCTCATCGCCCTCGTGGAAACAGCAATCTACAGCGTCCGGGCCTTCTACTCAGGGATCGTGGCTTACACGCCGGTGAGAGAGTTAACCACTGTGATCCTTCTCGCGTCATCCGTGCTTGCGATAGGAGAAGCGGTTGCGCCAAACTCCATCAGCAAGCAGCCGTATGTGGTAACTCTTGCGGGTCTAGTGGGGTATGCAGCTGTGCAGGGGTACATCTCGGAGCCGTTGTTCTGGACTGTCTTGGTGGGTATGTATGGGTATTCGAGGTTGGTAAGGAAGAGAGACGATGTGACATCGGCGTTGCCTTCTGCGGCTGTTCTGGCGGGAGTAGGGGAGCCGTGGGTGAGAGTGGTGGCTATCGCAGGGTATTTGGCTCTAGCCATGTATCATAATTCAACTAAGAAGAGCTCATCTGAAGAAGAGGAGGGACAGATCGTGAGGAAGGCACCACCTGTGCCGTTGTTGGCTGCAGCTTTGGCTATTGGGGTAAGGCTTGCTGCTAAATGGGCTGGTTACAGGCACTTGACTTGGATGATTGTTTAAATTCTCTGCCACTTAAAGACCAAACAAAACTAGTTTGTGTTGTACTTTATAACCTCTACCCACTGGTTAGTAATGTTTCTTTTTTTTTCGCGTTGATTTATACTTACGGCTCATTAGTATTAAACAAAGTTTCTTCGGCCATTTCGACTTACAGCTAAACTATTAGGGCGCAAGGAGTACTAGTCATAGAGGCACGGATAGATTGAATTAGTGGCGGTGTTTATACGTGGAGGCACACTATGTTTATCATATAGTTTAGCCTCTAAAAGTATCACCTAAACTCCACTTGTTTTCTTATCTACCGCTTTGAAGTTTTCTGGGGTCCAGATCTCTGGGTTAGGTAAAGATTTTATCAACAATCATTTGTAACATTTGGAATCCATAAATAATAAAAATGGACTCCTCTTCTAAGGCTGGTCGAAAATAATGCCTTATCCCATATGAAATGGGGCGATTGTGTGTGGACTGTCGGTTTATAAACCTAGCCTTGTACCAAATATTGTTTTTGCAACACAAGAACAAGCTAAGTTCATACTGAACATTTCGACATGGCACGTGCTTAGCTTTCGGAATATTTAATCAGCACAGTTAATAATTGAGTTGCTTAAATTTTCTTATCCACAAAAAAATACTTGAAACTTGGTCAGAGATATTCCCCAACAAGTAGTCTCCTGGACTTTGTCCTCCAAGAATCATCGTCAATCAACCTCCTCTTTCTCTCTTCAGGCGTTTAAAACCAAAAATGACAATTCTTTCCTCTCTCGGAAGAGCCTCTCGATCTGCTCCACTTGCCTCTAAGCTCCTCCTACTCGGCACTCTCAGGTTTCACCTTTTTCACTTGTTTCCAGAAGTCAGAACCTTTTTATACTATATAGTTGCGTTTTCTCAGATCTTCTTGTAACGCCTTTATCTCCAATCTTTTCCTTATAATAACCTTTAGTGTTTGACTTAGGACAACGTTCTTGTTCTGTAAAATCTAATTCCTTTTTATTGACTTGGTCTCAAAACTAGACATGTGTTTCACAATCTTGTTTGTGTCCTAGGCACCACCTTTTTGGATTTGCACATTGAGAATGAGAATGTGTTGTATTCTTTACACATTTGACATTTGCAGTGGTGGGAGTTTAGTGGCCTACTCAGATTCTAACAAAAAGGAGGAAGAGCAGAAGCAGAAGAAGAAGAAAGTAGTGGTACTTGGCACAGGCTGGGCTGGTATAAGCTTTCTTAAAGATCTTGACATCTCTTCCTACGACGTTCAGGTTGTTTCTCCTCAGAACTACTTTGCCTTCACTCCATTGTTACCTAGCGTCACTTGTGGTACTGTTGAAGCTAGAAGCATCGTTGAGTCTGTCCGCAATATCACCAAGAAGGTACCTTTGAATCCTTCTTTCAAACAGTATCTGTAACTGCTTACTTTACAGAGTTTTGTTATTGGCAGAAAAATGGAGAAATTGAATTATGGGAAGCAGACTGTGTCAAGATCGATCCTGCAAACAACAAGGTTCTCTGCCAACCAGTTTTCAAGGATGACCCTGAAGCAAGCCAAGAGTTTTCACTAGAGTACGACTACTTGATCATAGCGGTGGGAGCGCAGGTCAACACGTTTGGCACTCCTGGTGTTCTTGAGAACTGTCATTTCCTCAAGGAAGTAGAGGATGCGCAGAGGATAAGGAGAGGAGTGATTGATTGCTTTGAAAAGGCGGTTCTTCCTGGTCTCACTGAGGAGCAGAGAAGGACAAAGCTTCATTTTGTTATAGTTGGAGGTGGTCCTACTGGTGTGGAGTTTGCAGCTGAGTTGCATGACTTTATCGAAGAGGATATCACCAAAATATACCCTTCGGTCAAGGAGCTTGTGAAGATTACACTTATTCAATCTGGAGATCATATCCTGAATTCGTAAGTAAAAGAATCTATAGTATCTTTTAGCCACGTGCATTCGGTTCTCGGTTTAGTTCTTTCGGTTTCCCTACTCTACTATATATCATATCTTGTTTGTATTGTATAAAATAAAAACGCAGCAATATTTTTTTTATAAAAGAAATTATAAATTATAATAGTATCTTTTTCCTATTTTATAATTCGTTCAGGTATTTAGAAATTATGGTTCGTTTGGTTCAGTTATTTTGGATTTTGGTTGGAAACCGGCTAATATCCGAAGTAATTTTGGATCCTATTTGATTCCGGTTCAGTTTCGGATTTTCGGGTTAAAATGCAATCGTGGGTTTCAGATTAAATATCAGATTTTTGAGTTTTGAAATAAAAGCTTGGATCATTCGGACAATTTTAAATATTTCAGATAAAATGTTTTACGGTAATTCGGTTATTTTGAGTGTTTCAATGTCTAAATAATATTTTTAAATTATTTGATTATTTTAAATCTAAATATAGTTAATATTGTTGCATCCGCTCAGATAATTGATAAGATCCAAACTTTGAACTCGTTTTTAGGTTCGGTTCAGTTTGAGATAAGTGATTGTTGTTGTTGCAGGTTTGATGAACGTATCAGTTCATTCGCTGAACAAAAGTTCTTGCGAGATGGGATCGATGTTCTGATGGGAATGCGTGTGATGTCTGTATCTAATAAAGACATCTCTGTGAAGATCAAATCAAGTGGAGAAGTCGTAAGCCTTCCTCATGGGTTGATACTGTGGTCCACTGGTGTTGGGACTCGTCCAGTGATCAGTGACCTCATGGAGCAAGTTGGCCAAGGAGGGAGACGAGTCTTGGCAACCAACGAGTGGTTACAGGTGAAAGGATGTGAGAACGTGTATGCAGTTGGAGACTGTGCTTCCATAGCTCAACGCAAGATCATGGGGGATATTGCGAATATATTCAAAGCTGCTGATGTGGACAACTCAGGGACCTTGACAGAAGATGAGTTACAAGACGTGGTTGATGATATCAATGTGAGGTACCCTCAGGTTGAGCTCTACTTGAAAAGCAAGCATGTGAGGAGTATCAAAGATCTTCTGACTGATTCAGAAGGTAATCCAAAGAAAGAAGTGGACATCAAGGCGTTTGAGTCGGCTCTCTCTGGGGTTGACTCTCAGATGAAGAGCCTGCCTGCAACTGCTCAGGTACACTTAAGTGGTGGGTTTTGTTGTGGAACTCATGCTCAACGGTCTTATTGTTTTTGTTACTGTATAGGTTGCTGCTCAGCAAGGTTCTTATCTTGCAAAATGTTTTAATAAGATGGAGCATTGTAAAGAGCATCCTGAAGGTCCTAAGCGTTTCAGAACAGGAGGGCATCACCAGTTTCGTCCCTTTCAGTATGTCAAACTCTTGCAGCATCCTCATTTAACTCTTTAAAATACAGAGATGAAACTGAAACCTCTTTTTTTGGTGGTTGATGACAGGTACAAGCACTTTGGACAGTTTGCTCCACTGGGAGGGGACCAAGCAGCTGCTGAACTACCAGGAGACTGGGTTTCAGCTGGAAGAAGCACCCAGTGGCTCTGGTATTCTGTTTATGCCAGGTAAATATATAAATCTGATGATAAGCTCTATTACTAATAGAATCGAAAGGGTGAATGAACAACACTAATGATGTGGTGAATGCAGCAAGCAAGTTAGCTGGCGAACAAGGGCTCTGGTGGTGTCGGACTGGACAAGGAGGTACATCTTTGGGAGGGATTCAAGCCGTATCTGAGAGCCAAATCTTGTAATGTGTTTGTGAGATTGTCTGACCAAGATTTTGTGTTTCTCTCTTTGGTGTACAAAGCTGTGGACTCTTTGTGATTACTGATTAGTGATGAAGCCAGACCTTTTATTCGTGAAGCTGATATACTTGGGCCCCGGCCCTGTATAGACCATGGGTAAATTATTCGGGCCTCTTTGCGCCTCACGAAATTTGTGCCTACGATTAATCTCTGTTTAATCTGAAAATACGATATTTAGCCTTTCTTTAATTAAAAATGAATAAATCTTTTTAATGGCGACCAGATTCAATTATGACAACCATTAAAAAATAATAACATTATGGAGTGACTGACTTGTCTGGTCCCATTGGATAATGATGGTTTTGGAATCTTTTGGAATTGTTTAAAAGAAGAAATTACTTCC
This sequence comes from Brassica rapa, assembly GCF_000309985.2. Classification (NCBI taxonomy): domain Eukaryota; kingdom Viridiplantae; phylum Streptophyta; class Magnoliopsida; order Brassicales; family Brassicaceae; genus Brassica; species Brassica rapa. Next base: position 28,164,611 of record NC_024797.2, read on the forward strand.
ACTGTAGATAATGTTGAATTAGTGGCAATCACAATCAAGATTTGATAATGTTTTGATGAGAACTTGGAAGAGAGACGATGTTTTGATACTTGAAACAAAAGACAGAGTTCTCATAAACGAACTTTTGCTCTAGATCTTCTTGAACATGTCTAATATTCACATAGATGACTATAATACAAATATACACTGAAGTATTATACAGTTTATCATCAGACAATCCAACTCGTTTTGACCGAGTCAAGCGGCTCCATGAGAAAGTCACCATGCATCATCATCATCATCTGGGGTGATGAATGTATGGAGTTAGAATTAGCCTTGGCTCCAGCAGCTGAGGTACATGACCTGACGGAGAGATTCATCCGGAGTGGAAGAAGAAGAAGAAGAAGGATGTCGTCTTTCTTCTGAAGGAACATCGTCTACGGGAACATCTGCGGCGGAGAGAGGGAGGAGATCGGAGGAAAGACGGCGTTGAAGCCGGTGGGCGGAGCTGAGGCTGGTTTTCAGCTTGACGCCGTGATCGGGGTTTCCTTGAACAGCTACGAAAGATGCTGCCATCCAGACCTTGTTAAGATAATTCATGATCCAGTAAACTTCTTTCTTTAGATCTTTGGAAACTGTAAAGGATTTTTGAGAAGCTCTGTGTTAACTGAAGGGAGATTAGAAGGTTTTGTCGGAAGATGAAGGAGAGGTGAGGGTGCGTACTTATAGCCAAAGGAAGATTGGCTTTGAGGGTTAAATGGTAAATTCGAAAGATCTAAAATAAGCGATACCGTGCAAATGTGCAATTGTCAGTGGGATCCAGGTCTTGGAAAGCAATTAGAGACTAGGATAAGACCTGCGCCTTGCGCAGGGTGAGTTTATTTGTATATATTATCGATAGTTTCTTTTATACATTTGATCATTTTATTTATATATATATAATATTTATTGTTGTTATTATATAATTTCTTTCCAATGAATCAGATCAATTTTTATTAAAAATAATGGAACAAAAGTATAATTAATACATCATGAGTTGATCGGATTGGACATTAAACAAATTATGACTTAAAACATTATTTTTTTCATCGAACACATTCTTGAAAAAAGTGAACAGTATTGTTTTCACAGTTGAATTATTTTGACTTTTATCTTCTATATGGTTTTGAAAACTTTCAAATCAACCATCGAATTGATACATGTCATTTTAATGTTTTTAGTCGTATACTTACGGAAAACTTACATTAATTTAAAATCGTTTTTAAAAAATCAAAATATAATATATAAGAAAAAATCTAACATATAAGAAAAATATAACATATAAGGTGTCCTCATTTTTGTATTTTAAATTCGTTTAAAAAAAATATAACATATATAAGGTTTCCTCATTTTTATAATTTAAAGTCATTTTAAGAAATTCAAAATATAACATATAAGAAAAAATCTAATTTTTTTATTATGTGGTTAATGTGATTGTTTATTTTTTTAATAATATAAAATTAAACAAAATGAAGAAGGATACAAAAATTGTTATCAAATCTTTATTATTCATAATCATTAATTGCCATATATATGTAAATAATATTAGGTAATTTAGTAGCATTTATTTAGGGAAAGAATACACACATCTTATATTTTAGGTTAATATAATGTTCTCTAGTGGACATTAAACAAATTATGACATAAAAACCTTATTTTTCCCCTCGAACACATTCTTGAAAAAGTGAACAGTATTGTTTTCATATTTGAATTAATTTGACTTTTATCTTACATATGGTTTTGAAAACTTTCAAATCAACCAGCAAACTGATACATGTCATTTCAATGTTTTTAGTGGTATACTTAAGAAAAACTTACTTTTTTGTAATTTAAAGTCGTTTTAAAAAATTCAAAATATAACATATAAGAAAAATATAACATATAAGAAAAATATAACATATAAGGTGTCCTCATTTTTGTATTTTAAAGTCGTTTTAAAGAAATATATAACATATAAGGTTTCTTCATTTTTGTAATTTAAAATCATTTAAAAAAATTCAAAATATAACATATAAGAAAACATCTAATTTTTTAATTATATGGTTAATGTGATTGTTTATTTTTTTAAAAAATATAAAATTAAACAAAATGAAGAAGGATGCAAAAATTGTTATCAAATCTTTATTATTCAAAATCATCAATTGTCATATATATGTAAATCATATTAGGTAATTCGATAACTTTTATTTAAGGAAAGAATACACACTTCTTATATTTTAGGTTAATATAATGTTCTCTACTGAACATTAAACAAATTATGACATAAAAACCTTATTTTTTTCATCGAACACATTTTTGAAAAAAGTTAACAGTATTGTTTCCACAGTTAAATTATTTTGAATTTTATCTTGCATATGGTTTTGAAAGCTTTCAAATCAACCATCGAATTGATACATGTCATTTTAATGTTTTTAGTCGTTTATTTAAGGTAAACTTACATTTTTGTAATTTAAAGTCTTTTTAAAAAAATTTAAAATATAACATATAAGAAAATTCTAACATATAAGAAAAATATAACATATAAGGTGTCCTCATTTTTGTATTTTAAAGTCATTTAAAATATATATATATAACATATAAGGTTTCCTCATTTTTGTAATTTAAAGTCATTTTAAAAAATTAAAAATATAACATATAAGAAAAAATCTAATTTTTTTATTATATGGTTAATGTGATTATTTAATTTTTTTTAATAATATAACTTTAAACAAAAATGAAGAATGATGCAAAAATTGTTATCAAATCTTCATTATTCATAATAATTAATTGCCATTATTCATAATAATTAATTGCCATATATATGTAAATCATATTAGGTAATTCCGTAGCTTTTATTTAAGGAAAGAATACACACTTTCTATATTTTAGGTTAATATAATGTTCTCTAGTGTTATATAATTATAAAATAATGTGACACTATTAGATTAAACTATACTTTATATTAGATGCTCTAGAATTCTTTGAAATAGAATTTAGAAGGCATTTAGAGTGCCACCTAGGATTTGGGGTTTTTTTTAATTAATACAAAATTAAGGTTCTAATTTTTCAAATGCTTCTCAATTAATATATAGGGGATGTTGACAAACCATTTTAATATTTATTTATTATTACATTTATACTTTTCTAATCGGTAGTTTTTGTAAATTATTTGATGGTTTAAGAATTACTCTCCTCTTTCTTTGCTTCTCCCTACCATCAAACCCTAGAAAGGAGGAAGCTTGGGCTTGCTTAGCTACTGCTCCGGCGATTGGTGCTTCTCACCGTCGCCGGGAACAGTCCTATGTTGTCTTTCTTTGTAGTTGCGTTTTTCTTTTCGGCTTTTCGACATTATTTTAGTTGTGGTGTCTGAGTCTATGGAAGGACCAAGGGTACTCTGGTCTCGGCTCTTGGTCACCTAAGCTCGGTTGGAGAGTCGATGGTGTGGGGTTTAGCCACTTCTGTGCGATGGTCGTGCTTCAGTCAAACCGGTGCCGGAGCCGGTGAAGGTTAGTGGTCAAGCTCGGGATCGGGCTTCTCCTATTTTTGTCACCTCCTTTGATGTCGAGTTTATGTTAGTGTTTTAGTCCTTGCTTTTGTTGTACGTTCAAGACGGGTTCTTTCCGTTTGTTCTGTTGATGAAACTTGGTCGGGTTTGGAATGCTTGGAGAAATTGGTCTTGGTGTACTGTCTCTGTTCTTGGAAATCAATTCTTGTGGTTGTTGATTCTTGAAGGTCAAAAGCTTTTTCGAGCTCTATTTTAGTTTTGAGGAGAATCAGAGGGAGATAGAAGTTTTTAGGAGCGATTGCTCCTTTTTTGGTCGATTGCCACCAAGATTTGTTCGTGATTGTTCTGGATTTGGAGTGGTTTTTATCCAGCTACCGGCTGTATGAATAAGACGTGTTCAGGAAGCTTTTGTAGGCTTCACTATGGGGTGTTGGGCGTATGAGGCGCGTGGAGAGCACAATCAAGGTCCAATAACAAGTCTTAGTTGGGATTGAAGGGTGTGTGCAGCGAAGGATTTTAACCTCTCTTGATTCGGTTTATGTGTTGGTGATGTTCGTGTGCGTCAAATCTATCTCGATGATCTTTTTTCCTGGTGTTATTTATGAATGTGTGCTTGTTAGGTATGCCCGTCCTTGAGTGCAAGGTGGTGCTCTCTTCTCTGGTAGTGTTCTGTCCCTTCTTTGTTGTAGCTTAAGTTATGTTCTTTGTTGTTGTTTCTATCTTTGGTTCCGAGAGGTGTTGTTTTACCTCGTCGGCTGATGTCTCCGGAAAGATTTTGTACTTTTGTTGGTTTTGTGTAAGGCACGGTTATTTTAATATTAATCCAACAGATGACAAAAAAAAAATCGGTAGTTTTTGCATTCTTTATTAATTTTTTATAACTGATAATAAATTATATATTTCTTAGATTCTAAATCTCAATAAAATATTATGAGAATTTTAATTAAACTTTTAAGCTAAGAAGACTTCTCAATTGTTTAGAGAAATGTAAGTGGTGAGTAAAGGAGGTATAGGAGGAAACAAGTGGCGGCCTTTGAGGGTCCTATATATCCTCAAGATGAGTCACCCCTCTTGAGCCCCACCTTTATTGTATCTTGGCGATAAGTGACCCTGTTTTAACTTAATTTCAAGATTTGTCTCTTGTATGTTTTGTTTTTTATATTTTTTATACTATGTGAAACGATAAGAGGCCCAAAACAAAACTAAATGATATTTGGATACATTATTGGGAAGCTGCCTAGTGCCTAGAACCTAGAGTCTAGAATCGAGGTCGCCGAGGGGTTTGATGGCGTGTAAGCTGGTCATTGGACGTCACGTGCTTCCATCACGTGGTATTACCGCCCATCAAATGCTTCTTGTCTTGTCCCTTTGTTCTAGTGAGTTTTTGATTGCTATTTAATCTTCGTTTGTGCATTATTAAATCTCATGGTTAATAGGAGTTGGCTTTGTGAGGACATAGATTTATTCTCTCATCTTATGGGTAGATAAGCCATATCTGCTTCTTCTACTTCAACTACTTTATTATTGCCTTTGACTATAAGTCTATATTCTATAACCAGTTGCACTTCTTTTCTTTGGGTCTGTGTAATTGTCGATTGTAATCTCAAAAATATAGCTCCATGAGCAAAAGCTCAGACCCTGCAATGTATTGCTGAAGAGTATATAACGTAAAATCTTGTGCTATTAACGCATATATTTCAAATATGAACAAGATGAATACTATAACCACCATGAGTCCATGATTTTTATTAGCATGTTACAGACATCAACTGTATGTCTTTTTTTTTTGGCTCTAATTGGTAAAGTCAAAACGCCGTACACCTTCAAGAGGAGGAGGAAAATTAGGTAGAAAAGAAGATGCGTGATAATACCAGATGATAGCTGAAACGTAAGAACAAAAAAATTTCTATGAGAAAAAAAAAGAAAGAACATAAGAGTCCAACAAGGCTAATGAAGACTGTAAGGAAAAAAAAAACAAGGCTAATGAAAACTTGTGTTGGTCAGGGTTGTCATGATAAGGAACATAAACATATAGATAGACATGGGAATTTTTATAAAATTTAAAAGACCATGCTCTAGAATGCATGCAAGAACTTTGGCCACTTTTCATCTCTTTCCTTCCTGATGATTGCAAGCATCTACTCCTTGGCACTGCATGATCTTACGCCAATATTATTGTGTCATTTACTTCTAGATCGACGACATAATTGTTGAGCAACTGAATTATTCTTTTTTCTAAAGATGTAAATATCATTATTGATAATGAAAATTTGATACATACAACTGACTTGTATCTAGTCTGCTTGCAAGCAAATCTGAGCCTAAGAACCCGCAAAAAAGGTTAAAACGATATTTTTAGGTTTCTAGCTCAGTTCTAAGCTATTCCCAAACTTGAAACAACTTAAAGCTAAAGAGAGAGTACACATCTATAACAACAGATCTGATAGCCACTGATGCATGAAAATAATAATTATATTACGAATTCAAATTTACCAATCAAACAGAAATTAAGTCTTGGTCATTATTTCAGAAAGACAAAACAAAGTTCACAAAGATTAGTAAAAAGAAAGTCATGATAAAGATTATAAACATATAGATAGATAAAGGTATTTCAAAACTATTCTTGCGAATGTATTTGCAATAAGTTCGATAGAAAAAGAAGAAGACATGAAGCCACCAAATATTACTCCAGTGTCCCATAATAGGAGAAAGTGGCAAGTGTTAGAAAGAAAAAGAAAAGCCATGAAGCCACCAAATACTACTTCTAGCGGCATCTTTGTTGGAGATGGGTTTAGTACAGGCCTGTTAAGAGATAAGTCCAAAATCAGGTTCGGCCCGTTAAACAATAATGGTGACTCGGTTAGAAGACAAAACGTATTATATATAGAGAACGTCACTCATTGATAGGACAGTCAGAAACGTACAGAAAAATACAGAAAATGAGAGCACCGCCTGTTCAACTACCGATAAAGTTTTGGACCTCGACCACTGGACGAGTTCGGCCCAGACGACCTCAGACCAAAAATAGAACAACACGAACTGTTTAGACGAACATCGTTAGTTCTTGTAATTGACCGAAATCTCTACTCCTTTACATTTTTTATTAACATTATTACATCATTGACCGAGTATGAAATCTACAATCTCCCCTTTTTGGAGATGCCTAACAGTGACTCCTACGTACACTCGCAAACTCATCACAAACAGAAGCACACAAATTCACAATACACGGCGGAAGAGGAACAGGCCCATCAGAGCTATATTTTTTCTATTGTAAATGAGATATTAGGCTGAGCCCATATTGCCTTGGCAACTAAAGCAAGTAATCACAATACACACTAATGCTCCAACAAGAACCTGCCAAGGAGTGTGACCAAGCAGCTGGAGACCACTTATTTGTAAGCGCAATCATTTCCAAGTCTGACGTCTCAACCGCCTACAACGGGGTCTTTCTCAATCTCAATCATTTTCGAGGTCTAAATCACCTTATGAGCTTCCGCAACCGCAAGAGGCAGACGTTTTGTCACACGTTGTGAGCTTCCTCTTCGGGTTATAACTAGTGAGCTTCCCAAGTATTGTCAGCACTTTGTGAGCTTTCCACTTTGGGTTTAATGATAATAGTAGCCTATGATCCGAACGCGGGTTATAATCCACTTAATACTGAATTTATAAAGAGCCTATGCGAATATTAAAACACACGGTAAATCTATAGTTTAATTTCCCCCAATATTTAATTTAGTTTGTCTTATAGATTTTGTTGGCTTCGTGCTTTATTCAGTTACATATCTTAAGCTTTTTCTATATTTTATTTTAACGATCATCTACATGTGTTTTTGAAATGGAACATTGGTAGTTTTGAACTAATTTAAAAGCAGTTGAGGACAATCTCAGAGACGTAGTTCTTGGAACAAACCTAATATATAGAATATTTGTGTATACTCTTCTTGGGTTTTCATACGGGAAATAAGAAGAGATCTACTCTGTTTCTGTAGTGTTTCAATTTTCATATGAAACATTGTGTAGTGTCCCAGTCCCACAATAGGAAGATAAAGAGACAAACTTTCATATGATATATTATGTAATGTCCCATAATAGAAGTGGGAAATGACAATAGAAAAAGAAGACATGACACCACCAAATACTACTCCAAGCTCTCTCTCCCCTTTGGAGATGGCTACATTGGCTCCTACACACTCACCGGCTCACACACACACACACAAATCCACAACACAAGGAGGAAGAGGAGAGAACGCAAGAGTCGTTGGATTCAGATGGACTTTCTTACAATTGCCATCCTACGGCCAGCAGTCACTCTCTATTTCTCTCTTCCAAAAAAAAAAAGATCACATAAATAGTAGTAAGAATATATTAGTCTTTCAGAGGACGGGGGAGAAGTTAAGGCGAGAAGTGTAAGTTGCTTTAGGAACCCAGTTTCTGGGAACGACGTCAGTGGCCGACAATGTTCTACCGGCGGACAAAGTGGTGATCTTGACGGAGAATGGTCCTTTGAGTGGCCCTCCGATAATGCACCAGTTGGCTCCCCATACATGCTTCATCTCTAACCATTCCCTCGCTCCTGCCTGCACCATTAAACAAACAAACAAACCCATCTTTACACTTTTGTCTATTTTATTATTACTTTATTCGATTTCAGTGGTGTGTGTGTGCCTTTCTAGTTGGTCAATAAAGAACCATGATTGTGCTCACTCCACTAAGTCTTTTCCTACTTTTCATTTAGTATTACAAAGTAAAAGTAGACTTTGAAGTGGAAGTGACTCAGTTAGTGACTTTGTGGTAAGAAAAAGAAAATAAAGTAGAGTCTAAAGAGGTAAAAGAGTACTTGGCGAATATGCATGGAGCCAATGTCGCCTTCTCCTTCTTCGAACTCGACCAGTAGAGACAACCAGAAATCAGTTGATCCTTCGTTCACATGGAACGCTATGTTCTTCCGTCTATATTTGCATGCCGTCCTTTTTGAAAATTAACAAAATAAAAATTGAGCAGTGAGAAGGACGAGATGGTCAACGGTCAAAAACGTGAGGGACCAATTACAATAAAATCTAATAGTAGTTTTTAAGACTCTGTTTACCTTCTTACCATTAACTACAAAAAAACTATATAATATAATTCCTATATTATTTAATTCGATCGTGCACTGTCACGAGTTAGTTACTGAAAAGAGTATACTGATAAAATAAATATGTACCTCCGGTAAATGACGGGGATGAGACCACGGTTGCGGAGGGGACCAGACTCTCCGGTGATAGCCAATCGACCAAAGGCTGCACCACTGAGATCAAAGTGAGTGTTGGTTTTGGAGCAGCCGGGGCACTCGTCAGTGACGATGACAGTGACGGCTCTCCGGGAACAGATACTCCTGTCCAAGCACCGAACCTTGTAACAAGCTCCACAGCCTTCACCGTTTTTGAAGAGAATAGGATTCACGGCTCCAACTCTCGCATGGAACGGCTTCACGTCCACCAACGTACCGTACCCACACGCTCCTCCTGCGCATGAAGACACAATTACGGTATGTAATGAAAAGACTCACTAGCTAGAGTGTGAACTGTGAAGTCATGATGTTTGGTTATATGTTGTTATTACCATCGCTTCCGTCACCATTGGCGCTTCCGTACCAAGTGGCCACGGCGGGAAGCCAATGAGCGTTAGACACGTGGCGATTGGGTATCACCGAGGCGGAGGAGATATTCAGCAGCTGCAGGACAATGCAGAGTGTGGCTAAGATGATGGCCGGAGGGAGCTGCATTTTCTCCGGAGATATCACCTGTGTCGCCGGGAAGAGGCTACTTTGGCGACAGTGAGTGAGAGAGAGAGTGTCTGAGTTATGAGCAATTGATATGTCAGTGTTGTTGTTTGTTATATAGAGGGAAAAAAAGGAACCAAACTGCTTTTCTGTAGTTTCTCTTTTTGTTTAGAGTTTATGACGGTTTAGTCCCTATTCCGTTGCTCTTATTTACGGTGAGATGCCACTATAGATGGACCTACCGGCAGTTAAGGCGTCGATTTCGCACGATCCAGCGTGTCATTGTCAGGGGACCGACAAGGGTGTTTTAGTAATTTTTGAAGATTCGACCGTTGAAATCTCCCGCAGATTCTGTGGACGAGATGAGGAATCCGTTAAGACACTGACTTGCCCTTTGCCCAATCTCTTCTTATCTTTTTCAGTTTCTTCCTATATCTTTAGATAAATGTTTCATTACATATATTGGCATTTTAGATAGATATATACAAATTTGTATTTCACTACAACTTTGAATATATACCACTGTTTACTTATCTGTTGATTGTGAGATATCTGAAATACAATCTTTTTATGCAGTGAAACTCGATGATATTTAAAAGGATTAAACCGGTAAAACAAGAAAGCAACTGAAAGTTAACTTGCTAAAATTAATCTTTTTACTTTTGCAGTATTGTATGTTGTGTGTGAAAGCTTCTTCGGACGACTTATCCGTTCTATTTATACGAGAGTATGTTGATCAACTTTTTTATCTTTTCTATTCCAAAGCATTCTGAATTCAAAAGGGGGATATAGGCTGATTTTCCCATATAACAAAATTGTGGAGGGACCAAAGTCTACTTATAACAAATTTAGTATATGTATTAATGGTTGGGTGTACTTGAATGGAGGACTGAATCGATATCTTATACTACTATAAATTACACATGGGAAACTTGATGGCCAATTTCGTGTGCACAACGCTTAAATCATTGCATTGTGAAAATATAAACTAATAATTTTGAGTTTGAGGTAACGGTTATTGCGCTAATTCGTATGCTATAACGAACAACTACCTTTAGCTTACTAATGACATATTGGGTTCATGTTTTGTTATTATAGGCGTTGGTAGGGCAATAGATAATAACAATGGTTGGTCAGTCACTCGCTCAGTCCCAAATCTTATTTAGAAAGTGGATCCACGGTTTGTTTTATTTTTATAAACAAAAGAACATGACCAACCTTTTTTTTATCTAACTGACATGACCCATTTTCTACTTTGTATTATACGGCCCGACAGTAGTGTGACGTTACTTTCTCAAAGCTATGAGAAAAAATGTGTAAAGGAGATATCTAGCGTCAATTACGGTTGGTTTAGTTTAAAATATGATGATTATACAGAGAGGACATGGTGGTATATAAAGTGTTAAAGCCAAAAATATATATATATATATATGACGTGACTTATTTGTTTGGTGTATGTACTCAAAACTTCCACTTCTAGATTTCACTACATGTTTTGTGCCAAAAAAAAAAAAAAGATTTCACTACATGCATAAAAAATCATTACATATTACAGAAGACTTATTAAAGTTAGCATTGTGTACTTTATCAACATTCCGTAGCCGTTTGATGCGATAAAAAAAAAGGTTCCGTAATCGTAGTTTTAGATTATTGTTAGGTGGACGATAATAGGATGTGTGGAAAGAGGGTAATATCGAATGGCGGTAAAGTCAAAATGTGTATGATCATGATTCACGTGAAATAAGTGAATAATTGATTAGGTGATTTTAAAGACATTGGAATCTTATACAGTTCTTTTTTTGGGGTCAAAATGGAATTTATACAGTTCATATTAGCAGGGCCGTCTCAAATTAATTTGAGGCCCTGTTCAAAAAAAATATTAATCGTATATTTTATCAAGTAATTTTAAAATTTAATAATTTTGTCTTATTTTTTTTAATTATAAGTTCTAAATTTAGTATTATATCTAAAGTTTTAAAGTTTCTTACCATAATTTATTTATATATTTCAAAAAAACTTTAAATTTTTTTATTTTTATATTTTGGGACCCTGTTCGACCGCTCCACTTGCGCGTGCTGTTAGACGACCCTGCATATTAGAACCGATCCTTCTTCTTCTTTCCGCCAACCAAAATCTCTCACCCTTCTTCTCGTTTACACTTGCACAAGTCGAGGTTTGACTTTTGCACAAGTTCCCATTTATGCAATAAATACAACAAGACTTTCGAAATTATAAACTTAATGGCAATAAAACGTGGCTGAGATAGGCTCCTCTGTTTAGTAATTATTTGTCTTTGATCCATCTTGTTTTATCTTTTTTGCTTTGATGGTTTCAGAACTAAGATCTTTCTTGTAATAATCTTTTACTCATTAATATGATATTTACAGTTTAGCAAAAAAAATAAACTTAGTTTCAAAATGTGATCAATTTAAGAGGTGACTACAACTCGTTATGGAGTATCAACATCGACAAGTACTCTATATATATATTTTGTTCCTTAATTTCATCTCTACCTCCCATTTCTAAAGTTTACTTGCAGTGAAAAAATGTTATACTTATTGATCGACATAGAGCTCCTAGTTCACGAAAAGGATAATGAAAATTTAATTTAAAGTTGTCAAACAACATAACGGAAAAGTTAGTAATAAACCAAAACATGGGGGATCCCCCAAAACATGGTTCATACCTAATAATTTTCGAACGAGTTCAGTATCAACTGACGAGTATGCTCTGTAAGCGTTACAAAGAGGGAGATTCATGTTACGTATTTTACAGAAATAATCATAATGAAGAATTTTTTTTGTCAGCAGCATAATGAAGCTTATTTCAACAACTATTTGAAGTACTTTGGGCTCTTCTCTGTTTGGGTCTGAAACCTGTTCAGCCCATTTCGCAAGGAAAATAAAAATACTAAACGAAACGAGATATCGTGTCGAATATATAAAAACTAAGCAATCGAGATTAAAATAGAGGAATTATTAGTTCATTTACTTTTTAATCAAGTGTTGAAGTTTATCCATTACCGCGCGACTCATCGGGATCGGAGAATCTCATATTAAAAAATTCGAATCTCCACAAATATAATAAAACTCAAAGCACATCTGAACCGTTCATCACTCAACCAACGAAATCCAACGGTTAAATAGTTTTCTCTTCAACGACTAGAGGACAAAGAAGCTTTCCTTCGATTTCGGTTAACTTCTTCTTCTCTCTTTCTTCAACACTTTCTCGTCGTTTCTTCTCAGATTCTCCGTCAACTCTGAATCCTCCGAAAGTTTTCTTTTCTTCTTCGCGAAATTCGCGCGAAAAATATTGGCGATGGACTCGCGATCTTCTTCTCTCCATCTTCATCGCTCCATTGCTCGCGTTGACCTTATCTCCGGCGTACGAATGAAACAATCCCCCAGGAATCCTTCTCCGAACACGCCTCGAATACGTATAAGTATCTTCTGTTGATTCCTTTATCTGTTTTCCTTTTTTTGCATCTGAATTTTCGAGATCCAAATCGAATCCCTAGAATTAGATTTTTTAAAAGTTATAATTGAATGGCTGAGAGTAGAGAATTAGGGTTACCAAAGGCTACTATTAGCTTGAAAGAGCAGTTAGCGAGAACTACTTTGAGGAACTTGAGGTCGCAAGGTCACACGTACGTTGAGATCCGCGAGGATGGAAAGCGTTTCGTCTTCTTCTGCACCCTCTGTCTCGCTCCCTGCTACAGCGACGCCGTTTTGCTCGGGCATTTGAACGGGAGCCTTCACAAGGAGAGGTTGTCGTGCGCTAAGATCACGCTCCTTGGTGAAAAGCCATGGCCTTTTAATGATGGTGTGCTTTTCTTCGATTGTGAAATTAAAGAAGAGGAGAAAGCTCAAATCTCTGGTGGTGAAGGTGTTGTTTTTCCGTTGTTGGATTGGTGTGATGATGAAAGGTTTGCTATTGTTGTGTATGATGAAAACAGAGGGCAAAATGGAGATAATAATCAACCTGCTGATGAGATTGGTCGCTGTGGAGATAATCTGTTGATCTCTGGTTTGCTGATTAAGGAGAGAACTGTTGATTTGGAAGCTAAGTTTATAGGCTTTGGACGCATAGCTGCTAGGTTGTTTGAGACGAAAGGGCGTTCCACTTGGATAGATAAGCTATGGTGCGAGTGGTTAGGAGAGGAGGGTGCTTCGGATGAGGAGAAGGCTAGTGTCCCGGAGCATGACTTTGCTATTGTCACGTTCTCTTACTTCTATAATTTGGGTAGGCTGGGGTTTCTCGACGAGCCGAGCCGTCTTCTCACATCTAGTCCAGCAGAATCAGTGAAAGGAGAAGACAATAATGGCAGGAAGAGGAAGAAGTCTTTTTCCGATCCGGAAGACACTAGTGATTCTCTGTGTAGTCAGTACGACTCTTCTGAGGAGGTCTCTTCAAGAGCTCTAATAGCTAATTATGATGATAGTGTCGTGGACAAAAGAATCATCAAGAACAGAAAGGTAAGACGGGAGCTTAGGAAGCAACAGAGGATAAATTCCGAGAGGATATGCGAAGTCTGTAAGCAAAAGATGCTTCCTGGGAAAGATGCAGCAGCAATACTAAACATGAAGACAGGGAAACTTGCGTGTGGTAGTAGAAACCTCCTCGGTGCGTTCCACCTGTTTCACGTCTCTTGTGTCGTGCACTGGTTTCTCTTCTGTGAGAGTGAGATACTTGGGAGCAAGATTGTGTGTGGAAAAGGGAAAAAGAGATGCACAAAGCAGAGTGGTGCGAACACGAATGGGTTGGTAAGTAATGTTAGCTGGCAAATATTCTCAGTGTTCTGTCCAGAATGTCAAGGCACTGGCATAAACATTGAAGGAGGTGAGATTGAGAGAGATACGTTTCCGCTTTCTCAGGTATGTATGTGATTACACTCACTCAGAGTTCTTAACAAGTATAAACCTAACATACGTGTGATTGTATGCGAATGTGGTAGACATGGAGGTTTGGGGTGAAAGTGAGTGAAGGTAGAAAAGCATGGGTGAAAAATCCGGAAAAGTTAGAGAATTGTTCAACAGGTTTCCATTTTCCACAGCAGGATAAAGAATCGGTCAAGGGTCAGGTAATAATATTACTATTATTACACAACATATCCATTTTGGTAATTACATTGGTTGTAAGTGGAAGGATTAAAATGTGGGAATGCAGGAGGAAAGAGTGCAGAGCATGAAGCTGGTTCGTTTCTACCGAGTGGAGTTGTAACGTAGGAAACAAGCAAGCAAAAGATACACTCTAAATGTTATGTGTTTTGTGTAAATAAGGCTTTGGTCTCGCACTTTACAGTTTTTCTCACTGTAAATCCGCTATTATATTTGCATTTGTTATTACTATGATACAATCTGATTACTTTTAAGGGCCATTCTACTCTTTTTTTTTTTTACGCGAGCTAGGGATTTAATACCTACAGTAATATTTAAAAAGATCCTTAAAATTCGAAATTCTAAAACCTGTTTTCGATATAGGCACGATCAATTACAACTTTTGAAGCTACAAAAATGGATTTCATCGATGAGGCCATGAGGGGGTTGTGTCATGCGGACCCATACGTCGTCTCAGACTCCACTATGCTTTAAAATGAAACAGCTCACTCCAATTTTGTTTACAACATTTTTAATGTATAAAGAAAGAACCGTACCAAAAACATTAATTTGATAAAGTTGATATTTCAACACCCAACTTCTTCTATCAGCACTGTCTTATTCACCGTTATCAATCAAACGTAGGGTCCAAATTTTATTTAGAATTTTTGGAAAGAAAAAAGCATCACCGTTTGCGTCGCGTTCTAATGCCACTATCATCCTTTTGGTGCACAAATAGATTGAGTTGAAGATAAGCCTCCTTTTTTCCCATATTATTATTAGATCAGAATAAACAATAGCAAATCGGTGCCGTTTCTTGGTTTTGACATTATTAAGTTTTAATCATACAATCAGAAGATTCAAGACTCTTACACACACACTTGTAACTTAGCTCCGTAAATATATATGCATACTCATTCCAACGCATGATGAGAGGACATACAATTAGAAAAGAAGTAGACACATGACCATGAAACAAAGCAGGAACAAGTAGATTCTGCTTAGTGACTCATCCGCCTGCATTGTCCGACGCCTTAACCGGAGACTTGTGTAACGGTCGCCCCGGTACGGTGTCACGTTGCTCGAAGACTCTCCAAATAGTCTCCGATATACCATCTCGCATACCACACCCACCACCGGATCAGGCATTCTATACATGTACCGCTGACTCTCACTTTCTCCTACTCGTTGACCACCTCTCCTCAAGTCATAAACCGGACCAGATGGTCTGTTCGGTACGTTTGAACCAGACTGGGGGACTTTCTGTCCCCTGCCGTAGATAGGGACAAGCGTAGCGTCGGAGACCTCGGATTTGCAGACCGGGCATTTTGAGGATTCCTTCTTATCGTACTGGTCGACGCGTTGTCTTGTATTGTTGGTGCAGTGAGTCCACTTGTAAATGCAGGGCCAACAAAACAAGTGGCCACACAAAGTCACGACCGGATCACGAACCTGATCCAAACATATGTTGCAGTCGAACTCTCCTCCAGAGTCACCCAATGTTGCTAGGTCGTCTTCTTGGTTCTCTATCTCCATTTTACTGAAACGTACAAGACAAACACAGATTCACTCGACTAGTCGTTGTTTATTAGATTTCACCTAAAATACGAAATTTCGTGAGAAAAAGAATAATATTTAGTTTTTTACAAAAAAAAAAAAAAGAAGAAGAATATATATATATATATATATATATATATATAGTAATAATTTTTAAAGTAGCTAGTTGGAGTTATGAAGACTAATCACTCTCGGTTTTTCACGTTATATACCATGATAAGAAAAGAAACTAAATGATCAAAGAAACCCTTAAAGAAACATAGTGGTTAATTAAACAGAGAAGCGTTGATGATGGCAAATGGGAAACTAATCAAATAACATAACAAGGAGATTATTCGTAATCGTATTATCTAAAACTGACTTAATATAATCGGAAAGAATCAGCTGCGTGCGACCGTGCGTAGTTATTCAAGAAACGGTGGAGATCTATTGAGTAGATGGTTTTATATGTACACATACAAGCGCAACAACATAGATATATATATATATATATATATATATATATATATATATATATATATATTAAGAGTGATGATTCAGAGACGTACTCGTCGTAAAGATTGTAAGTACCGATGGATCTCTGCTGACTTTAGATGCTAGTAGCCTTTGGAAAACCTCAGACTCAGAGAGTTATGGCTGAAGAACAAAGGGAGGAGAATTATTTGGAATTAGAGAAAGCGGAATGGGTAAGAATAATAATAGATCGAAGGTGGTGCAGAAGAAGCACGAGAGCTTATATTATATTATACACACACGCACACATAAGTATTATTTATTACTTTATAAAGGTGTAAAAACAAAATCCACAGAAATTATTTTAAAGAAGAAACGTCTACCTAATTGAAAATAAGTAGATAAAGTAACGAAATGACATTCTTTTTCTTCTTTGTTTCTTTTACTTGCTTATTTTTTGAAAAGGTCAGCAACGGACCAGCATCGTTTGTTTACAGAAGTAAAGAAGACCACACTATAAAAATGTTTAATCACAACTACAGAACAAACAAATATTCACTTGACAGAACAATTTTGAAAAATAACTTATAAAATATTACAAACTGCCAAATTGTCCCATAACTTTATCGGTTTATCTTTTACAAAAAAAAACTTTATCGGTTTATCCCTATTTCTTTTTCGTAGGATAAGAATTTGACCGGTTCTGGCACCACACCATAGAACACCACCACTTCATCCACCCCCCCCCCCCCCCCCTCCCCTTTCAAGTCCTAGTAAATTTTCCTTTTTCATTAGAACTATTTGAATTTTTTTCCTTATTTCGATACTTTCAAAATTTATGATTATTAGAGCATCTCTATCAAAAATAAATAAGGGTTTTAAATATATGTGTAATATATTTTAAGTTACAAATAAAACTAAAGCGTTTATAAGAAAAGTATCTCGTAAGATATTTAAATTTATCTCAACTGAATGAAAAATTCATCTCAATTTGTTCTTTTCTTTTTATTGTTTTCATTTGTTAATTACAAGATACTTTAAAAGACATTTAATGAGAAACCACTAATAGAAGTGCTTTAGGTGATGAGTAGTGAGTTGGAAAAAGCAGTGCTGAGTGAATAACAATGTCAATTAGGTAAGTTGCTTCATTAGATTAGAATTGGAGTGTACTACGTTTTCATTGAAGCCTTAACTAGAGGTCTTATCAACCAATCGACATAGTATAGTTTAAACCACAAATCAAACATAGTATAATTCAAACACGTCACGGAAGCGAAGAGCCCCAAATTCACCGTGTCCATCAGACCAATGAGACCATATTACATTTCAGATTTATTAACTTGTCAGTAGACAACCCCAAACCCACTCCTTAAATTGATCAGGCTTCGAATGGTAAAAGCAGTTTAAGCAGGATAGATCAAACAGATCATGCAGATCAAGCAGGACAAATGTAGATCAAACAGGACAAGTGCAGATCAAGCAGATCATGCAGGAGAGAATCATATCAAATAATTTTGTATAACTTATGAATGACAAAATCAGTTCAAAACTATAGATCATATATTAAAACAATAAAAATGACACTTAAATATCTAAACAAATATCTTAGATGTTATAGGATCGGCCGAAATGTCTGTAAATGTTTTTTAAGATACTTATACTTTTTTTTATTTTCTTATTTATATAAATTAAAAATTATATGACAAAAAATAATTAGTAGAGAATGATAATTTTGTATTGTTAAAGTTGTAAATAAAATAAATTAAAATATTGTATTCATAAAACTAGATAATATATTTTTAAAGTTATGTGTTGTAACAAAGTTATTTATTGACCAAACAAAAAAAAAGCAGATCAACACAACCAAATATTGGCGGGTGCAGATTTCCTGCTTTTTCCACAAAAAGACAGAAAATATTAAACTGCATGCAGATCTCCCGCTTGAACTGCTTTTGCAAACAGAAAATGGTGAATGGTGAATGCATTGCGGAAGAACTCCATGTGCAGGAGATCTGCACTTGTGCGCTCTTCCATTCGGACACTGATAAAAACAGTGCCTAAATATTCATATATGTTGTGCCGTCACCATGTTGTTTATAATAACCGGAACCATATCTCAAGACCCAAATACACATACGATTTTCATCTTTACGATTTATTATATAATACCATCAACTCTCATTTTTGGATTATCCGTTTTTCTATAAACATTTACATGATCTTTTGATTTTTGAGTATTATAGAATCATTGGAAAACACTCAATACAAAGATGTTTTTTTCCTGGTTTTCAAGACTAAAAAAGTTTATAGTCTCTAATCAAATCAAATTTCCAAAGATAATTACAAACACTAGTCGATCTGTCCTAGACTCCTACAAAAACACTTTAAATTAATAGAAAAGCCTTAAACGAGTTCCTCTTTAAGTCTTAACAATGTCAAATACTAACTCTAAAAAGTAAAACCAAAACCTCCACCAAACCTCTTGAGTGCCTAAATTTTTTCACCCTGGGTGTTGTTATTTAAGGCAGCTATGTTTAGTGACATCGCTGATAAAGTGACAAGTGACGAACCAGCTGGAAAAATACATTCTCGGTTCGGGCATCAGGTTGGGAAATAGTATCTTTTGTTATTATAAATTGATTAATAATGAACTTTATAATAAATCATTGTTAAGGGAACCTAAAACATATCTAATCACATCCTAGAGTAGTATCCGTTTATCCCCATTCCACAAACTGATTTATTATATAGTTTATGTTTAAACAATAATAACAAAAGGATTGGAGTAAGTTGCAGCTTGTATATATGTATATAGATAATAATGTTTTAGACATAGATATAATATTATACATGAACGTTGATGATAATGTTTTCAAAGTCTCATCATATTAAATTGTTGGAGCAGATTGTCTTCAATGATTCAAATTGGTTATGGATATTAACTAGTTGAAGCTTAACCGCCATTTTGGTTAATTTGATGGCTTTTCTTGAAGGCTTAAAATAGGAAAATTTCTGTTGGCATGTCAGTGATATATATTGTTTCGTCTACTTCAACGAACCGCAGCATTTTTCTCTCCTCCTATAACTCCAAAACACGAAAAAACAAAATAACAAAACAAAAAAAACATTTAGAGAATCAAATGTGACAAAGACAAATACAAAGGAGGAAACAGAAGCATGGAGAATTCTCCTCGTTGTTTGGTTTCTCTTCTTTCAATCCTACTCTTGTCTGGATCCGCCTCGTCTCTCCACATCTCTCGTAATTTACTAATATTTCAAATATAGTATATGCCTATAGTTTTTTTTTTACGTTATTGAAAAAAGCGGAATGAATTTCTATGTGCAGTTGATGAATTTGAGTCACACCCAGCCACAAGCCGAGGTCTTCTTCAGGCAAAAACACGTAAGAATATTTTGAATCATTGATCGTATAATATGGCTCATGCATGCTTCATTGATGATTAACTAATTCAAAACCTAATTAAAAAAAAAAAACAAGATTCAATACTTGTGTTAACATGCAATGTGATAATAACAGCATGCAAAGAAGATTTTGCGAACAAGAATTACACAATCATAACGAGTAAATGCAAAGGTCCAAATTATCCAGCCAAGGCATGTTGCTCCGCCTTCAAGGACTTTGCTTGCCCATTCGCGGAAGCTCTTAACGATGACAAGACAGAATGTGCCTCTACAATGTTCAGTTACATCAATATATACGGTCGTTATCCTCCGGGAATATTCGCAAACATGTGCAAAGAAGGCAAAGAAGGGCTCGATTGTACCGACGTCATGACCGCCACATCATCTTCTTATGCAGCGATCCCTCTTGTCTCCACACACGCATTGCTTTTCACCGTTCTCTTGTTTTGCCTCCTCTAAAGACTTTTCCTATATATGAATTACCACATGAGATATATTATATATGAACATTTCGTTGTTAATTAGTTGGTGAGCCACCCCGTTAATTCTTTCATGCAAAGTCATTGATGTACATTTTTCGATTTTGTTTTAGGCTCTCGTGAACTATTTGTTTTTGTTTTTTCTTATTCTTTTTAAGTAACATGAATTATGCGGGGATTGAACTTATAGGGTCTCGCCCTCAAGAATGCTAGTACCAATTAAAGGGTACATATCCGAGTCCTCGTGAAGATTTCGTTACACGTCACAAGACTAATGTTTCATATACATGCTATGTGGATCATGATAACATTTTAGTAGTTTAAGGTTGAGTATAATCCCCATGGCCTTATATAGCCAGTCGAACGAAGATAGAAAAACAAATAGGAACATAATAACAAAAATAAATAACAACTAAAAATTAAAGAAAATAAATGGACTTCGAGCCTGGACGTTAGAACCACACAAAGGGTACATGATTGGTTTGATCTGTTAAGTAAAGTTGGGTCTATCATTGCTTCATTGCTTGCTAAGCCACACACTTGTAGAACAATGCTACCATTTGTGAGTTTGTATTTTTAAGAATATAAAGTCAGCTTACGCCTCTTAATTCCCATTGTCACTGTTGGTATTTTATGCTCATAAGTCATAATATAAGGTTATTTGTTTGGTGAAATACGATAAGGTTGAAACACTAATGACGGGGGAACAACGGCATTGAACAAGTGGATCTGATTATTATTTGACATGTTGTAAATCTCGAATGCAAATTGATGCGATCATCTTTTCGTGGCGACGATTAACGAATCCCAACTCCATATGGTTATTGGTGATTTTCTCTACGTCAAATTTAATGTTACCACGTTATTCTTTGATAAAGACCATATTATATCTTGAAATATTAATACTCTTCTCACTATTTAATTCAAATTATCATCGGCCATTTTCTTTTGTAAACAAAGGAACCTTCTGTAGCTTATTTATAAGACACTAGCAATTCACCGGCCAAAACTTATTCTATAATTCATATATACCCGTATTTTACAATCATGTAGGAAATCAAGTAGCCAAATGTAAACATTTTACCACCCAAGTGAAGTGATTGTGGAATATCTGCCCAGTAATATAACCATACTAAAGCAGAAAAAAACAGTAATATAAAATCTCTAATAACGAGTTCTTAGAAGAACTTGTCCCAGCTATCTTGAATTCAGTATCACCATGACTGGTATGCAGATGCTAAAGATTCATGTTTCCGGTACAAACTGACATTATGCGACAATTAAAATATGCTCTTCAGGAATGTTTAGCTAACCATTGTGACTATATATATAGATCTCAAACACCACCAGTAGTCAATGGCTGAGATTAGACACGAGCAATTATAAGATGCTCACATTCTACACAACAAGTGACAAGACCAATATCAACGCTCCTGCTACATTTAACTTAAGTATAGACTGAATTTCAGATTATAGAAGCATCTTTAGAAACACCTTAAGGAAGAAGAGTATCAATGTGGTTCGGGGAAGCTGCAGGTTTCCTGCACATAGGATCAAAGAGCACTCAGTTTCAGTTTAAAGACCAGAGACCCCAAAGTACACACATTCATCTTATCTCCTGTAACATCAAACCTACCCAAAAAAAAGACATGGTCGTTAGCTCTAGGTGTTAGCAGCCAATGGTTGAGGAGGAGTCTCTCAACATATTTTTCTCCATGGATTCATCTCCAAATTTATTTGGCGGAATACCCACATCTCCATGAAACGACGTCGTTTTCGAAAGGGTTGTAAGTAACTAACCCAAACAAAGCAGTCAAAATTAAAACAATCAAATTCATTGGGGACGAAGATACAAATATTAATACAGAAATAAGAGAAAAAAGTCGGTTTAGCTGTTTCCTCCTCTCTACCTTCTCCTGCTTTGCGTTTCCTCATCGTCTTTGCCTTCCTCCCAAGCGATTGATTTCGCCTTCTTCTCTCACACAAATCGATTCCAGTCTTCTGATCGATGGCGTCGGGTCGGGTCAACTCGGGATTCGATTTCGGGTCAGATGATATCCTCCGCACTTACGACGACTTCACTAACAACCAGGACTCCTCCAACGGTTCCAACTCCGATCCTTCGATCGCTGCCACCAACAACTTCAATAAGGTCAAATCCAGATCCCCCCCTCCCTCCCCTCTGTGTCGTTAATATTTGGAAATTCTAGGGTTTCGATTTGGGAATTTTTTATAATATTGTTAAGTTAATCGAAGCCTATTGATGATGCTGAGCTACTCTTTTGTATCTCAGGAGTTTCACAAAACTAGGATGGCGAGGTCGTCGGTTTTTCCCACGAGCTCTTACAGTCCACCTGAGGATTCTCTGAGCCAAGACGTGACTGCCACTGTTGAAAGAACCATGAAGAAGTATACGGACAACGTGATGCGCTTTCTTGAAGGTATCAGCTCGCGCTTGTCACAGCTTGAGCTCTACTGCTACAACCTTGATAAGACTATTGGTGAGATGAGGTCGGACTTGACTCGTGATAACGAGGAGGCTGATGTTAAGCTTAGATCTATGGAGAAACATCTTCAAGAGGTTTGTGTTTTATTTAATGTTTTAAGTTTTTTTTTTTTTTTTGTTAGTTTGTTATAACGGTGTTTTTGATGTAGGTGCGTAGGTCGGTGCAGATTCTCAGAGACAAGCAAGAGTTGGCTGATACGCAGAAAGATCTAGCGAGGCTTCAAGTTGTGCAGAAAGATTCATCTTCCCCGTCTCACTCCCAAAAAAGTGAGGAGACTCCTGTTCCAGAGGCTAAGAAGACTGAGAGCTCCTCTGATGCACATAACCAGCAGCTTGCACTTGCTTTGCCTCATCAAATACCACCAGCGCAGCCACAGCCACAGCCACAGCAGCAGCAACAGTATTACATGTCTCCTACTCCACAGCTTCAAAACACACCTGCACCTGTTCCTGCTCCACCATCTCAGCCTCAAGCACCACCAGCGCAGGCTCAGTTCATGCCCCCACCTCCTGCTCCATCTCACCCAAGCTCAGCGCAAACTCAGTCGTTTCCACAGTACCAGCAGAACTGGCCTCCGCAGCCACAGGCGAGGCCACAGTCCAGTGGAGGCTACCCAACATACTCACCTGCACCACCAAGCAACCAATCTCCAGTAGAGCCATCGCCCGGCAGCATGCAGATGCCATCACCATACGGTGGACCTCCTCAGCAGTCGATGCAAGGTTACGGATACAGTGCACCACCACCACCACCACAGGCTCCTCAGCAGACAAAAATGTCTTATAGCCACCAGACAGGCGATGCGTATGTTCCTTCAGGACCTCCTCCTCCCCCCGGGTATGCCAATGCCATGTATGAAGGTGGGCGGATGCAATACCCACCACCTCAGCCTCCTCCTCCGCAGCAGCAACAAGGGCAGCATTACATGCAAGGTCCACAAGGTGGTGGGTACGCTCCTCAGCAGCACCAGGCAGGTGGTGGAAGCACAGGGACACCATCTCCTGTCATGAGATCAAAATACGGTGAACTGATAGAGAAGCTAGTGAGTATGGGTTTCAGAGGAGACCACGTGATGAGCGTGATTCAGCGGATGGAGGAGAGCGGACAGCCTATCGACTTCAACGCCCTCCTTGACAGATTGAGTGTGCAGTCCTCAGGAGGGCCTCCCAGAGGGTGGTGAGAGAACCACAGTGGCTCCTCTTCTAGGCCCTAGTTTTATTGGGCCCAATAGATTGGGCCTGTTGTGTATTCTTATGGGACTCAATTTATGTTTCCTCCGATAATTCGTGTGTTTACTTTCTATCTGCCACTTGAACAACCCAAATATCTGGTCTTTGAGTTTATTTTCTTTTACACAATCTTGCATGTATTTACGAGCATCGTCTACGTGTGGTTGTATAAAATCATGTTCATAGAAAATGAGCAAGCTTGCGAAATTATTTGTCTATTTACTTTTTTAGTTATTTATTCATTAGTACATTATAAAACAAATGTCATAAATATAAGCCACTCCGAGTACGACACGCGTCAACAACTAAGAATCCAAATAAAATTTCGAGGAATCAAAAATTGAAGAGGCGCCAAATACTATTTTATTATTATTTCAAGCAGCGCGGCAAGAGTCTCGCGCCGAATAAATCTTGTTGATATTATTAGATTAGGAATATTTCCATTATTGTATCTTCCTTTTCTCTCGATAGTATTATAAATAACACAAACGATTTGTATACTATAAGACTTTCTCAATCTCTCTAATATCTTCTTCCTTTGTGTAACTTCACGATGACGACGCCGGTGAGTAAGAACATCGCCATCAGGCCTGTGGAGTTCTACGGAAACGCACTCCCCCGTCCTCGTTTCTTCGCTAATCCTCAGTTCAACTCTCACCGCGTCGATCCGCCGCTTCTCTCGTGGGCTAGAGACGCTCACTGGTCCACGGGTGGTCTCAACTTCACGCGCCTCCGTCTCCAGGGACGAATCGAAGGTGACGTCGACAAGCTCCGAGCGCAGCTCGAGGATTCCAGCCCTGGAGACTCCGAGAAGAAGAGATCCGGTTTTGATTCTTCTCCGGCGGCTCCGGTTGCGGTGAAACGAAGGAGGTACGTAGATCTTAACGATGATGAGGATGAGATTGGATCGGGAGATGAGGGAGTGGCGAGGATTATCAGAAACCTCTCTGGTGATTTTGATAGAGTCGCTGGAGAGAGTGAGATCTGTAAGAAATCGATTGGATCCGAGTCAGTAGGAAAGAAGAGGTTGAAGAAGAAGAAAACAAGTTCGATTAGGACGTCTCCAAGATTGACAAGAATAATCCCTCTAGGTTTTAGATTTTAATTCATGAGAATGTAACTTCTTATTAGTTTCTGAATTTCCTATAAATATATTAATTTCTCTGCTTTAACTGATAAAATTATGATTATTACCCTCGATATCTGATTCTTGAATTGGGAGTAAAGGAGGAGCAGTGTGTTGCTTGACAAGGATATGAATGTTAGGTTAGTTGCCTGAGCTGGTCAAGATAGGGGAGACCAATGTGTATAGCTTTACAGTGTGTGGAAGGAGGCCAATAGGTTGTGCATATATAAGTTTGACTGATGATGGTGACAAGAGGCAAAGGGAAGGCATGGAAGTGAGCTTGTTGGAGAGAATGAAGAGTTCTTGTTGGTAAACTAGTGACGGAAGACAACAATAACGACATCCCATGTTCCTACATGTATGAAATTCGTCTTTTTATTCTAATTCCTCTTAAAGAGTTTTTGGTTCTATTCTTCAAGGAAGCTGAAAAGCTAGTGTGAGAAGTTAATTTGTAGTTGTATTTTTGTTCTATATAGTAAGAGGTTGTGTGGTTCTTCTGTATACACTCTTGCATATATAAATGTTCATGAAAATCGTCTTTTTAAGATACATTATAATACATGTATTGTGCATATCAACGAAGCACCAGTGGTCTAGTGGTAGAATAGTACCCTGCCATGGTACAGACCCGGGTTCGATTCCCGGCTGGTGCATTTTTAAAATTTTTGTTACTGTTAAAAACAACATTTATACGATCTCTATGTTTGGGCCGCTCGTTCCATACTGGTAGTACTTAAAACTAGGCCGAGGTTGTTCATTAGGTTTCAGTTTGGGTTTAACAAAAACATTCAGCTAAATGTATTTTTTTTTTTTTTCAAATTGTTATTTATTAAGGCCAAGCCTAGGCCGAAGCCCAAACAAAACGAGTACAAACCAAAAGCCCAGAGAAACAACGGGCCACAAAAAGCAAACACACGAAGAGCAGAAGCCCAAAAAAAAATACATAACGGTCCAAACGGCCCACACTACTCGACACGGGCAGTTCGCCCTAAAAACGCGCCGCAAGGAAATAGGTTTAACCACGTGTCTTCATCTTAGCCTTCCGCACACCACGTGGAACCTATCTCGACTTGAACGATGCCATCGCCGGAGATCAACCCCGCCACCATTTGAAACCGGAGCTCCTAACTTGCAGAGCCTCCGCACATCCAAAAACCGTGTATCAACGTCGAACTGTCTTCACGCCAGAGGGTTCATCGGATTACCGAGAGCGCCTCCGACTTTGGACCACCGGACACGCAGGACAGTCGAACCGTAAACAGCACTCACATCATCGTAACCCAAGACCACCGCTAACAAACTCGAAACTAGTTACCTCACCCAAAACCAAGGGTTCCAAGGCGGCATCAAGGAGCTGTGTGAGCCTCCTCTCACCGTAATCCAAAAGCCGGCGAAGAGATCTAAAGGAGCCTCCCCTTCCCGGAACCAAGAGTGACGTCGGTGAAGCTAAAGAAAGCCTCCACCCCCCACTAAGAACCGACGTCGATGAAGCTAAGGAAGCCTCCATCGCCCGGAGGAAAACGACCAGAACGCGCAAAAAACTCCCCGTCACCTCTGAGATCCTCCAAAACGTTGCGTCTTCACTCCAAAGTTGAGACACCACAGAGCTCCGACAAGGCAAGCGAAGGAAGATCTGGAAAGACAACGAAAAGGAGAACAGAAAACCAAAAGAACGAAGAACTCCGGCGACGGCATGGACGCACACGCGCCGACCGTACGCCGAAGGGAAACCGATTCTCTCTCTAGTAGGTCAAAAGTTCCTGTCTCGCGGAGAAAGTGATGTTGACAGCTAAATGTATTTACGATCCCTTTTTCGATTTACATAACTAATTTTATCTTTTGGGTGCAGTTAGTTTATACATGATAGATATTACATATACATGTATACACTGTGCATAAAATATAAAGCTAATGTTTATATAAAGATTAGATTAATCCTGAAATGAAAATCTTGATTAACTACACAAAAGTGTCTCTTTACTATGTTTTTTCTTCTTCTCTAGTCTAGTCGTTTATATACATTTTTTTTACTATGTTTTCATCAAAAGAACCCCTAAAAGTTGAAGGGAATGTTTTACATATACATTTATACGATCTCTATGTTTGGGCCGCTCGTTCCATACTGGTAGTACTTAAAACTAGGCCGAGGTTGTTCATTAGGTTTCAGTTTGGGTTTAACAAAAACATTCAGCTAAATGTATTTACGATCCCTTTTTCGATTTACATAACTAATTTTATCTTTTGGGTGCAGTTAGTTTATACATGATAGATATTACATATACATGTATACACTGTGCATAAAATATAAAGATAATGTTTATATAAAGATTAGATTAATCCTGAAATGAAAATCTTGATTAACTACACAAAAGTGTCTCTTTACTATGTTTTTTCTTCTTCTCTAGTCTAGTCGTTTATATACATTTTTTTTACTATGTTTTCATCAAAAGAACCCCTAAAAGTTGAAGGGAATGTTTTTGTCTGCTTATGATTAATTAATAAAAGAATCGCATTATGTTCTCTCATTATCTTCAAAGCCATTTAATCAGTCTCCTGTCCATTTATTAAATACCTTTAAATTAACGTTTGGTTGAAGAGATTATCATGTTGGTATTTGATTTTGTTTGATATAATGTTTGTTTGGTGGGATTGGAGACCACGACCCATATCCTAATTGCTCATTTTTTTTACCATGAAGTCGTCGTCGTACAGGGAAGAAGATACAAAGCAGGTGGCATAAAGATAATACTAGTTAATGTTCTGCTTAGTGCTTACCTCATCCATTATTGTAAGTACTGATTGGGAAGTGGGTCTAAAGTTCAGTTCCATGTAAGTTGCTGAGTTCTAAAATTATGTTTCCCAAATAATTTCCTACACCTTTATAACGCACAAACTAGGAATGTCCAAAAACAATTTATTTGTTTCTAGAGAAAACGATAACCAAATATGAGCTAGTGTAAGTACTTAATGCTTGTTAGCAGATAGGTGCGACCATATAAGCTAGTCTCAGAATTTGATATTATGAACAATGTTCAAACAGTTGGCGAAAAAAGAGAACAGTGTAGAATTGTTTTAACGTAATTGACAAACTAAACGCACACTACCCTCTCTATTAAGAGCATCTCCAAAAAGACCCTCTATTATAGAGTTTACAAAATTCTATATTTAAAATTTTAAGGTATTATTTTCCAAAAGTAAAACTTTAAATTTAATTTCAAAATTATTTATAATTTACACTATAATTCTTATATTTATCATAATTAATATAAATCCATAAAACTTTTATAAACAACTAGCACATATATATTATAGTAATATTAATTAGTAAAATCTTACACTAATATATAAAATTATAAATAGAAATACATAATTAAATATTAAACTACAAGCAAAATACCACATTATTACATAAAAATATTTTCTTAATGCTCCATTTGCGATTCCACAAAATTTGTTTGGACAATGGGGATGATTGGTTAAGCTGTAACAATTGACTTTAGCTTTAACTTTTATCTACAATCTTAAAAACCACCAATCATGCTTTATATTCGTTTTTAAAGCTACAACCAAAAAATTAAAGCTACAGCAAAAAAAAACAAAAAAAATAACTGTAAAAGTCTTATTTTCTAAAGCTCCATCTTTTTGGTTGTAGGAAATTTTAAAGCTACATCTTTTAAAGCTAAATCAAAAAATTATACAGACTAAATTCTAAAGTAAATTTTCTACAGTTAAAGTCCAACCAATCACCCCTAATATTGTAGAAGTTCCGAAGCAAATTTACTAGATTATTATTTTTCTTGTAATACTTAAATTTGTATAATAATTATGCGTTCATGTATTTTTTTTTTAAAAAAAAATTGCTAAGTTTTTTTTTGTAATATTCTTGTTGTGTAATTTTACTTTTAAAATATTATAAATCTTATTTTGAAAAATTTAAGATATACAAATGTTTTAAAGATTAAAAAGATGAATGAGAAAATATTTATGAATCATAAGTATGATGTATAATTAATTATAAAAACCAAGATGTAAATAAAAGATTAAACTTCAAATTTAGAGTTTTGAATAGTCAAACTCCAAATATGAAGTTTCACTTATTAGAATTTTAAATTTGAAATTTTGAAGTTTTTTTTTGAAAAGTATAAATCTCTATATTTGAAGTTATAGAGTTTTTTTTTTTGTAGATGCTTTAAACACAAAACTGAATTAAAGTCTTCCCTACTAAACATCTTTCATTTAGCACATAGTTTTGTCCTCAACAAGCATTTATTTCAAATCGATGATATTTTCAATTAAATAATCTTAATTAGTCTTCATCTTAATTGGTTCTTTTGGCCGTCTCTGTTTTCTTTGTTAAAGAGAGATTTATAGTATTTTAGATTTGATTGTCGCCTTTATTATATCTACAAAGATAAAAGTTCCATTTATTTAAGATTTGATTCTTACGCTTTACACAAAATTCCAATTACTAAGTGTTTGATAGTGAGTATAATAATTAGATATATTAAATTTGTATGATGAATGCAACCTGACTTAATTTATTAAAAATTGACACTTTATAAATATTTTTTGGGAAAAGCTTAAGAAAGGGAACTTTATCAACAGATTCAACACTTCAATTGTTTTTGGTTGGACATTAGATTGATGGTGGGTTTTCATTTGATTATTGTTTCTTACAAGGACGAATAAAATATCTACAGATTTTTTGGATAGAATTTATACGATTCTTAATTTTAAGAGGGAAATAACCCATCAGTCTTAATGCTGGGAGACAAAATGAATATGTGAAAAAGTATTCCAATCCTTCTTATCCCACTCTTCCTTAAACAATCTCCTAAACCCGCGAATAAAATTTGTAAATATTATACATGATCAATACTTTGAAGTTTCAAAAAGACTTTAACTTGTTAAAGTAAATTAAGAGCAGAAAATAAGACTCAAGTCGAGTGCGTAATTGCGTATCGTGTTGGGATTTTTTTCGTGAACTTGTGATATACTAGAATAAGTGGACAATAATGAATAAGGATCCCTACAAGCCTGACAGTCTGTAATTACTTAGTTCTTCAGTAATCTAAAGTTATCCAAATTTGTGTGAATGGTAGGCGAATTTTGATACTTGTTTCTAATTTTCCTTCACGTTTTTCAAATAGGTTTGCTTCGGGATCTTACCTGTTTTATTTTCCTTCTTATCGATTGCATGTTGGATTACTGAACTCAAGCATTCTCTTTTACTAATGAGTTGCCATTCCTCAGGCTCATGAGACGCCGTCTTCTTACAATAAGAGTCGTAAGATATTAAAACCGATGGTTTAGTGACTTAGTCGCATACATTCATATGCTAGAATGTAGTATTTGAGAGATTTAAACTTTGGCTTTTATCAAATACAACTCTTGTGTTTGCGTTTAGGTTTATATACGTAGGTTAGCGTTTGTTTATATCACAGATTATGTTATTCCTAAAAACAAAAACAAGATCCAGTTATGTATATATTAGTGCTATAAAAAAAAGCATAAACTAGCAAAATGGAGAATATATATGGCACATAACAATTGACATAAGTTTAGCATTTTCGTGATTTATATTATACCTGACTTTATTATATATTAGATCTACTCGTTAGTATTTTCAGCAATTACCTATTTCAGTTTGCTTGTTAACTACAAAACTGATCAACACAAGAAATTGTAATGCCTTTTTACCAAGTGTCCTTAAGGTATCCGTAAATGCATCGAGGTCGGAAACAATCCTTTTCAAAAGCGCAACGTTCATATATTATTCAAATTCCACCAAATGTTATAAAATGATAAAAGTGACACTTCCATAAACTTTACTCATCTCTTTTGTCTTTTGGGATTCACTCCTAGCCAGGGCTCTAACCATCGGATTATACTAAGAATAATTAGTAACTTATAATGATGGATAATATATATGTCTTTTTTTAAACTGGCCTTAGATAATATATGTTGATATTTTTTGAAAACTGGCCTACCAGATGTGATGGTAAATACGAAGTCTATGAAGACTACAAAATGCTAATCGATATTTTTTTCAACATTCGCATTATCATAATAAAGTATATTTATAGATTAAATGTTGTACAATGGTAATGCGAATGTTTAATTATGATCTTTGAATGTAGAAGAAAATATCGATTAGCCTTTCGTAGTCTTCATAGACTTCGTATTTACTCATCACATCTGGAAGAAATGAACGCCAAATATCAGATTGTTTATTCAACGAGTCCAATATGAATTAATTTAACTTGTAATTGATACACAAATATCATTTCATATCCTTTTATTTGACTACACACGATAACACAAAATTATGCAGAGATAGCACATGTGACAGCTTTTAACAGCATTCAATTCAGTTCAACTCACTTTATTTGACTCTCATATTACACACTAAAAGGCATGCCGTTTGCGTTGGTTATAGTCATACAATTTATGCAGGACGAGTCAAATATTATAATGATTTATATTTCCTCCGTTTTTTTTCATATTTGACGCTTTAGAATTGTGAACATAGATTAAAAAATATTTAATTTTCTAAATAAAAATGTCATTAATTGTTTACATAACTACAATTTAACCAATAATAAAATAGAAACTATAACACTATTAGTCTTCTAGTATTAATTAGTAATAAATTTTACATAGAAAATTGAAAAAGTCAAATAATTTGAAACAAAATTTTTTCTCTAAAACGTCAAATATAAAAAAAAACAGAGGAAATATATATTTATTCGTGTTGTTGTATATCAATAAGACCAAAGTTAAAACCTGTTTTAGGAGAATATTAGCCTGGTTAACTGTATCAAGGTTTTTTTATTTTCATATGTCCACTATATGTTCGTTAATACAAATAGTAAGAAATCGGAACTATGCGGAAAGTTTTACCAAGCAACGACAAAATGCATGATTGCCAACATTTCACACTTTGTCAGTGTACTAACAACAACAAATGTTCTAACTGTTTGGTGTTTACCTCAGCTCAATGAGCTGGTCCACATGCTGCCACCACATGATCCTTATTAAGATTTTCTTTTCTTTTTTTTTTGTGAAAGAACCTTATTCAAGAATATTCCCAGCCTCCTAAAATTCTGATTTGAAAAAAATGCGGAATAGTCTACTAAATCCATCAGTTTTTTACTTTCTGTTTTCTTACCTCGCTTATGATATGATATGTTCAGCATTTTCATGTAAGTGATTGATAGAAAACATCTATTTAAAACTACAGTGATTTATTAAACTGTATCTATTGACATCTAAATGTGTAGAAAGATTGCGCTATAACTCCATCATCACATTTGCCAAACTTAAGCATATACCATTTTTTTTGTAGAAGTAACTAATATGCTTAACGTACTTTTACTAGGTTATCTGAACATCAATTCTATATAGCATATTCGACATATTCAAAGTATCTTCTAGTAGATGCGAAAAAGGTTCAGGTAATGTAGATGCACTTTACTTAGACCAAAATATCGTTTTCTTTCTGTAAATACATTAGCATATACACAGTGACAAAAAAAAAAAAAAACATTAGCATATACACTACAAGATTTGCATAACTTGGAAATTCAAAGAACTTTAACTTTGTAATGCGAATACATCGTGCTATAAATCAGATTACTATTAATTTTTCAGTACAATTAAAAAGAATCAGACTGGAACAAGAAATGTAACATGTTCCAAATATTCTACTTAAGCCAATATGAGCTGTTCAACATTTTCATGTGAGCGGTCTAGATATAACATCTGTTTCGAACTACAAAGCAATATAGTAATCTGTATCTATGGTTTGGTAGACATCTAAATTAATATAGACTTTAACTCCATCATCGAATTTGCCAATCATTCTTGCCAAACTTAAGTATATACCATTCTTTTGTAAAAATAACTAATGTGCGTATTTTACCAAACAAAATTAAAAGAGCTAATGTGCTTAACGTACTTCTACTAAGGAGGCGACTGGTTTTCCCGTTACCACCCGGAAATGCAGTTTTTGCGGTTGGTAGCGGTTGTCGGTGGTTTGCAACAATCACTCAAATCGTTCTAAACTGCTTTAAACCGCTTCAAACCGCTTCAAACCGCTCTGAATCTCATAAATTCAAAAGCTGGCTCCAGTTATCGTTTGCGGGCGGTTGCAGAAGGGTAAAATTTTTTTCTTTTTTTTACACAATATATATACAAAAGTAAAAATATTTAATAAAAAATTTAAAATTGAAATTATGAAAATATTAAAATATATCTATTATATTTTAATTAATATTATAAGTTTTTATAATAATAAAAATTTCAATAAATTTTCAAAAATTAAAATTATAATTTTCTAAATATAAATTTTATATTTATTATAATTTTATGATTTTTGATATTTTTATAATTATATTAAATGTAAATATTGTTAATTTATTATTTGACTGTTACTGTATTAGGTAGTTAACCAGTCATAAGTCACCCGCAAACGCACTAATTTTTAACCGCAATATTAGTCGTACAAATCTCTTAAAACCGCTAGAAATCGCAACCGCCTGCATCTCCAAACTCTCGCAACCGCAATCGTAACCACTGCGTGTGAACCAGTCAGGCACTAAGTATCCGAAGATTGATTCTATTAATTAAGCATATTCCACATATCCAAACGTATCTTTTAGTCAATTAAATGACTGTAGTAGATGCGAAAAAGGTTCCCTGTAAGGCAGATGCACTTTACTGCATCAAAATGTCGTTTACTTTCTGTAAATACACTACAAGATTTGCATAATTTGGAAACTCGAACAAATGTATGATATATATCACGCTAAAAATTTCGTTACGGTTAATTTTGTAAAGAAAGATTTGGGAAAAGAAAGATTATACGGTCCTAATTTTCATAATGCCGGCATATTTCCTAATATAAGCTCTGAATTTCAGCTAATTTCTCTAATTATTTTATTTTGGTGACATGATAAAGAAAGAAGTATCCCCACCCAATGTAGGCAACCAGGATAAGGCGTTTAGGACAAAAAGACACGTGTATGGCTATCTTCCACGTAGATGTCTTTGTCTCTGTCTGATTTTTGGCACGTGGGTCCCCTTTTTCATGATCAGGACGATTCTAGCGAGTGCTTTCCAATAATTAATAATTGTGATTTTAAAAATCGCATTGCAATAAATATACATCTAATTTATGAAGAGTTTATAAACTTTTTAGTGTGCACGATTGACATTCAAGTCAATCATACAAAATACTCTTCCGTTCCACTTTTGAAATTTACAAATTTTCATAGAAAAACAAAAAATACATTTTTGTGAAAGTTATAATAATAGAATGGAGGGAGTAACTTTTATGTCAAGTAACAAAACTCCTTTCATGTACAGACGCGTGTAGTAGTCATTATATAAAAATGTTAACGTAATTTTCTTTAACACATGTACCAATATTAAGTTTTAACGAAAACATTGGATATATAATTGCATAGTAGCTTCTAAAACGTGTTAGTTGCTAATGAATTAAGCAAAGAGATATACAATGATAAATTATCTATAATCTAACTCGACACGCTTTGTCTATTTTTCAATTGAGCTTAAGAAAATAGTATATTTGATAAATGGCAAGTGTTAAGAATGGATTTAGTACGAAGTTTCGCCTCTGTTAAAAAAACAGTTTTAATTTAGCAAAAGATAATATTTTTATAATAATAATTGAAACGTTCTAGTAATGTTAGGGATCGAGTATATCCGATGCGGAGTTCTCGTGGTTGGACCATGCTGACGCAGAAACTAGCTGTCTTTAGCCATCAGATCTGACTCAGCTCCTAATAAGATTCTGACACGTTACTTTCGTCCAAACTGAACAGAGCATTCGATGCACTTGTTCGCGGCGCCTTGTATCTGTTTCTCCCACTCCTCAGGTGGGTCCTATCTCTATAAGTGTGGGTCCCATCATTTATCCGGGTCCCACATAGGCTTCACTTTCTGACCTATATATATCCTTCTAGTTTAATCCTATTTTTCTTCATCCTAAAAAACAAAAGAAGAATTAAAAGAAGGAAAAGAAAAACATTTTCATCTCTCTCTTCTTGAAAGCAATGGATCGGCAAAACTCCGATGACATCATGAAGTTTCTCGACGGAATGGCTAGCTCCGACGATGTTTTATTTGGCTTTCTCGACGAAGGAAACCACTCACCAGAGGATTACCCTGATTCCGGTAGCTTCGCCGGCGGCGAAGAATCCGATATGGACAACGATGCCGCCGGTTGCAATTCCGAAGAGAGCAAAACGTTTTGGAATGAACAAGAACAACTTCTCCAGGTAATTTATATATATATAGTTGATAAACTCTATAATTGTGTCTTCTTTGATTATAATTAAAAAAATCCAAGTTTTTTGGTGGGGTATACTTAATTTGGTTTTGGGGTTTATGTTAAATATGTAGGCGACACTGTATAGGACAAGTTCAGTTGAGACAAAGATTCGACAAGCAACCAAAGAAGCGTTGAAAGAAGTGAGATCAAAGGGTTTGCAATGTGTTTGCCGGAGACCAGCGACCGGCGGTTGCCGTAGCTGTTTACGCGGTGAAGTGGCTAGCCGTCTCCGAGACGCCGGCTATGATTGCGTCATTTGCAAATCCAAATGGAGAAGCAATCACGAGATCCCTGCAGGTATAATAAATTATATCCCCATTTTACTCAGTTTTTCAAATTTCCAGTATTTTAATAATTTCCATCTGATAAAAAATAGTTCATGAATAAATTAAAAAGATTTGTGTGATTCGATTTATGATTTTTAGAATTAAAGAAATTTTCAAAAACCTTACGTTTGATATGGACTTGTTTTGAAACGTTCAGCCCTCCTTATCACCAAGTCAATGGAATTGTCTAGATATTTGCTTATTGTATCAAGTTGTCATTAATTATAATAATAGTTGGACCAACCATAATATTTTTTAATTGAAAATATTAGGCGAGCATGAATATTTGGAAATCGTGGACAAATCTGGATCAAAAAAAGGCGAGATCCGTGTGGTGATTGAGCTATCTTTTAGGGCGGAGTTTGAGATGGCGAGAGGTAGTGATGAATACAAGCGACTCATTGGAATATTACCTGAAGTGTACGTCGGAAAAACAGAGAGGCTAAAATCGCTGATAAAAATATTGTGCACGGCAGCTAAAAAGTGTATGAAAGACCGGAAAATGCACATGGGTCCTTGGAGAAAACACAAGTACATGCAAGCCAAATGGCACGGCACCTGCGAAAGAAAATCCGTGATGCTTGTTGACACGGAGACGGAGGAAGATAAGAGTGTGATGCCAAAGCCTAGAGTTTCTATGTTGAATTATGGTATTTATGGAAATTTATCCTCCGGAATGGGCCGTCCAGCCGCCGTCGCGGTCGTGTGATTATATACATATATAATATATATAGACATACGTATATGATAAGTAGCTTAGGAGGAGATTAAGTGAAATGAGTTTCACATTGAGAGTTTGCGTGGGATTGTATGGCCGATGATTTTGTGTGCCCAAACAGGGTAACTCCTTGGATCCATTATAGTATACGCAATGTTATTTTAACTGAGGTAAATTCTAATTGGCATCCTTAGACATGAATGGATGATCTACTTGCTGAAGGTTACATGTGATAATTCTCGAAAGCCAACACGGTTTTGTAAGAGTCACTTAGGCAAATGAACAACGTGAATAAAAAACATGGTCTCTGACTAGTAAACAATTCGGAGGAACAAGTGGAATTAAAAGAAAAAAAAGTACAGGGAAATGAATATGGATTTTACAGGAATATTTGTTTTGTGAAATAAATTAATATATAGCGTTGCAAGGTTGAATAATGCGTATTTAAAATGGGTAGACTTGAAATTGATACGTGCAAGTATCATCGTTTTCCGACAGAGCATTAGGAATCTAAATCAAGGATTACTTAAAAACAAAGATCTGGTACAAATTTGTTATTTTGTTGAAAAGATAAGATTATTGCGCATGACAAACATGTTTAATAATCCAAGTTTTGACAGAGCATTACAAATCTGAATCAAGGAGTACTTCAAAAAACAAAGGCTGGATTATTGCCCGTATTTGAAAGCCTTAGCGACTCTCCCAACTTTTCTTTATTAGAGTCAATTGACCAATCACAACTTACCACATAACAAAATACACAATTTAGTAAACATATCTCTATCTACTATGAAAATGTACAATTGTCATTCTTTTATGAACTGCGAATCGGTAATTCACACTTAATGTTTATTTTTTAATATCAGTCTCGACCGAAGATATATCTATCTGAAGAAGTTTTGCATGAATCATGTTAATACTACAACGTTCTACTTCTACATGTACGTGGGAGAATGATAACAGTTTTTCTTTTGTCGAGAGAATGACAATATAGAAACAGTTCAAAGTTCAAACAGTTTACCAAAATAATAATAATTCAAACACAGTAAAATGGCACATTAATATTAAACTCAACTGTAGAGGAGTTAATACCTTGCCATTATTAGAGCATGTGCATTGAGGGTTTATAGGGAGAGTTCACACGAAAATCAAGAAAAAAAAATAATAAAATAACTCAATCACATGAACCCATCTCTCCTAAAGCTCTCAGGGCTGAACCCCTCTCTCCTAAAGTTCATCACTGTAGCGCGGGTCCCACGTGTCGTGGCGGCCCGCGATTGGTCTAGTTAAAAAAAATAAAAATAAAAAGAAAAAAAAAATATTTAATAATAAAAAATTGAAAAGATGAACCTCAAGAGAGAGTTTGCTGATGCTGATGCTCTTAACACTAGACCATGGAACTTATGATAACTTAGAGAATCAATCCTAGAGGACCCATTCCAGGACCAACCGAACCGGCATTATTGCGAGCTCTTACCGGTCCTGGAGCCGGAGCAAAAGCTTCTGAATCAGAAAGAACCACTCCTAGTTGAGAAGGCGCTGGAGACGTCAAAGCCTGATGGACTGGAGAAAGAGTCGGTGACGGGGAAGGGATGGCTGACGGGGACGGTGGGCATGACCTTGACGGCTAGCTTCTGGCCATTGGGACACTTTTCTGAGCTGCCACTGATGAAAAAAAAACGGACCTGAGCGGTTAAGCACAAAGAGAGAGTCTCCGTCTGATAGAGAAGTTATGGGTGAGTCGTGTTGCATATGTTGTACTCTTCTTCACTCACCTCCAACACTGAATCTTTTTCCTTGGCGTACTTAAAATCTTGCAGTTGCACCAATTGATATTATTATGCTTTATTACTTTATAATAATGACATTAATGTGTACAATAAATAGGAGAGAAGAAAGAGACTTACAAAGAGTGTCATTGACTTGAAACCGGTTCCGGTGAGAACAATGAGAATAATCCTCGGAAGGAGTAAGGATCCAACCATCTCTCCCACCAACATAGAACTTGTACCCATTTGATAAGCCTATTGCATTCCCCAAACCCATTAACATCACTATCATCAAGTAAGCATCAAACCTTATGACCAGACCCATCTCTCCAAAACTTAAACTAATAAATTTAAGTAAGTTACTCTCCTGAACTGTATATTGTGAAAAGTCTACAGCAGGTGAAACTTCGTATATTGTGTATATCCTCAATGCGTAACACAACAGAAACACGCCAAACTTCAACATTCTTTGAATATGTCCGAGCCATACTCCAAAAAACCATGTCAATCAACACTCTCTCTGTATCAATGCACCAGCATGTCAAGCTCCAAATCCCTGAGCTTATATATTTCTCTTAGGTGCTTGTATGTGTATTTATTGTGAAAGTAGAAATCATAGCCGTTGGACGAAGCCTTTTGGCCGAATCCCATTCGCAAGAGAATATGCAGATTAGTTTGAAGCGTTTCAGCTTTTCTCTTCTCTTTCTTCACACGTTTTGACATGCAATGGATTTAACGGGTATCTTCTTTTCACACTTTTTATTTACTCGCTTACAAAGCACAAACAGCCATTATTAAAAACCAGATCTTCTAATTTGATAGTAAGTTATTACAAAACTGAAACCATTAGTTTTTAACTTACCGTTTATATTTTTTTGTTTATTTTATCCTGGACATGATGAGTATTATTAATTCTGGACAGAAATATGTACAAGTTAGCTAAAAAGGAGTTCAATACAATCAAGTTTTAGTGGGCTAATTAAATGGATTAAGTATGCAATAAGACAGGCTTTCTACTTTTAAAGCCCAACTAGTTCTCTTGGAGAATAATATAAATTTTCTTTGGATCAGAATAAATGACCTTCAACTTTCCACCAACAATACTCCTCCATATCTCTCTTCTTCGTCTTCTTCCCCTTTAATTTTACACCAACTAAACATATCGAGAGGTCTCAAAAAAGGTAGATTTCAAAACAAAAACTATTCTTTAAAATTCTCTCTCTAGTTGAGACGATTTCCGGTGGTTTTTAGTTTCCTTTTTTATATTTTTACTCTCTCCCTCGTCGTGGGTTGAACCAATTACCGGCTTGCAGTCACAGTTTTTATTTTTGGGAAGTACTTTCTACCTTTCCTTTCTGAGAGTTTCTTTCCTTACTTGTCATCCAAGAAAGTTTCACCTCTGTCACTCTTTCCTTTTTTTTGTACCGAGATTGATTCTTATTTCCATTCTCACATGATTTCATTGCGTATCTGTGTGGAATTCTGCGCTATCAAAGAGAAATTCTCTTTGACTCTTTCTGACTTGCTCCCTAAGACTTGCGGTGCTAGACGGCTCACTCGCCGTTCCTTCCTTCTGCAGTCGTTAGTGATGGAAGATTCTCTGCAACTTAGCTTGAAATCTATGAAACTGGTGGATGACGAAGAACCCCTCACACTTCCTGATAGCCCGAGATTCAGGGTTTTCGATGAGAACTTGACGAGTCTGCTGGGGATGTTACTGAACCCGGATTGTCAACCAATGGCTAAAATGATTGATTATATGCCGACCGCTTGGCGTGTGTATGGTAGAGTCAGAGGCATAGCATTGTCTCGTGATAGGTTCTAATTCATTTTTCAACGTGAGGAAGATCTTCAAACAGTCCTAAAGGACAGACCTTGGTCCTATAATCATTGGGCTTTGGCTCTGGAGCGTTGGACTGAAGATCCACCGGTTGATTTCTTGCGCTATATGCAGATATGGATCTGTATCAGGCACATACCGACGAAGTTCTTCACAACTGATACCATGTTCAAGCTTGCTTCTGAAGTGGGTAAAGTGGAAAAGATAGCTTATGATCCTAAATTTTCACTTACTAAGGATTATATCAGAGCGTTGATTACCTTTGATACTGAGAAGCCAGCCAAAGCCACTCGGAAGTTGACAGTGAAGAAAGATGGAACAACGGTTACTATTGAATTCGAATATGAGCGAATTCACAAGCGGTGCTTTCACTTCCTTTGCATTACGCATGAAAAGGTCAGATGTCCTCTGTTGAGACGAGGCGCAACGAGGCAGGATCCAAATATTTCTGCTCCTATGAGTAGAGTGCAAGACATTGAGGAAAGGGTTGAAAGTAGTCACAGAAATCCTCCTATGGAAGGCCCTCCAGGCTTCCCTCCGTTGTTTCCAGAACTCCCTCCGCAAGAACAGAAAGCTGCTATGCTGTACATCTCCCATGCTGACGCTACAGAGAGACAAGCGAGAATCATGAGAGTGCGCCAGGCTATCTCAGACCAAGACCAAACCCACGTCGCTACACTAACGAAGTTTACTGCAAACCTAGAGAAGGGCAAATGACATGTTTACTCGTACCCGGAGGATACTCAATCTACGAAAACATTGAAGAAGCCAAGACCTGCATTGTCTCTACCATTAATCCGTGATGAAGCTTCTGACTCTGCGCTTTCAGGATTTGTTGGCTCGCAGGAGCTAGCGGTCACTACGGGCTTTCAGATTGGTCTGTCTTCTACGACGCCATCTTCCGGTGACAGTATTACTCCTAAGCAGCAGAGACGTAGACCTCCTTCCTGGAAACGTAAAGCTCAAGCTGGTAA
This sequence comes from Brassica rapa, assembly GCF_000309985.2. Lineage (NCBI taxonomy): Eukaryota > Viridiplantae > Streptophyta > Magnoliopsida > Brassicales > Brassicaceae > Brassica > Brassica rapa. The sequence continues at coordinate 28,205,731 of NC_024797.2, forward strand.
AGGAGCTTCTCCTAGCAACCGAATCTCTAAGTCTTCAGCGCCACAATTGGAGAGTAGTGGTAAACGTAAGACTGATGCGATTTCTATGTCTCCCTCCAAGAAACTCTCTACTCCAACAACTAATTCGGTGGCTTCCAGTCTGAAGCCGCTGCTCCCCCAATGAGTATTTGGTGCTGGAACTGTCAAGGTGCTGGAAGCACTGAGACAGTTCAAACCATCCAGGAAGTGCGTCGTAAGCACTTTCCGGATATTATGTTCTTGATGGAAACAAAGCAACAGTTTGGTTACATTTCTTGGTTACAGAAAAGTCTTGGTTATGATAAAGTTTTTACGGTGGAGCCTCTTGGTTTGAGTGGAGGCTTGGCTGTTTTCTGGAAGGATAGTTTTGAAGTTGAGATTCTTTCAGGGAACAAAAGGATAATTGATATGAAGGTTCGCTGTCGTTCCTTGTCTTTTTACCTCTCATGCGTTTATGGAGACCCAGTGAGAGCAAGGAGACAGGAAGTTTGGGATAGGTTAATGGATATTGGAATGCGTAGAGATGAAGCTTGGTTGGTTGCTGGTGACTTTAATGAGCTTATGTCTAATGACGATAAGTTGGGAGGAGCAATCAGGGATGATTCGACCTTCTGGGGTTTCAGAGATATGGCTCATTGCTGTAAAATCAGAGAACTCAGGAGCTCTGGTAACGTTCTGTCTTGGACTGGCTGGCGTGATGGTGTTTGGGTGCAGTGCCGTCTGGACAGATGCTTTGGTAACGATGAGTGGTTCAATTTGTTCCCTCGGTCTAGTATGGAGTATGGGGATATGTGGGGCTCTGACCATAGACATATATTGATTGGTTTTGTTTTGGAGCAGAGAGAACTCCATCGAGGGAGATTCTATTTGGATAACAGGATGTTTTCTAAGGATGGCTTTGAAGAGGCAATAGTGCAAGGTTGGGGTGACCATAACGAAGACACAAGCCTTATGGATCGCATTGCCCGGTGTCGTAGGGAGATTTCTAAGTGGAAGAAGTCAATTGACCTTAATTCTCATGAGAGAATCTCTCGGTTAAAAGCTGCCTATGAATTTGAAATCAGTAAACTTCATCCTTCCCGCGTGATTATGAAAAGTCTTAAGATACAACTATCTGAGGCTTATCTTGATGAGGAACGTTTTTGGAGGCAAAAATGCAGAGAAGAGTGGCTGAGGGAGGGTGATAGAAACACCAAATACTTTCATAATGTTGTGAAGGGTCGCAAAGTAAAGAACAAAATACTGATGCTCTTAGACGAATGGGGAGAGGAACATTTCTCTGAAGGCGCAAAGGGCCACATTGCTGTTGAATACTTTCGGGAACTTTTCATGAGCTCCAACCCTTACAATCTTGACACCCTGTTCCTCAATTTCCCTGTACGTATCACTGATGCGATGAATGCTGACTTGCTTGCTCCTGTATCACTAGAAGAAATAAGGAAAGCAGCGATGAGTGTCAATGGAGGCAGTGCCCCTGGTGAAGATGGTCTGACAGGATCCTTCTATCACAAGTATTGGCATGTGGTTGGTCCTACAATCTCTAAGGAAGTCCAGGGATTTTTTGACTCAGCTGTAATGCCGGAAGGATGGAATCACACCCAGCTGAGCCTCATCCCGAAAGTCCCTAACCCGGTTAGAATGCAAGATATGAGACCTATCAGTTTATGTGCGGTTCAGTATAAAATTATCTCTAAGATTCTCTGCAATCGCCTGAAGATTATCTTACCGGAAGTGGTCTCAGAGACTCAAGGAGCCTTTGTTGCTGGTCGCTTAATCTCTGATAACATCATCATTGCTCATGATACTATCCATTCTCTGCGTAAATGTGATAGAGTTGCGGAGGATTTCATGGCTGTTAAGACTGATATGTCTAAAGCTTATGATCGAGTGGAGTGGTCGTTTCTGGAGACATTGTTGGAAAGAATGTGCTTTGATCGTGTCTGGGTCCGCTGGATTATGGCCTGCGTAAACTCGGTGTCCTATTCTGTTTTATTGAATGGCTGTTCTCATGGTTTCATCAAGCCAGAGAGGGGACTGCGACAAGGGGATCCACTGTCTCCTTTCTTGTTCATTCTTTGTGCTGAGGCCTTGGTGAATTGTCTCAATAACTCGGCTTCTGCTGGAAATCTGCACGGTATTCAAGTTGGTGTGTCTGGTCCTGCTATCCATCACCTACTTTTTGCAGATGATAGCTTGCTTATGTGTAAAGCTAATGCCAATGAAGCCACAGAGATTATGAATTGCCTCAACTCCTATGGTGAGGCCTCTGGACAAAAGATCAATTTGGATAAGTCGTCCATTATTTTTGGTGCTAAAGTCTCATCAGACGCTAAGAAAGCAGTAAAAGAGACATTAGGCATTGAGAAAGAAGGAGGTGATGGCACTTATCTTGGTCTGCCTGAGTGTTTTAGTGGGTCTAAGAGACAACTACTCAGCTTCCTTAGAAGGAAACTTCAAGGTCGCCTCAACGGCTGGTTTGCAAAATCTCTTTCTCAAGGGGGAAAGGAAATCTTGATCAAGTCTATCTGCTTAGCTCTTCCTATTTATGCTATGTCTTGCTTCAGGCTTCCTAAGGATACTTGTGCTCGGCTTAGGAGTGCCTTGACAGAGTTCTGGTGGAGTAGTGGTAACAATAGGAAAAAGATTGCTTGGGTTGCTTGGCAAAAACTGTGTAAGTCTAAAGATAAAGGTGGCTTGGGTTTTAAGGATCTGGAAAAATTTAACCAAGCATTACTAGCTAAGCAAGCGGCTAGGGTGTTGAATAATCCAGATTCTCTTCTGGCTCAGGTTTTGAAGCATCGCTACTTCAAGAACAGCTCTTTCCTAGATAGTGGGGTGGGGTCCAGACCATCTTTCGCTTGGCGCAGTATTATCCATGGGCGTGAACTTCTACAACAGGGTTTGCTGAAGAAGATTGGCTCTGGCTCTGATACAGTAGTGTGGCGGGATTGTTGGATTGCTGATCCTGTCCCTCGTGTGCCTGATTACAGACAAGGGTCTGTTGTTGATCTTACTCTTAGAGTGGAGGATCTTCTGATTCCTGGTACTGGAGTTTGGAACCAGGAACTACTATATCGCACTTTTTCGCCTAAGGATGCTGAGATTATAATGCAAATCAAACCTGAGATTGCTCAAACGGACAGTGTGGTCTGGGGATTGTCGAAAAATGGACTGTACACATCAAAGAGTGGGTATGCTTTGCTGGAGATTATTGAGGAGATTAATACCCCTCAGGTGGAGAGCATTCCTCCAGTAGAAAAGAAGCTCTGGTCCTCTTTGTGGAAAACGAAAACAACTCCTAAACTGCGCCATTTCCTTTGGCGTATTCGCTCTGGTGCCTTGGCGGTAAAGGAAAGATTGAGATCGAGAGGCATTCAACTTAATGTTACATGTTCCTCTTGTAACAATGGTGCGGAAGATATTGGCCATGTTCTCTTTCACTGTCCTTTTGCTAAGGAAGTATGGGCTCTTTCGTCGATCCCCATGCCGCCTTCAGGGGTGTGGTCTCGCTCTGTTTTCTTAAACCTTCTTCACCTGATTAATTGTGGGAAGCGAAGGTCTCAGGCTCCGGAAACTGGGCTGGTTCTTCCCTGGATCCTATGGCAGATATGGAAAGCAAGGAATGCATTTTGTTTTGAGCACATACGCCTGGACCCTGCTGTTGTCTTGGATAAAGCACTGGTGGAAGCAGAAGTATGGAGAGAACTTCAGGCTCCAGCGGTACAGCGAACTTCTCAGGTGTTAGTAGCTCAGGACGCTCGACAATGGAAAAGGCCGCCTACTGGGTGGGTTAAGTGTAACTTTGCTTCTTCATGGTTAGACCCTACTAGTGTGTGCGGTGGAGCTTGGATAGTAAGGGATAGCTATGGCAAAGCCATCTTGCACAGCAGACGTTCTTTCCCTTCTTTACCTAACCCTGTGGAGGCTGATCTTCTCTCTCTACTATGGACTTTGGAAGACATGGCTAATCTGCGTGTTGATAAAGTTATCTTCGAGTCTTCTTCACCTTACCTTAGAGAGGCCTTCCTCATCAACCCTGCTCCTGGTCTAAATCCTTTGATAAATATGATCATGCAGCGCTTCCATGGTTTTTCTGAGTGGGATACTGATCTTGTGCTGTTCGAGAGTAATAAGGTGGCCGCCTTCATCGCGAACAGTGTGACGAGGGATCAACGGCTGCAGTCTTATATTGGCTCTGGTGGCCCCTCTTGGCTTCAGACCTTAATATCGCAGGAGTCGGGACTTGATTCCTCTTAGTGTCCTCTTCTCTCTCCTTTTATGTTGAGATGTTGCTGTAATACTACCTACTGGTAGTTGCTTTCCTTTTATTTTGCTTGTTGGGTTTTCATTTTGTTCCCTAGCTTATACTCTACATTCCTTTGTGGAGGCTTTGTCCTTATTTGGGTTTTAAACCCTCAAATATGAATGAAACTTTCAGTGTTAAAAAAAAAAAAAGAATAAATGACCTTCTTCCATGCTTTAAGTGCACGATACGCTTACTAAAGATGCTGGTTATGGTTTTGGAATGACTTGTTTGGTGGTGAAGCTTATGGTTTGAGGAACGACTTGTGTGTTGGTGAAGGCTATGCTTTGCGGTTGATACTAAAGAGACATGAAAAAGAAGGAGTGAGGGAAGGGCATGAAATGTAAGAGAGATAGCCATTGAAAGACAAGTTATGGATCATTTGTTTGAAGTTTGTGGATTTATTATACAGAGACACTTTTTACGGTTCAGTCTTTGGAGCAAGGTTTGCTGGATCAAGTAGTCCCATAAGTTCAAGGAAAAAGACGATCAACTCCTTACTTATAGCTGTCTGTCTGAAGTGGTTTAAGTGAGATCTGAGGCTGACACTTGAAGATCAAATCTTAGGGTTGGATTTAGATCACTAACTCGCTTACAACCCAAGTAAACCCAATCTTACTAGTACAATCTTTAGCATAACCCGTAAATATAATTTTGAAGACCAAATCTTAGGGTTGTATTTAGATCTCTTTATTGTTATGTCCCACAACTTGAGACTTAAAAGACAAGATAAAACATCCACATCCAGTGAGAGACTTTTTCTTATTATGTCCCCACTAGTTGAAAATAAAAATAGTAGTGGGAAATAATCAACTTGAGAGTCTGCTAATTAATTAAACAAAATAATCTAAACGTGTTAATTAGGCCTACAAAATCGGATGTTACTTAAGAAGCAAGAATGTTCCTGAGAAATGTTCTACTCTCCATAGTCCATACGCTACGTATTGAGACCAGATTACATGCAGTAATATGGGCACATGTTAATAACAAACGCATGGCATGCGATAAAATCATCCGAGTTACACGCAGTTAGCTTATAGATGTGTTATAAGAAAATAAAGATAGCTGAAAGAGAACTCGGCTAGAATTAATCCGATTTTGAAGGAGCCATGAGAATTACATGTGTTCATTAAACCATGCATTATAAACTCCACAGTATAAATTAACCGACTACTACATAAATAGATATATCGATATGTGGTCACACAAGAATCATCTCTCCTTAATGGCTATAGTGTAATCAGTTAAAGAGACCAATGAAGATACATCGTGCCATAATCCTGGTGACACTCTTGGCTTTGATCAAGACCGCCGTTTCCCAACTTCAATCGATTGAGCAGTGCAGAGAGGTGTTCGACAGTTTCATGCCGTGCATGGGCTTCGTCGAGGGAATCTTCGAGCAACCTTCTCCACAATGCTGTAGAGGCGTGAGCCACTTGAACAATGTCGTCAAGTTCAAGACTCCAGTTACTACTCTTTCTCTATTTACGTTTTTTTTTTCAGTCTAGAGCCGGTCATAGGCACAGCCAAGTGAATTACTCGTCTTGGAGCCCGAAAATTTTAAGTTAATATATATACACAGATTACCAAATTATTTTAAAATTCTAATATTAAAATTCTTACAAATTGTTTATGGCTCTCGAGATCTCAAGGCCAGTCCTTCTTTTCACCATTAGCTATTAGTAATCTGACGTTATATATTAAGCAGGGATCGAGGAAGAATGAGCAGGGGACTGGACAGTTAGAGAGAGTATGCGAATGCATAGAGATGATGGGAAAATCAGATCATCTTCCTTTTCTGGCATCCGCCATCAACAATCTTCCTCCCCTTTGTTCTCTTTCGCTCAGCTTTCCTATCTCTGTTGGAATGGACTGTTCTCAGTAATTATTATTCTCCTCTCCATAATTTTTAACCTAAAAATGTCATTTGTTACAGTTTTCCTATGTGTAAAGGACTAATATTGGAGTATTTTCTTTTTCGTTACAGGTTTAGAAACATGAAGGAACTCGACGCTGAAAAAGTAAACTAGTTACAAGAAGATATGAATATTGGAAAGGGAAGACTTGTAATAGCTATCTGTGTATGATATATATAATTTAGCTTATTGTATTAGTGACGAGTCTTAAAAAGCAAGCAAATGTTAAGTTCTATAAGCGGTTATAGTATTAATATTATGTGTACTAGATACTTTGCCCGGGCTACGCCCGGGTTTATTCAAATAATGTTGTATTTAATATCAATATTACAATATATTACTTCTATGTTATAAGAATATAAATAGAAATTGAATTTTTTTTTTCGTCATAGAAATTGAATTAGAAATGAGTAAAACTTACAATATATTAACTCTGTGTTGTTCTTCACCTAATAATTGTAAACCGTTAAATCGATCACTATCTGCAAATTTAATGGTTTGGGTTTTATGATTTTTGATAAAATACATTGGAACTTGGAAGTGAGTATTTGCTTTTATGTCTGTTTAACTTGGAACTTTGCTGTTATCATTTGTGGTAGTGTAGAGATTCAGCTATGTGCAAAGTGACCATGCATTTAGTTTGCCCATGTATATGGATCAAGTAAGTATATACAACTTCAGAATCTGTGCGCTTCTATAATGAGTTTCATGAAGGCAACCATAAATCGCAGTGCGTATTAAAGTTTGACTTCAACTAAGGTGGCCGTTTCAAACCTTGATATTTACAAACTCTTTGTATGTTTTTGTGCTAATCTACCCACATTTGTAACTGACCCAACCAGAGATTTTTTTTTCATAACGAAGTTCGATGTGTTGTCAAAGTTAGGGAATGTATGAATTTGCATTCCATGATAAAATAAAGTGTATAAGTGGACATAGAAAATACTAATACTCTTCAATGTTCCCCATAAATTAATAAAAAAAAAAGTAAATGCTAACCTTAGTGGGTGATAGTTTGCAGAAATTTTGAAACAATACGAAAACTCAGAAATTGGAAAAGATAGGATTTTTTGCTCAAAAAAAGAAAAACATAGGAATTTAGAAAAGTGAAAACACATGAAAGCTAAGTGGGGTTGACGGTTTGCTGGACTCCGACCAATCATTCACGGGGGCGTTTGCAAGTCTTCTCTTCCTCAGCCAAGCTTGGAAGTTTTGCTTCATCAACTTACTTGGCATTGCTGAAGGAATCCCCAGTGGCGGTAGCCGATAGTGGTTTCTGGAAGACAAAAATGACGGTTAAGGTTTTATTCCTATTAACGATAAATTTTACAGTGTAACAAAACCGTATATGATCATACCTCCTCCAAAGATAGGGTGGTGCTTTCATTTTGTTTAGTTTAGACAACTCGGTATCAAACACCAAAAATGTGACACTGTCTTTGCCATCTTCAACGGACAGCTCTACACAGAAGCTGCGTAAAATAGCCTCAAGTTGTTATGATCATTAACAATTTGGAGCGTTTTGTTGGACATGGGTGAGTCTTTGACTCCAGTGACATTGGGTGAAACACATCTGTTGCAGCGTAGAGAGGTGCCACACTTTGCAACTTCCGTCTGCAACCGGTGCAAGAGACATAAGACCAGCCATTCTGCTGAAAGACGTTGACAATCCTAGCTTGACAGAGAAAATCTGCTTCCTGGCTCTTTACGACATAAACAGACTTAACACTGGAATAAATTTATTAACACTTGGATATTTTACTTTAAAAGTATGAAAGAGCTCAACTGACATGGTCGTTGGAGTTGGACAGATAGGCATGAAGATCACCAATTGTCACAAGCTCTTTCTTTTTAATTCCCCCCTCCATGGTTTCCACACGTGTGAAAACGATTTCTGCTGCACACTCTCAAGCTAGGTGTTGAACATTTGCGTCACAAACCTCTCTGTGAATGCTTCAATGGCGGGGATGGTGGTGTCAAAGTAGAACTTGGTGGCCGGAGTTGAGTTGAGTTAAGATACAGGTTACCTAAGAAAGACCAATTATGTTTTAGATTAGGTTACAAATGATGGAAACGTATGAAGAAGACTGTATTTTGGGAAGCATATTGAGCATAAATATATATATTCAAGTCATAGTTAGTTGAATATACCAACAAATATTTTTGGATAGACCGTGGTGAGAACCATAACTGACAGAGTTACATCAGTGGAGTTCAAGTGTCCCCTAAAAGCATCATCCCACAAAGACAAATACACCACCACATATCTGTTGAAGGAGTGTGTGAGTTTTAAGAAAAATAAAATTGGCAGATAAGTGAAAATGAAACCTACGAAATGGTTGATGAGGGCTTACGGGTCTAGGACGACAACAACGGTGACGTTGTTGAGAGTGGAGCCTTGGACGGCCCATATCTGGCCTGCAACATCTACAAAAAAAAATGTGTAAAAAAGTAGGCGATAACGAAAATTTAGGGGATTTGTTTTTAGTATATTTGTGAAACAAAATAGAAACCAAAACAGGGAAGTTCTAAGTTAATGTTTGCTAAAGATTGGAGGTGGTCAAACTTTCTCAGTATGAAGTTCTAAAGGTTGATGACAGGGGCATCGGCAAGGACTTTAAACCGATGAACTTTAACAATTGGTATACAGATCCAAAGAAAGCGAGCAAGCATATAAAAGCTATGTGCTGACCTTTCTCTAAGTGTTGATATCATTTGGCGTTGATTTATCCACCCTGACTCGCGTACCCAGACTTTCTCATCCTGATCCCATGAACACTCTACAATCGTCTCGGAGTACACGGCAGGGTCTGTATCATCTGTTGCAGTTTCAGAATTATCAGCTAATAGATTCAGGATAAACCCATGAATAACAGAATTATGCGAAGCCATAGATGAGGACCAAGTAGTTAGATGATCAGAGACAAACATGAGGTTTGTTTCTAATATTTACCATATATCAAGAATCTGCAAGGCGAATCATTGACTTGAGAAAGTGGATGTACATACCTTTCCATCTATGAAGAGTAGTAGGGGGCCGGCTGATTGACCAGCAACAACAGCGGAGGAAAAAAAATTGAATATAAGTGTATCATTTGAAGAGGGGATGATGGAAGGGGCGTAGGGAGATGAAGAGATGATACCGAGTAACGTATAGTAAAGGAAGGGAGGGAGGGAGACGCAGAAACGATGGTGAAGAAAGGTGGAAGACGATGAGCGAGAAGCGTAGCGCCTCGTATTATCCGTCGTGCCTTTTTTTTTTTTATTCGAACTGGGTAACACAGTCCAACACGATCCGGAGAAGCCCATCAAACACAGCAGAGCCCGTAGAAAGAAAGAGATCTGCTACCCAATTCTTTTGCCAGGGTGGATTAATGAAATGTTCTTATTGGCCAAATATAATTGATGATGTGGACATGCTAGAATCCCTTTATATTTGGCTTTTGGTATAGGATAGATTTTAATCAGCTGGCTTCTACTTTTATAGTTCTTAATATCATTATGATACAGTGACCATTATTATGTACCGAAAAAGAGTAATCAATGTCTGTCCATTAAGCAAGAATTTTTTTCTCAGCGAGTAAATATGTGAGTTGAAAATGATGGCTCAAATTGGTGAATTAATCGCATTATACTTGAGAAGAATATGAAATAATCAAGAAAGAGCGTTTATAAATTACAACTGACCACTAATCTTTGATTATTACTTTTATGTGTGTGATTGGTATACCAATGACGAAAACATTGATTAGACATATCACCAACTCTTTCGCCTCTCGTTTATTTGTGTGATTGATCATAGATCATTATCCTCTTAACGATAAAAATTTTAATAAAATCTTTGGGATATATAATTGGGTTTTGAAAAAATGACCAATTTGAGTTTCCATCACACTACGTATAATATACAAAGAAAACGTTTTAACATATGATTCTATTGTTATTTGCTTGACGAAACAAACCAAATTAAGATTAGGAAAAACTGAAGGGATGTCACTCTAAAGGACGAAGACTTGGAAGGGACGAAGAAGACACTCCAAAGTGAATCTATTGAATTAGCCGACATGAATTTATGGAGAATAAGAAAATGAAACATAAGTAATTGTATGTAGTACTTGGCTGCTACACGTATAAGGAAAACGATATCTTTCATAAAATGATAAAACAAAAATTAACAGTACCGAATCAGACTCTTAACAACATACTTAAAATAATAATTGAAATAATAAACTCTTAGGCTTTGAATGGTGACTGCAGTTTGAGTGGTGTGGGATAAGCGGTTTAACTGCGGTGCGGTTTTAACATTTATAAAAACATATAAATATATGATATATGTAGAGATTTTTGTTACTGTTAACTGCGGTGCGATGCGTGACGGTTGTAAACGTTCGAATCCTTAATAAAGTGTTAAAGCAAGGGGATTAATGAAATATTTATTGTGATAAAATAACATAAAAAAAAGAGGGAAAAGTCGTGGGAAGAGTACGCGTTGGCATTGGCCGAAACTGTTACTGTCACCGCCAGTTCACATTTTCTTACATCAAAGTCAAAGACCATTCCTGTCATAAATAAACCCATCTCTCTCTCCCTCTGGTTTTACTTGGATCATCTCAGACGAAGACAAAGGAGTCAAGGGTGTTTTCAATTTCTAAGAATGGCAGGCAGGGAAATTCTCCATAAGATGAAGGTACTAACTGGCTTATCCTATTTGATCTGATCTGATCTGATCTGGTCTGGTCTATTGTCGGTTACCCTTGATTTGATTCGTTTTAGTTATTCTCTGTCTGCACTTGGAATCAGCTTCTCTGATGTTCTCTCTTTTGGCTAAAGTTATGATTTTTTTAGCTGGTCCATGGAAAATTCATGAGTTCTTTGATTAAATTCGACTCACATGTTAGCCTATTATGAAGATTCTGTGCAAAGATAGTAGTTAAATGTCTGAGCTTTTTGTTTACGATACTCTCCTCTGTTTTGGTTATTATACTGTGCTCTGTTTAAAGGTCTGAGCTTTTTGTTTATGGATGTGAATGTGTCTGCAAGATTCTTACTTTCATGTCTATTTGAACATCTGTGGGATAGAATCTTGGATCCTGTATGATTGCAATACTAACTCTATTGTTTTGCTCTGAATCATTAACCTAAAGGCTGGGATCTGCGGAGCAGCTCCTGACATGGGAAGAGGCAAAAGCAAGATGTGGAAGAACATCACTCACGGTTTCCACTTTATCAAGGGCAAATCAAACCATCCCATGGAGGACTACGTAGTATCCGAATTCAAGAAAGTCGACGGCCACGAACTTGGTTTGTTTGCCATCTTTGATGGTCACTTGGGTCATGATGTTGCCAAGTACTTGCAGACTAATCTCTTTGACAACATTCTTCAAGAGGTAAGTTTAAAAAAAAAAAATCTTAACTTGAGGGTAAAAAGGTGAATTAATACTAACTGATGATGATTCCTTTTGATTTATTTCTCAGAAGGAGTTTTGGAGTGACACGGAGAGTGCTATAAGAAGCGCTTACAGATCAACAGACGCAGTGATACTTCAGCAGTCTCTCAAGCTTGGTAAAGGCGGGTCAACGGCTGTAACGGGGATTCTAATCGATGGTCAGAAGCTAGTGGTTGCTAACGTTGGAGACTCGAGGGCGGTGATGTCCAAGAACGGCGTTGCGCATCAGCTCTCGGTTGATCATGAGCCAAGCAAGGAGAGGAAAGATATAGAGAAGCGAGGTGGCTTTGTATCAAACATTCCAGGTAAAAAGAAGCTCTGTCTGTGTATATTATTATTACGTTTCTTGACTAGCTACTAACGTTTCTTGAAGTGTTGCAGGGGATGTTCCACGTGTAGATGGACAGTTGGCGGTTGCGAGAGCGTTTGGAGATAAGAGCTTGAAGATACATCTGAGCTCAGAGCCGGATATTACGCACCAAGCAATTGATGAGCAGACTGAGTTCATCGTTTTCGCGAGTGATGGTATCTGGAAGGCAAGTTTAGTGACTTTGGTATCTTGTGTGTTTGATGTAGGGACCCCAGTTTCTTTCTAACATGGTTAGTAACTGCAGGTAATGTCGAACCAAGAAGCGGTTGATGTGATCAAGAGTGTTAAAGATCCGCAAGCAGCAGCAAAGCACTTGATAGAGGTAGCTATATCTAAGAAGAGCAAAGACGACATCTCCTGTATCGTTGTCAAGTTTCACTAGTCTCTTGTTCTTTTTTTTTTCAGAGAGCTTTTGTTTATAAATTACCATCAAGTTTGCAAGATAGAGATGTATTTTTAAAGTTGTCTGTAAAATCAGTAATGAAATTTCCCAGAATATGTAATATATGTTATGTTAGTAATGTGTTTGTTTCCTCTACAAACCACTAATAATAAGTTATACCATTTCTGATACATTTTGCTATTTTACTCTAAAATAAAGAACTTTTATAATGCAAATGAATTTGGTCCAATGTATTTTCTTATAATAATATTGCTTTTTAATATAGAATAAAAATAGAGATTATTATTTCTTCATCTAAATATAGAAGAATAAATAATAATAAAATTTACAAAAAGAAATAACAATAAATTAGAGTAAAACCGCATATAAATTGTATTATAGAATTAAAATAACAATGAGTTAGAAATGTTTTTGGTAACACTATCGAGTGGAAGCCCAAGTTTGAAGCAGTGGTTTTTAAGTTCCAATCATGTGATCGATGTGCAGACAATGTTAGGATCTTTAGTAGTTGTCCTAATTTTCTGTATCACATTATTCACTTGTATAAATTGGATATTGTAAAAAAAATTTAAGAATCAATGAAATGACGTTAAAATGTTTAGATGGGTCTTCCTCATACTATTAGATTATGATGAGATGTATTTTATGTAATGATATAGGTTTTTGTAATTTTTATAAGCTGTCACGAGATTTATTCGAATTTTCCTTTTAGAAAAAAAAAAATAAACCTTGACGAAGAAGCCAAAAATATATTAAACTGGACAGTATAAGATCTGAACTAAATCGATGTGAACTTATTTAATCAGAACTTACTTGATTAGAAATGTTGGCATCACCTAACACAATTATTTTTCATCCAACATTATCAAGGGTGTTATAATTTTGGCATGTGTCCATGTGCCAAAATATTTTTTTACTCTTTAAAAAAAATCTCTGGAAGATTGACAAAATATATTGAAAATGGTTGGTTGGATGTAACAAGTGTACTTGGTTTTAATTTATGTCTACAACCATAAAAATTATTAATCATTTTTGGTTTACTTTTCAAAGTTAAAACTAAAAAAGTTAAAAAAATGGTAGCAGAAACCTTATTTTCTAAAACATTATTTACTAAGCTGTAAAAAAATTATTGCTGTAAAAATATCTTTTTTATTTTCTTCTTTTTCTCATTTAATTTTTACGATTACATAATATACAACTATATCAAAAAATTATACATAATAAATTCTACAATAACATTTCTACAATCTAATCAATTATCTACATTATAACCTTAGATTCTCAAAAGTCAACATATTCTTGGAGCTTATATGCGTGGTATTTGTTAGTACTTGAATCACATCCTATGATTTAGAGATTTAGATCTATAGACACTATAGTCAATAACTCATTTGTCATGCGAATATAAAGAAGCGTGGTAATTAAAAAAGAATAAACCAAACCAACATTTAAAAAAAAAATCAACTTATAGTGTTTACTTATTTTAGCAATGCTCATCAAATAACAAAATAAAACTAGTTTAAGATCTACATTTACGCGCAACAAACACTGTATATACAAATTATTTTTACATCAATTTTTTTATTTTACGTTTTTATCTGAAATAACAAAATAATAAATATATAGTACATAATTGAAAAACGATTAACTATTACATATACAATTAAATTGACACAAACAATTTATTGACAATCATTTTGTTGTAAATAAATCTAAACAATCATTTTTACTTATTATGTATGGTATATAATTAAATTTAAATGATATTAACATAGTTATATAGTATATTTTCAATATGACTATCTACTAAATGAAATTTTCTAATCATATTGTTTTATGATCATGTGTATTTTTATGGATAATTAGCGGTTGCAACAGCGTTTGGAGATAAGAGTTTAAAAATACATCTGAGCTCAGAACAAGATATCACACACCAGGAAATTGATAAGCAGACTGAGTTTTATTGATTTCGCGCGAGTGATGATATCTGGAAGGCAAGTTTAGTGACTTGGTATATATCTTGTGCTTTGATGTAGTCTCAGTTTCTTCTAACATGGTGGATATTTTAACTGCAGGTAATGTCGAACCAAGAAGCGGTTGATGTGATCAAGAGTGTCAAAAATCCACAAGCAGCAGCAAATCACTTCATAGAAGTAGTTATATCTAAAAAAGCAAAGACGACATTTCGGTTCTAACTAGTAACCGTAAAATGAATAGAAAGAATAGGAAAACATAATGATAGGGAATAAAATAAAAGAAAAATTTGTTCCTCTTTTTATTTGTCAAGGAATAATTATAATCGTTTATTCTTTAAATCTTAAGGAATGTTAAAGAATCATAAGTAACAAATATTCCTTATAAATGGTGTAAATTATAAGGAATGCTAAGGAATTAGCTATATCCAGTCATTCCCTTGATCACCATTTAGATCTTTCATATATCTTTGTCAAGTTCTGCTAGTCTTTTTTTTTCAGAGAACTTTTGTTTATAAATTATTATCACATTTGAAAGATAGATATGTATTTTAAAGTTGTCTGTAAAATCAGTAATGAAATTTCTCAGAATATGTATTATATATTATGTTAGTAATGTGTTTGTTTCATCTACAAACCACTACTTTTCCTACAAAGTCATAATACAAATGAAATTTGGTCCAATGTATTTTCTTATAATAATATTTCTGAAAATATAGAATAACAATATATATTTCTATTTCTTCATCTAAATATAAAAGAATAAATAACAATTTTATTTGAGAAAAAGAACTAACAATAAATTAGGAGTAAGTTGCATCTAATTCTATTATAAAATTAAAATAACAATGAGTTGGAAATGTTTTTAGTAACATAGCGAGTGGAAGGCCAAGTTTGAAGCGGTGGTTTTTAAATTCCAGTCATGTGATGGAATCGATGTGCAGACGATGTGAGTAGTTGTCCTAATATTTTGTATCACATTGTTCACATGTATGAATTGGATATTGTAAACAGTTTTTAAGAATCAATGAAATGACGTTAAAATGTTTATTCGAATCTTTTTTATGAGATCTCTTTTATGCAATGTTTTTAAACCCGACCCGAACATTGAACCGGACGATTTACCGGATCGCTGGGTCATTGGATCGACCGCGGGTGAACTGCGGGTTAATAAATAAATTAATTTTATTATATAATAATATATTAGCTATGAAAATAAATATATAAAAACTAAAATTTAATATTTTTAAATGTTTTTGAAAACATAAAATAATAGTTTGGATATGTATATATTTTATGTTTAAAAAGTATTTATAAAATACTTGACTTTAATTTTTATAATTTATTTTCATTTGACATATAAAATATCAAAAAATAGTTTAGATTATTTAAATTTTTCTGTAACAAAGTAAGAGTTATGACATCTAAAGAAATCAAGATATAAAATTCATAAATATTTAATGTCTAATATGAATAATAAAGTAAACTTCAAATTCAAAATAAACCAAAAGCAAAAGATCATTGTAATAAATTGTCAATATCGGAAATAAACTAACACTAAATCACATCAACTAATGATTTTCTCTACCATCGTTGACTTCATTTTCTTCAAGTGACATAGTGAAATCTTTATCAAAATCTAAAAATCACAAATATAAAACTGAAAAGGGAAAACCTAATTTTTTTTTGTCAGCGTCTAACTTCTTAATTGGAAACTTAGAATATAAAACATAATTTAAAAACTAAAAAAATAACGTAAAAGTTATTTATTGGTTCAACCGGTATTGGGTTCCAAGTTTTAGTGGATTTTTGCGGGTTTTTGTAGGTTTTTAAATATTGAGTTTTTCACAAAATCCAAACTGGATTTTTCTGGGTCATCGGATTTATCGGTTCAACCGCAGGTCCGGATAGGGTTTCAAAACACTGCTTTTATGTAATGATATAGGTTTTTGTTATTTTTAAAGCTGCCACGAGGTTTATTCGAATCTTTTTTTAGAAAATACAAACTATGAGGAAGAAGTCAAAAAAAATATTAAATTGGACACTATACGATTTTACCTTATTCGACGTGAACTTACTTAATCTTCTACTCTATTAAAATAGAGTCTTAATTTATCTACCATAAAAGTTCTCATTTAAGTTTTGGCCTGTTTGAAGTTTGTTAGGAAGCTACTTAATTTATGGACCATAACAAGTTAATTACATTATTATTAGATATATCACACTCTTTTATCTCCTATTAAACCGACTACATCTATTAACCCAGCATCTACTCTATTAAATGTAAACCAATATAACCATACGATTTAGTTTAAATCGTGAATCGTGAACCCAACATCTATTCTATTAAATGTAAACCAATATAACCATAGGATTTAATTTAAATCATGAACCAGTGTTATATACAATTACAATAAACCAACTATGTACTCTATCTACTCTATTAAAATAAAATCATATTTTTATCTACCATACACAAGTCTATGTTAAACCATTCATTAGAAATTTAATTAAACATCCTAAAATTACTTATATATAATATTCTCTTAACAAAAAAATATATATCTAAACAATAACATTTCTAAGAAAAGATATTGTCATTAAGTAATTATCATTTGACTGTTTATCATATTTAATATAGATTATATTTTATATATTTCAGTAACTAATTTGAAATTAAATTGTATAGCCTAATTCTTTTTAAATTATCAAATTAAATTTTTAGATAAAACAAAATAAATAATATTTTATTGGTTGTAACATTTTATGTTTGATATTTTAGTAAAAATAAAAACATTAAACTGAAATATAATATATTAAATAAATAATATTTTAAAATATAAAAAAATGTTTATTCACATAAAAATATTTTGAGAATAAAAATTTCTAAACAAAGAAGCTAATAATTGTTTTTATTAATTCATATAAAACTAATGCTTAAAATTAAACTATTAATATTGATGTTGCATTTTAAATAAATAAACAAAAATACTTCATTAATATATGATTGGTACAATATCATCAAACAAATTTCAACAAATACAAAATTTTAAAATAAAAATTATAAAACTAAAATTGATATTAAATATATTTCTTTATAACATATTTAATATTTTAAAAGTTAATTTAAAAATATAAATATATCTGCACGGATGTGCGGGTTAATATCTAGTTTCTATTAAAAGAGAAATATCATTTTTATCTACAATAAAATAATCATACTAGGTCCATATAATCAATTACATCTATTTGATTATTTATATTAATTTATTAAATATATAATATTTCTAATGTATCTAAATAATTATAAGAATATTAATAATAAATCAATTTTAACTGTAATATTTTATTTTATTTTTAGTTATAACAAAATCTCTTGAGAAAAATATCTAACAAATATGACCAAATTGTTTTAAATATTATTTTTAATAAATGCATTGATTAATTTCGTAATTAGTAATATAATAATAGTAAATTTGATTTTAGTTAAAAACTTTAATAATAAAATTAAATAAAATTTATATACTACTTTATAAATTAAAGTCAATATATCCATACTATTAAATTGAAGTGCATTTTTTTTACATCATCTTGATTTTGCTTAGTATTTACAGATTTTACCACTGATACTTAATTATAATTATATTTAATATATTAATAGCACATATTAATAGTTAATAAACGTTATGTTGTAACATTTTCTATATTCTATACGATGACCAAAAGAGAATATTCGATTGCCATATTATATAAATGGTTACATTAATACAGTTTGTTTCATTAGTCCGACAGATCACCTATGTAATGTCTATTAATATTATCATAATTCATTAATTTGTATGTTACTTATATAGTTACCATATAATAAAACCACACTATACATCGTATAACATATATCATCAAACGTTTCATTCTTTTTGAAACTAAGGTTCTCACCAATACATATTATCATAAACATTCAATTATTTCGTACAAATGGTTTTGAAAACTTGTGTCGAAAAAAAACCCATTAATCTACATGAAACCTTAGTCTATGATAGATAACATGTCATATTTTAAAAGTATCCTGTTTTTTCAAAGATAGTATATAATTTTCATATAATAAAACAAAAACAAAATCCAAAACCCAATAAAAATTGTTAAATTCTATATATCCGCAGATTTTATTGCTATATTATAAAATAAGTAAACAAAAAAAATCAAAATCAACTATTTATGGTATATTTCTGTTTTAGATATCCAAACTAACAGAATCCCTTTTTGAATTAATTTTTATGCTTACAATATTTCTTTTTGTTGTATAACAGATTTTTCTCTTACACTTTTGGAATATTCATGCTATATACGAGTATAAATTATGAAATTTAAAGCATCTAAATAATAACGGGTGAAGTGTTGTAAATATCTAATCTATTAATTTAGGCTCCTATTTTTATCTACTGATAGAAGTTGTCACTTAATTTATTTTTGGACTCTTTCGTAAATGTTTAGATAATATAACATGCTACTTAGAAATGGAACCTACTTACTTAAATTAAACCAACTTCGGCTAATAAAGCTAAACCTACGTTGTGTTGTATTAAACATACGTTTGTTATCTATTGGTACAATAATAATACAAAATTAATTTACTCTTATACTAACTCAGCCCACGAAGAGTTATTATATACTTTTGATGTCCAGTTTATACAGTTGTTTAGATGTTCTACATGGGACTAATGTGAAGATGATCTATATAAAAACTTTAATATAGATAATCAATATATACCATTTTACGATACATACGGAATAAGTTGTATTTTGTGTTTTAATCAATTGTATTTATAGATATTCTGTTTAATATTTTCAATGTGTACATATTATTTATTTGTATAAAGTTTAGTGATTATAAGTAGTTTATATTAAAGTTGAGGACTAAAACGCAGATCACACAAAATTTTAAAGATAAATTTGAAGTTCCTTCTTGGAGCAACTCACTCTCAAACTCTTATTTTGAAGATTATAACTAGAAAACAAACGAAATTCAAATCCATAAGAACCCGAACTATTACTATATTTCTATTTTTTGAACCAAAAACTTATATCCACAATCAAATCATAACCAAAATGAAAATCAAATGCGAACCGCAGCTTATAAAATATCATCAAATTTTAAATTTTATTTTAAAACCATAAATTATAAATATAAATATACATAATCCCGCGCAATCGCGCAGATCATAATCTAGTCAGAACTTATGGCATCACCTAAGACAATTATTTTTCATCCAATTTTATAGTTATGGCATGTGACCATGTGATGCAAATAATGATTTAGTTTATTTTTTATTTCAAGGTTATTTTTTATTTATATATAACCGTTTAAGCTTAAATTTATAGACATATTTTAATATTAAATAAAATTTGAATTTTATAGCTAAACAAGCTTTTATAGCACGAAAATATAATTTCTAAATTTTAAAACATTTTGATAAACACTTTTATAGCACGGAAAATAGTATTCTCAAATTCTAGTTTTTGGAAAATGACTCTAGAAACATATTTTTAAAAATAAAAAAATAAATAAATCTGGATCTATTAAAGACACATACATAACTTCTGGGTGGAATGTTGAATAGAACATGTTAAAAGGAACATTTATTTTTACACGAATTTTTTTTTGATGAACCTGAAGAACTCAGGTATATTAGGGGTGTCAAAATGGGTCAAATGGGTCAACCCAACCCAAAACCCAAATGGGTTTACTGTTAATGAGTCATGGGTCAACCCAACCCATTTATTAAATAGGTTGGGTTGACCCATGACCCATTAAATTAAAAAGGTTAGATGGGTTAATGGTTGACCCATGGACCCAATATCTTTATAATAAATTATTTTTAAGTTAAGACCAAGTTGATCAAAATGATAAAATGTTTTTTGTGGTTTAGGCGGAAAATAACATTTTTGCGGGAAAGTGAATTTTCCCAGTTTTGGCGGGAAAATGCGTTTTTGCGGTTTTGGCGGGAAAACATGTTTTTACGGTTTTGGCGGGAAAATGCGTTTTTGCGGTTTTGGCGGGAAAATGCATTTTTGCGATTTTGGCGGGAAAATGCGTTTTTGCGGTTTTGGCGGGAAAATGGGGTTTTGCGGTTTTGGCGGGAAAATGGGGGGTTTTGCGGTTTTGGCGGGAAAATGCGTTTTTGCAGTTTTGGCGAGAAAATGAGGTTTTGAGGTTTTGGCGGGAAAATGGGTTTTGCGGTTTTGGCGGGAAAATGGGTTTTTGCGGTTTTGGCGGGAAAATGCGTTTTTGGCGGAAAAATGCATTTTTGCGGTTTTGGCGGGAAAATGCGTTTTTGCGGTTTTGGCGGGAAAATGCGTTTTTGCGGTTTTGGCGGGAAAATGCATTTTTGCGGTTTTGGCGGGAAAATGCGGTTTTGGCGGGAAAATGCGTTTTTGCGGTTTTGGCTGGAAAATGGGATTTTGAGGTTTTGGCGGAAAAATGCGTTTTTGCGGTTTTTGCGGGAAAATACGTTTTTGGCGGGAAAATTGGTTTTTGCGGGAATAAATGATTGGACTTTAGAGAAATTCATGATTTTCCAATTTTATCAAACCTTAGAATTGAGTTTACTCATGGTTTTTTTTTTAATTGAAAACAAAATGGGTGAGAGTTGACCCAACCCAATAAACCCATTAACTTGTTAACCCATTAACTTGTTAACCCATTAACTTGTTAACCCATTAACCTGTTAATCCATTAACCTGTTAATCCATTAACCTTTTAACCCATTAACCCATTGGATCAAAAATAAACAGTTCATTTGGGTTAATGGGTCAAATTGGGTTGGGTCAACCCATGGGTCATGACCCATTTTGACACCCCTACGTATATAGTTACCAGTGATCCCGTTTACGATGTCTACCAAGAATATAACATAAACTTCATCAACAAAAAAATTATTTTTGTTGCCGTTTTAGACTTTTGTACATAGATTAAGAATTTTTATATTTATTAAATAAAAACACAATTATCAATACATCTAACCACATTTAAACCAATAAAAAAATAAATTAATATATAAAATTGAATTAAAATTATAAAACAACACTTATTTGAAACAAATATTTTAGTCCACAACGACGACTAATCTGAAACGGAGGGATTATATAAGAGATAAAGAAAGACAATTGTTTTTTTTTCGTATTTCCCTCGTGTATAACAGCGAAGATACCTTTGCTTTATTATACAATATATTGTAGACCAAAGTCATAACTAATTATTAATTGACATGTAATGTTTTTTGTGTGTTGTCCCGATTTCTCTAAAAATATGATAGTCCCATTTTATTTTATTTGCTAAAAATGCATAGGAAACATGGCCAAATAAATGATATTTGCTTTCTATATATATGTAATATTGAACATTTGAACGTCAGTATCATAGTATAACTTCATAAGTTCCTCATTTTATTTGAATTTTTTTCCAAGAAGGTAACGATGGGCCATTAATACACGAACCTGTTCGTTCCTTCATTTGAAACGGATCAAGATGAAGAAGTTGAACGCAAGACCGAGATGCAGATGCTAAACGGTGGTGGTGGTGCTGTCTGGAGGTTCAAAGGAAACAAGGCGGCCAAAGAAGCGGCCAGTGTCTCAATGAAAGGTATCCTTTCAAGGTTATTTGAAAATTGCAGTAGAGACGGTAAAAAAAACATTTTGCCCCTGGGTCACTGTGACCCTATCGTCTACCCTTGCTTCAAGACTTCCGCTGAGGCTGAGGAAGCCGTTGCTGAGTCGTTGCGATCTGGCGCCGCCAACTCCTACGGCCCCGGGGTTGGCATTTTACCGGCCAGGAGGTACTTAAGTAGTCACTAATTGTTCGTTATATTTGATACTATGGAAAAACTAGGTGCACACTTTTAACGGATGTTGAGTCTTGAATCAAATTTCAAACATTCAGTGGCTTGTAAATCAAGTTATCTCGTCAGTGTGGTCGGGTAATAGAGCAAAGAAAACATTACTAACAAAAACATTTTTAAAAAAATATATTAATGCGGTAAAATCTATTAACTAGAAAATAATTTGAACTGTACAAAATTGTAATGATAAAATATCAATAAAGAACGAGGTAAAATGCCATTACTAGTTACAGAAAGAATCTAGGCTTATATACGATTCAAAAGCTTTATGAGATACTGCATTGCATGTTATACATTTTCGAAACCATACATTATCTTTACGGTTATTTGTATACTCCTGTTAAATTAGGGCGGTGGCAAATTATTTGAACTAGGTTCGTTCCCGGGCTACGCCCGGGTTATCTTATATGAAAATGTTGAACCAAAATATCACAATAAATTTTGGTGTTGAATCTTTGAACGCAGAAAAGTGTGTTGTATATCGAGTTTACGCAAATGTTTAAAAATTGTAAAAGCTCTAATTAAAGTAGATAATGGAGGAAGCAGATTAAGTCTTTCGCATATCAGAATTATTTTGAGGGACTGAGCAATAAAGGACCTGAAATTGGATATGAATAGTTAGTCAGCATATGTTTAGTTGAATATTGTAGTTTTGTTTTTTTATTAAATGTTTTGTACCTGGTTTTGGGGGGGTAAACCTGAGTGCAAGTCCCTTCTTTATTGGTTTGTATCATCGCTTGGTCGATATTTTCGCGATAGCTAATCTGTGAATATAATATTTTTATCAGATTTCTGAAAAAGATGGGAGGAAAAAATTATTTATTTAAATTACCTGTCTCGGGATGAAGGCCTCTGAATATTTCTTTGTAGACTATGTTCTTCACTTTCAGCTGGTGTGGATCTTCAGTTTTGATGATCGTTAATCCTGCTTTGCTTGTGACACGGGAGAGGGCCACGTAAAGTTGGCCATGAGAGAAGACTGGCTGAGGCAGATATAAGATGACCTCTTTTAAACTCTGTCCTTGACTTTTGTTGATTGTCATTGCGTAACATAATCTGATAGGAAATTGCCGCCGACGTAATGTGAACGGTAATTTTGTTTCATCATACAGAAGCACAATTCTTGGGATCAAGACCTCTTCTCCAATGTGGGATCCGGTGATGATCTCGGCCTTCAGAACGCGTTCACCAACGTGGGTTAGGATCATCCGTGTACCATTGCATAATCCCTTTTTCTGATTTATGTTCCTGAGAAGCATAACTGGGGCACCAACTTTCAGAGTAAGTTTGTGCGAAGGCAAACCCGAGTATTCCAGTGAGTTAAGATACTCAATGGAGTATAGTGTCTCATTTTGATCTGATGAAGTATCTGATAACTCGAAGCTGTCTGAGCTGTAGTAATCTCTTGATACCCCGTCGGTCCGTGAGATTGTGTAAGCATTGATTTCATCAACGGTTTCGTTACGGGGTGTGAGGATAGCTTTATCGGTGTAGGAAGTCTTGGAATTCATTGGGCTGCTGATTTGTCCATATGCAGCATCAACAACTTCTTTCAATGGGTCAACAAAACTCTGACAAATCAATGAGTCATCGATATCTATGAGTTGGTCATGGTACCCATCCTCCTTATATTCTTGTTCTGCTCCTAGACGACCTTCCCCGACTCTGAGAAGCCATTCAGAAAACTCTTTCTCATCCTGATTGACTCGCATATTTGTTTTCAAAGAGAACTTGTGGCAGCTATTCCATAGATATGAATGGCTTATCGAAGCTAGTACGGTATCAGCTCTTCTACCTTGCGGAATGACTGGTAGGATCTGTCTGAAATCACCCCCTAACATAACTGTTTTGCCGCCAAAAGGCTGATTCTTTGCGGGTGGATTTTTGATAGACATAATGTCCTTCAACGACTTGTCTAATGCTTCGAAAGCATGTTTGTGTGTCATAGGTGCCTCATCCCAAATTATGAGGTCTGTTTCCTCAATTAGTTCAGCAAGCATTGTACCTGGTTTGATGTTGCAAAGCTTATCTTCGTCGAGCTTCAATGGAATATTGAAGCGAGAATGAGCTGTCCTCCCGTTTGGGAGTAGCAATGCGGCTATTCCCGAAGAAGCAACTGGGAGGACAATTTGTTTTCTTGACCGAAGTCTGGATATAATAGTCTGGTACAGAAATGTTTTTCCTGTGCCCCCTGCGCCATATACGAAGAAAAGTTTTCCTTCTTTCTTATCAACAGAGTTTAAGACTGATTCATAGATTGCAAGTTGCTCAGCATTCAGCAATTTGTATTGCTTGTCATGTCTTAGTGTTTCCTCTGCAACATCGTAATCCATTTCTTGGTTCCACAAACTGTTCCCCAACTCTTTGAGCAAAACAGGGTTGATCTTCGGCATATCCTTAAAATCGTTTAAAGAGCGATCTTGCATGCGCATCAACTTTTCAACTTCTATCAATGTGTATTGCTCCAGGGTATTATCGTCCAGTTCCAGATTCGCGTGGCCCAGGATCCTTTGCCTCTTGTGAAGTATGTCCTCGCTCATTGATTTCCATGAGTGTTCCCATAGTCCTTTAGGGCTTGCAACGAAGCAGTTGTTTAGGAATTTGACGAACAAATCACGAAGCTGGTATGGGCTTGCCGTTCGAGCACCCTCTGACATACTCTCGAGCCATTCAACATCATTGTCCAAAAGACCTCGTGCGTGACACACTGATTTGAAGTCCGGGTATTTCACGTCGTTGTATGTTCTTAGCTCGTCGTAACTTCTAGGACCCTTAATCTTATTAATGAGGACCCTCAGGTAGTATCGATCACCTGCTGAAGGATGGACAGCTACGACTCGGCCAATGGATTTTCCTTTCTTACGCTCGGTCCACACCTTAGCACTGTTGTTCCATACAAAATATTCAGGGATCTGCACATATGTCAGTGTCCGGGCAAACGCTGACCTTCTGCATAAAACCATCCATTCGGTGAACATCGTCTTCTCGATACCTGGTTTATGGATTACACGGCCGAGGTTGTCGGTTGATTTAACCGTAATATTATGTTCGCCTTCCAAGTGAATGATAAGCTTTTCAACTGATGGCTTTCTTTTGTGTATGTGGAATGCGAAAGTTCGCCACATAGACTCACAAGCTGATAAATATCGGGCTTCGATGTAGTCTTGGATTTCATTGCGTTGCCTTAGGACTTTCTCTTTTGATCCTCCGGATCCTGTGGCGTCGGATGTAGCTGCTGTATTTCCTTTCTCAATAACAGCGGTTGCTCGGTCGACGCCTTTGGTTATGTACTTGAATAAGTATTTCACCGCGCTTGTCCGATTACACCATTCAACATTAATATGAGCTTCATACTTCTTCAGAAGCTCAATGTTATGAGGTACGACGAAAGTGTTGTCTAGTACAGCTCCAGCCTTTAGTGTACACGTATTATCGGTTCGGCGCCGACGATATAGCACATACCCGGATTTGTCAATCGAAGTGTTGTCGTTATTCGGCCGAGGATACTTTTTCGTGCACACATTGTTTTCCATGCATGGTGACTTCGGATTGAAGAGCCCACATGGACCGTGGATCATGTGTTTTGTGACTAAGTCGTAAGCAACTGGGTCCTCCTCTTTGTTCGGGAGCTCGGCCGAAATTATTTCATCCACTTCTTCTGCACTCGGTGTTCTGGTAGAGTTTCCTAACCATAATAATATATGTGCATGAGGGAGACCTCTTTTTTGAAACTCTATTCGGTGGAGAGCTGCCTTGTATGGCTTGAAAAAAGTTCCCGCTTTGAAATCCTTGAGCAGTTGATCTAGCTTCATCTTAAAAACCCGACATTCAATGTCTGGTCTATCATTAGGGGAATCTCCACCGTATTTCTGAAGATGTTCTTTAATCTCGCTCCAGTTGGGATTGGCCGTCATCGTGATAAACAAATCTGGATTGCCGAATTCTCTGCAAATAGCCATAGCATCGTGGTATTTCTCAACTAAGTACCGGGGGCCTCCGGTGAAACTTGGCGGTAGTATAAATCTCTGGCCAATAATTTTAGCATCAGTGTCACCTTTGCTTACAGCATCAAGGACATTGCTGTAGAGCTCAGCCCGCAAGATTTCTTGGTTATTTCTCGCCCACCTCAGTCGGTCTTCTTCAATCGCTGTATAAACGTCCACAATAAATTGATGGAGGAGACGACCGCCTTTGATCAAAGTCATTCCTTGGTTAGGACGTGTTTGGATCAGAGAAGCGTAGTATTGACGGATGGTCACGAATTGCCTTGTTCTTGAAGTGCCTGTCTCAAGATGCAGGGGAATTTCTGTGTGAAACCCATATTCACCATACGGAAACAAAAGAGGGTATTGGAGGCTCATATATAGAGGGTGATCGTCACGCAACTGCTGTAAAGTGTCAGATTGAAACTGAACCACTATATCTCGTTCTCCAATTGTTGATGTCATATCCCCCACGATAAGACCTGCCACCTCGCTTGTAGTTGGAAGATCGTATTCTTTCCCCTTCCCTTTATCTTGGACTAATCTAATAGTAAACTCTGACCCGACGCTCTCGTAGTGGTCTCGTGCACGACGAAAGATCTTTGCTAGACAATTGTTCTCGTCAATCATCTCGATTAGGAGGGCTAACGTTGGTTCATCGAGGTTACCTTCTGCTGAGGTTTGCCCCATCGCATTTAGGCGGTTTTTGAGTTCGTTAGCTGTGTCAAATATGTAAAGCTGGAGATATTCTGGGAGACAGCCTTGTCGCGGTATGAGGGAGCCAATTCTGTGGTGGGTTTGACCTTGGATCCGTATAGTATAAGGACCAGGTGCGTGGACGACACTATAATCCATTTTCATTCCAACGGATGTAAAAGCAAGGACAGAATTATAGACTCGGATAGTATCTCGAAACCATCTGGTTTGAAGAAGTTTTTCTAATAGGGCTGGCGGCTGTTTGATCGGCGGAAGCTTGATTTGGCCATGGTTACAGCAAAGGGTGAAAGTTGGTTCACCTGTTCGTGGGTCTGTAGCAGTGCTTTCAGCAGTCCACATTAATGCACCACATTTTGAGCATGCTAAGATTCGGTTTTCATATAGTCGGGATGTTGAACCTTTTTCTGGAAAATATTTATTACAAATCGTTAAATCATAGTTTATTTGAATATTAAGAGTTTAACAGAGGGTAAGGAATTATTATTTTTTATATTTTGGTAAAAAAAGTTTTTTATTTTTTTCCTTCGGTAATATTTGTTTTTTTTTAAAAATTATTTGTTAAAATGAATTTGGTTCGAAATTTGATTTTAGTTAATTTTAAGGAACACCATTACGCTGGAAAATATATTTTAAAAATTAAATATATATATATATATATATATATATATATATATATTTCTGGGAAACTATAGGGGCTGAGTAGTATGCACCTTTCTTTTTTGGTTGAGTGCGACGCGTTCCTTGTGGATTTGGTGGAGCATTTATATCTATATAGAAATAACGTAAATTTGAATTAGAAATGTAGTAAATCGAAATAGATTTTGTCAGCGGTTTTGCGTACCTCGTGACGATGCCGACGATCGTTTGGATAGCAAAATGGCCTTTCTCATATTACGTGCATTTTTCTGCTTGACTATTAAGATTAATAGTGGTTAGCTTAAAAGAATATAGCATGATAGATACACATGTTAGTATTATTTCTTACTGTATGAGTCGCAGCCATCACAGCCACCTGTTAAATTAAGTCTGGGAAGTTAGTTTGTTTGATGAGTAAGTTTGGTTTAAGATATGATACTATGATCCATATATACTTACAGTCGTAATATGTTGGTTTGAATGATGGACGATCGTTTACCAGATGAACTGAAAATGTACAAAGTTTAATCATTGAGCTAAGACAATTTGTCTTGGGATTATGTATATTGGGTAGTAAATATATACCTTTTGGTTTATTAAGCGAACCACGTGGTCGGCCTCGTTTCCTCTTTTGCGTGGATCCTCCTGTAGTTTTGATAATGTTATTTTCTTGGTTACATTGAGTAATATATTATAGTTATGATTAAAATTTAAAGTAGAAGGTAATAAAATAGTTAGATAGAAATTTGAAACGTTCTAATTAAAAAAAAATAAGTGTGGGGCATTAGGTTTTTCCAATTTCAAAATATTAGTATCCTTTTTAATATAGTATTAATCCAATTTCATAATGAAAATGTAATACACTGTTTCGTGTATAGTATTGATCTAATTTGATATGTGATTCACGTTTTTATTTATACGTATAAATATATGTACTCTTATATTCTTATGTTCTACTCTCAATGTAACTATGATTTAAATAAACTAATAACAATAGTAATGGGTGAAATAAGTAGCTAGGAAATGGTAATATGGTTCCCAAAATAAAACGATTTTGGAAATGGGCTTAATAGTAATGGTAATGGTAATTGTTTTTTAATATTTATTTTTGGTTTACAATAACTGTTGTATTTGTAGTATTCTAAATAAATTTATTTGGTAAGTTAATCTTTGCAGCTATTTTAGAAATCGTAATAGCAAGTATTTTTTAAAAATTTCCAAACTAAAATAATATATAGGTGGGTCTTAATTTTTTAAATTATAAAATCTATTTTTTTTCCGTATAATAGTTGAAAACTGACAGTTAAAAAACGTTATAGAACACTAATTTAATCTAGCTAATGGTAGAATATTAATTGTAATAAACAAATTTGGAGTTTTGTAATATTTCATAAATAAGAAATCTTTAAAATATTTCATCTATTTAATAAATAATATATTTAGTATTCAATTATTATTTTGATGTTACAAAATATTGATTTTATTTTATTTGTATATTATTTTTAATAATTTAGTTTCGGTTTATTTAATTTGAAAATTATCAAGAATTTAATATATTTGAAAGTATTTATTTAAATATATCCAAATATCATGTCTTATTTTTATGTCTGTTTGTGTTGAGCATATCTGATTTAGTTTTATTTTTACACTAACTATTTCTTTAAAAAACTATTATGTAATTAAAAAATATAATTATATTTTCTCCATAGATTTGAAATTTCATCTTTCATTATTCATTTTTCTTGCTCAATCACGTCTAGACAGCGCCTTTGCTTTCCAAATAGTCAAAATATGGTTAATGATATATTATAAATACAGAATATATAGAAACATTATTGTACGGATTTGGTCTCGAGTTTAAAAATAAATTAATTTGTCTGTTATTTAAAAATTTAATTTAGAATATTGAATTTTATGTTAAAAAATATTAAATGTGTAGTAACATGTGATTTCAAATAAAATAATTTTTATTCAAATAAATTTGAAGGGGTTGCTTGGGGTTTCAACCTGTAGATCTTCTTTGATGTGAGTTTCGATGAGATATAAGTGGTATGTCACTCATTGTTGAGGTATTTGGGTTGGAAAAGTCTTTGTTGAAATGTGGTAAATAGAGTGAGTTTGAATATATGATATTTTGTCTTTTAACTTTGCTGTGAATGAGCATTTATTACTGAACGTTAATTTTATGAGTTTTTTATTAAAAGTTTTTCAGTTTCGCTGAAATTTCTATGTTAGCGGAAGTTTTTAAGTCAACGTATCTAAGTTATTGTTATGTGAGATATTGGATTTATAATGGTGCGACATGAGGGTGTGAGCGAACTTGATTTGTGAACTAATTTAAAAAGTTTTTTGTAGAAGATCCTAACCAAATAAGTTATATAATGCATTTGCAACTGCTTAATATGGGAGGAAGAAGTTTTTTTAGAAAAAGTAGGGGCTGGAACCAAAAAATTGTATAGTTCTTTTTTCTCTCTTTGGATCTTTTCATCCTCTTATAATAATTTTGAGAACATAAAATTATCAAAAAAATTCTATCGATTTAATAACGATTGTAATTTTGGGTTTGCCAAAATAAGCTGGTAGGAAATGAAAAAATTAACTATAATAATACACTAAGTTTATCTATATTTTCTGTTTCTATAAATTTTTATAATTTAATAATACTTTGGAGGATAATTGAGGCTATTTGATTTAGTGAGCATATAATTCTTTTAATGTTGGTTTTAATGAGCATTTATAGATGGATGTTAATTTTTTGACATATTCGCTAAGGTTGAATTGATCTTCATAATTACGTAATATGGTTTTGGTGATGTTAGTACATTTTAATTATTATCTTTGGTTTATAATAACTGTTGTATTTGTAGTATTATAACAACTTGATTTGGGATGTTAATCATTCCAGCTATAGTAGAAATAGTAATAGCAGGTTTTTTAAAAATGATTCCGAACTAAAACAATATATATGGGTCTGTCTTAATTTTATACAAATACAAATCATAGTATCACTTTTGAAACCATTTTCCTAATTAAAACCCGACACATCTTTATTTATACATAGTAATAATTATAATTCTCTTCGGATGCAATTCAATTATAACTTTTATTATTTTTTTCAATTAAAATTTTAAAACAGGGGGAAACAATTATTAGATGAGTAATGGATCTATTGTGTATTAAGCAAGTAATGCTCTACAATATGGGCAAGTTAAAGTTTTTTCAACCCAGTTTGAGATGCAGTGATGATGGTAGGTATGATTACAACTCAAAGAGTTGATATCCAATTCGGTGCCAAACTCTTCCCAACAGATTGGACATATGTCATCTCTTTCGCTAGGAGTTGTCTCCCTTCGGTTATCCCGTAGCTCAGTGATATAAACGTCCAGGTCAATTCAGGGATGAGCACGACCCTGGTTAGATATTAGTGGAGTTGTCTAGATATATGGATGAGTTGTACAATAGATACATGATGCAGGGGGTTAAATAGTTGGCAAGATGTAAGTTTTCTAATAAAAAATTAATATAGGTTTAATGGAAAATAAGTTACATATTTTGTAAAACATTTCGTGGTCTTGGGAAGTTATGGATTATGAATTAAAATTATTGGAGAAAGATGTTTCAACTTGGACAGTTGCAAAAAAAAAATATTTCGAAAATATTACTTTAAAACATTTTTAAAAATGTTTGAAAGATGTGGTTAAACATTGTTCTTAGGATATTTATAAATATTCTAAACAAAAAAAAATATTATAACTAAGTTATGTAAAATTCCATAAATATTTTAAGAATCTCTCAAATAGAAAAAATCAGACATAAAGGTATCATGACTTCGTTTTTAATAGATTATATATAAATAAATCCATACTAATTTTTGAATAACCTAATTTACAAACATACAAATAAGAATAGAAGCTCAGTATTGATCCTAATCAAAAATATAGTTCATTTTAAACTTAACAATTTCATATACTCAGAACTTGAATTGGTTTCTTAAAAAAAAAACAGAAACAAAATGAATTCAAATGAGTAAAGATGAGGAATTGTATTATAAGTAAGACTTAATTAGTTTATGTTAATTATATTTTATTTTAGATATTAAAAACAACGAAGTTTAATTTAAATAGCTCAAAGTCATAAACTACATCATTTTCAACTATGTAGAAAAATACATGTATTTATACTTTCAGAATACACCGCATGTATATGTACATAAATAAAATTATATACACATATTATCAGATGTTTTATTGAAGTTCTAATATTATCAAAAGTTTTGTAGTATTTATTTTACACTGTATTAATAGAGTTGGTGATGTTATGTTACTTTAAGGTTTTAAATAAGTATATAAATTCTTCTTACAACAATTAATTAATAAATTATGAATTGCTGTAAGTCCTGAATCAAGTCTGAGATTTTAGAGTTTTGTAATAAATATAATTATGTATATAACATAAATTCTCTTATTTCAAAAGGTCGGAGTCTTATCTCGAATAAATTCAGCAAAAGAAAAAGTACTCCAATAACCTATTTAATATATAAACATCCCATTTTCGGAAAACGAAACATACTTAATAATATTTTTTTAACGTGTAATTGTTGAAAACTTACAGTTGAATATCGTTCCAGAATATTATTTTAATATATATGTTGGTAAAATTTTAATTATAATAAAAGAATTTAGAGTTTTGTAATATTATATAAATTAAAGGTCTTTAAAATCTATTTGAAATTTCATGATCTATTATTCCTTTTTTTGCTCGATCACATCTAGACATCGCTTTTTTAATTTATTATATAGAAGTAGGGTTTTAAAGGAAAGGAATCATAAAACAATTTTATATGAAAATAAATCTAGGTATCAATTTTGTGAGAGAGATAATAATAATCCGAATGATGCATGAAATAGGGTCACTCCGTGCTGCATGTTTTTGCGTAATCTCTTATTCGCCTTTTGAAATGCTTTATGTAATCAATTGATTTATTGAAGTAGAAAATTGTTGCTGGTGTTGAATGGAGTATAAGCTTGCCTGCAAAATATTGGATATTATTATTATGGTGATAAAAAAAAATTTATATATGTATGATTTTTTGCTGTTTTATATAGAATTATTTACCTTGGATTAGTTTAGGAATTAAGCTTGTGACGATCATAACTTTAAATTTTCTATCCTTCTTGCTTTGTAGGATGCTAAAATCTGCTGCTTGCTTGTTGCACAATATGAGTTTAACAATCGTTGACCTGAGATAGACGTGTGGTATGAAGATAATAATTATTTTGTTGTTAACTATTGTGTTAGACTAACCTGTTCAGCCGTAGGCCAATCGTGGCATCAATATTGAGTTCTGGGTGGTGAGGTTTTATTTTTTGTATTATGACTATCTGTCCGACGACATCTGCACATTTATTTTAGAATAAATATACATATTTGTTTAATTAACACTGAGATGCCATATTTACCTGGTAAGTGTGTGGGCGAACTGGCCAACCGCAATAGATTTCTGTATTTCTGAGGAGATAAACTGTGAACTGAAAATATCGGACCATCGAGTGTAACATTCAATGCTATCGTCTTTTGGTTAATCTGAATATTGTAAGGCAGTTGGGTGAGTTTTCGTTGTCGTGAATTATGGATGACAGAAAATCTCGAGAACTCATATGTATCTCCTTCGATTAAGTTTTTTGGATCATCTGGCTGAATGTCTCCGGTGACCCGACCTTCTAATAGTTGTCCCTGGGTGTGAACAAATTTTGGTGTGCCAATCCAACTAAGTAAGCAGTGAGTTATTTAAATCAAATATGGGGATTGGAAAACAATTATATATATTTAGAAAAGGCTTACGTGGTGGTCGTAGCACAGGAAGCCGATGGAAGTTCGAGTATTATCTGTTTGGTGTTTTTTGATGTCCCAAACATTTCTTATACATACTATGATAGGACGTACTGAAACTCCTTCATGAAGTTCGTGAATTCTTTGGGGAATGTGTTGCAATGAAGATGTCACTAAAAAACATTTGATTTAAAAATTGTAATAAGGTACATGAATTTATAACTATATTTATTACACACATGGATTTATTTTCAAAAATTCAGGACTCAGACTTTTTTTTTATATATGTAATTGTTTATGATATTTTATAAATACAGAAAATATAGAAATATTATTGTACAGATTTGGACGCAAGATCAGAAACAAATTAATTCTTCCGGTTAATAAAATATTTAAATTAGAATATTGAGTTTTTGGTTTAATCTCTATAAAACGGTAAATTTGCAAAAAAAAACTATGTATAAAAGTTATTGAATACAACGGTAAGACAACAATATTCAAAAAAATCCTGAATGAATAAACTAACAAATACGGTATATGTACGATACTTATCATGTAAGTTAAGTATGTATATATAATTAACTTTCATTTCCGTAAGACTCGAGTAGAAAAAAAAACTCGAGAGATACCATTCTGAAGACTTGGAAACTAATAAGTATATTATATTCGTGGAAAATTGAAACTAACATTCGTGATATTTAAGTATATGGTTATAGTTATCTAAATAATTAAAGTTTGTCTGTATAAACGAAGACACTGAGCATACAATATACTGGTTTTTTACGAAACATGATTTACATAGCCATTGTATATCATTGACTATATAATCATCCCTTCTATTCATAAGGAATAATTCCCACGTAGTAAAAAACCCAATCAATGACATGGTGCTATTTACTCTCTCAAAAACGTGTATAAAACATATACTGAATTAACAAAGGTTTCAGGGTAGTTCGTATGTAAAAAATTTTGAATTATAATCTAGGTTACCAACTTTATATGCAGAATGAGTAGAATTGCCACCCAAACCAATTTGTGGTTAGATATGGTTTGAATGTTCATACTCTTTGGTACAAAATAATTATAACCCAAAACATAATAACAATACTGAATGCATCTAATTTTCTTTATTTGAGAGAAACATTCAGGAGATTTAGTATTTACCTGGCACTTCAATGTGCTGGTTATTGGGGAGGCTATCCATACAGCTAAAACAGAGATCCGCACCACCAACTGATTCCAGAAGAATGCTGCTTCGAAATGTAGAAGAACCAGATGGAGCCTATGTCTTTCTCACGTCTTCTCCTTTCTACCGCAGGAGAATAAGGGTTTTGGAAGAGTTTGATTTACTTTTCCTTTTTTCAATTCCCTTTGAAAGGTTATAGTCAAAGATTATAATTACTGGTTGAATGTATTTATTACTTTCCTATTTAGATGAGATTTTAACATAAATATAGAATCTTATGGAATATGGGATTTTAGGAAGTTTATAAAATGTATCATATTCTAAGATCTTCCTTCTATGCGATGTGCGTGTATGATGGATACGTGGAGTTCAAATAGTAAATAGGATATGGAAATAAGCAATTCTAGCGAATTATTTATGAGGCTAAATTAGTTGGGTTATGTAAACGAATCTAAATCATTATAATAATTGATATGAGAAAACTATATAGAAAGGATAGTTCAATTGATTAAAAGCCAAGGTCTGAAATGAAACAAAGCAAAGTCTTGTTAAAAACAAAATAGTACTTAAACTGAAGCAAAAGTGCAAAAACCAACGTAATACTTGAAGTTCAATGCAAAAACATAAGCATCATCGAACTGAATCATCATTTCTCACATCTTGCCCGTTTGACTTTCTCTGGATCAACACTGTCAAACGTTCTCTTACCCTCTTCATCTGCAGAATCTCCACGGCTGTTTGAAGGCTCACACATATCACTTCCAGTCTGCACTGCTTCCATGGACGTTGCAGCAATGGCGTCTCCAAGAGAGGCTTCTGTGGGTGATGGTGTCTCTGGAGGGAGGATCTTGGTGACAGTGATAGCTCGGGTGTTGCCAGAGAAGTTGTGGTCTGTAACTTTTACACAAAACTTATGGGTCTGTCCGATTATGCTAATCAGAGCTTCCGGGACAGGCACTTCATGGTCAGGGCCTTTGTCTTTATTGGCCTTGCATTCAAGAACAATAGGGTGAGTTTCAATAACTTAAGATTATAAATTAATGGATATCTACCTCAAAGTAGCTGCTGACCAACTCAGATGCGTGCCTCCCAGTCAATTGGAAACCAGCATCACCAAGCAGGACAAAAAATCCTTGTTCACTGCTGTCATAAACCGAAATCTTTGCACGGTACCTGTTATGTAATAATCAGAAGTTGATAATCTAAAACTAATATAAGAGAGAGTGCAATCGATAATAGAAGCCAATGACCATACTGTGCAACTCCAGCTGTGGTATCCTTCACACATCTTGGGTTCGTGCAAATCAATGAGTTTGCGCCTTTGGTAGCCTTACTATGACACCCAGTGCATGCAATATAGTACCAAGCAGATCCATGAACCACATCATCAATGGTAGCAGTGCACTCAAAGAAGGCATCCTGCAACAGTCCAAAAACATTTAAAATTTAAACATATAAGCGTTTGAAATTTTTAAGTAATATTTAGCTTAATATTTACCTTTGCAGATTCCATCGTCATGTAAGAGAATATGTCAGATATAGTCATCGTCTCCCGCTTAGTGACCACCTCTGCACTAACCTGCTTAGCAATCTCAGGGTTTGAGGAGAGCCTAACAATAAATAGAAATCATAGATACAGTCAATAACTCCAATATGCGTAAATGTGTTCTCAACATAAACATATATAGACGGTGGTACATACCAGGCTAGGTAATCAATTGTTGGTTGAACATCATTGTCCATGAAAACCCGTGTAGGAGACATAGAACTCAATGCCAGGGTACCTGTTAAAATAACAGAAGAAGGAATGTTAAGAGTGTAAATCTAGCAGCCAATTTATAAGAACCTCGTTAATAACTTTAAAACATGACCCAGTAATCAGTCAAACATGAAACAAAATGGATAAAGAATAACCTCCGAGACGTTTAGTGTTAACGGCTGTGGCCAAAAGAACTGTGGGAGTTTTTTCAGAGGACTTAAACTTCTTGCAAAAATCCGTTGCTGTCTGGTCCCAGAGGTAGAGCTTCATGACAGGTCCTCTGAAAAAAAAAACAACTTAGAGACTTAGGAACTAAAGAGAGATGGGGTATTGAAAATAGGAGAACACACTTACTCATGTGATTGCACATGAATCATGATGTGCCTCGTTGTAGCAACCTTCGCTTCATCAATAATGGGACGCTCGGTAACACACTGTCCATCGACCAGCTTCATGTGGCCAAGAACATCTAGAACATTTATCATTAAGAACGCAATTCAGTTTAACCCAATAAATAGACCAAAACAACATCAAAATATAAATTTAGTATATTAGTATGCTTACCGTAGAGGTCACCTTTCAGATCACAGTTGGCCTCAAAATCCTCATACGAATGCATCCTGAAACGGTCTTCATCAAAAGGGATTGGAATGTCGTGAAGGACCGACAACTCAGAGTTCCATGCGAAGGACACAGTTGCGATATGATCAGCAACCCGGTACATCGGTTTGTTCTTCGATCCGTAGAAGTTGATGAGTTCGTAAACTGAACCTCGCTTCATCTCAGGCAAGTATTTTTTAATACGTCCTGGTGGGATGAATCCTTGAATGACAGTTCCCTATTGTCAAAAGCAATAACAAAAACACAAAAAGAGAATCAAACCTCGGGTTTAAGCAAAACGATAACAGACCATACTAACTAACAAACAAACCGTATAACTAAACGTCAAAATAAAAGTTTAAAATCCTAATAACATAACTAATTAACCTTAGATCCTTATTCAAAGTTGAAAGAAACGTCAAAAGTACAGCTCAAAGTTTGATTAACTATTTAACCTTAGATTCTTATTCAAAGTTGAAAGAAACGTCAAAAGTAAAGCTCAAAGTTTGATTAACTATTATAACATAACTAAAAACCCAATCACGGATCTCACTGTCTAGAAACAATTTACATCGTCGGTAAAAAATAACAAAACACAAAATTTTCACAAACCTCAAAATCTAACAAATACAATACCGTATAAGAGAACGGAAAAACCTAAAAAGGTTTATTAACGTTACTAATCAACCCTAGGTTCAACTTCAGAGTTTAAATAAACGGCAAAATCACGATTCCAGATTTAATTAACTAATCTAACATAACTAATTAGCCTTAACAAAAGGGAGTCAACGTACCTGCTCGTCGATGAGAAGCATCTCCAGGCCAATAAGGGTCTTCTTCACCGGGTTCTGAGCCTCCCAAAAATGGATGAGTCGAAAGCGCAGACGGGTTTCATGAGGACCTAGAGAGACATCTCTGAAGAACATCACTTTTTC
Source organism: Brassica rapa (assembly GCF_000309985.2). Classification (NCBI taxonomy): domain Eukaryota; kingdom Viridiplantae; phylum Streptophyta; class Magnoliopsida; order Brassicales; family Brassicaceae; genus Brassica; species Brassica rapa. Next base: position 28,243,701 of record NC_024797.2, read on the forward strand.
GTCAGAGCCGGAGGAAGCAGGAGACTTTCCATGTCGTTTCATCGCCATATCTTAAGATCTGAGTTTTCTAGGGTTTTGCATTCTACGGAGAAGAAAGATCAATTATATAAGAGGATGAAAAGAGGGAGGTGAAACGAAATCATAATGAAGGGGGTATTGATTGATCGAAACGGAACTATTGATAGCTTAGGATTGAATCGCTGGAGTATACGGTTCTCTTTTTTGATCGGAGAACACGAAGCGATAATGGTGAGGAGAAGCGTAACCTTTAGATGTCGGCTCATCACGCGATACAGAATAATCAAACCGAAGCCCGAATCGCAACCCATTAAAGCCCAAACCGAGATCAGTACGCCCTCCCAAAGAAAAATCAGCAGGCCCACGAAATCTCTTACTCGATTTGTCTGACGTGTTTTAAAGAATGAACCTGATTGGCCAAATAAAAAATCCTACGTGGCTTCCTGTATGCTCTGCTTATTTCCCTTTTAGTAGTGTTAGATTCCGACCTTCCGCATAAATTAAAATCAGACGATATATTTATGACGATCGGATGTTGCCAAGGGATAGAGACCATGATTCAAGTTCTGTCTAGTCCAAAGTCGAATATCTTGCTCTCCTCCCTCGTCTATCCTCTCTACCATAGTTACGCAATACATGACCTAGTCGAGATTCGCAAGTATGAACTACTCCCCGACCAAGACTGGGAGATTGATCTCCAAAGCGTTGAAGCCATTGCAGATCATAATACCGTCGCTATGGTGATATGTAACCCTCACAATCCATGTGGAAATGTCTACACATATCATCATCTAAAGAAGGTGAAAATACGTAACTTTAAGTTAATTTTGTTTTTAACTTCAGTCTTGTTTGTGTTACAATTTGTTGATATATGTTTAGAGGGTCGGCTTACTATGGGAGCCAACACAGGGATCTCCTCGGGTCCAACTCTAAGTCCAATAATTTTAATAATACCACATACTGTATATTATATCAGATTTAGATTTAAATCACACTAGCCTTTGACCCGCCCGACCGGGCGGGTATTTATTTTATGTTTTTATTTTTTAAAATATATTAAATGATATATTTGTAATATTTAAATATAAATTTATATGATAAATTAATCTTTACAATTATAATAAAAATTAAAATTAAAATTTTAGTAAAATATTTTGATATAATTTTTAAATTTCTAATTAAAATAATAAAGAGGTGGGTAATAATTTTTCTAATTCCAAAATCTTAGCATCTCTTAAAAAAAGAAATTAAATTTATAATACATAAAATATATAAATATATTTGCAACTATAAATTCTACTGAAATAAATTTGTTAAAGAAAAATAATTTTACGCTGTTGTTGTTTATTTCTAGAGCTTGACCCATGACCGTATAAATATTTGCTTTCACTTTAATTTTTTTCTTTGTAATATTGGTATGATATATATATATATATTTATATTTGTAAATTAAAATGTATTATATAATTGTTAATATAACATTTTAAAAACATAACAATTTTATTTATTACTTTCAGTAATTATATTTTATGATTTTAATCGTCTATTATATCACAGTGTAACATATAAACAAATCCAATTTATAACAATTGGACTTATATTATGAAAGCATTATACTAATAATATATATGAATAAATTATTTTTATTTTATTTATATGTTATATAAATTGATTATGATGTGTGATTTTTTATTTTATTATTTATTACTAATAAATATTTAATATATTAATACAAAATCTATCAAGAAATCTATTTTCGTTAAGATTTGAATAAGAAAATATATTATTTAAATTAGGAAAAGACATTAAATGTTTAAATCTATTATTTAAATTAAGAAAAGGCAAGCATATTTCAATATAAGTTCAATAAATATTTTAATTGCATTTCAATGTAAATAAATGGTAAAACTAAGAGGTATTTTTTATTTTGTAATTCAATTTTAATAAGACACTTTTAATAATATAGATATTACACAAAATAGTTAACAGATGGTTAGGTGCTTCTTATAGTGTTAAACAAAACAATTAATATATATGAGACATGAAGTAGTTTAACGTGATTCAGTTTCTTCTGCAAATATGCATTCAAGAGATTCTCCTCCATAACTCATGGTTTGTTCTATCAAAAAACACTTTTGTTGGTCGCCTTCTAGTTTTTTTTTTTTTCTTCTTCTCTGTGACTATTAGATGCAGATAGATACTATATATATAGACGTGATCAACAGAATATAAAAATAATAAATAGTTAAATATGGTGCTTGATTGTAGGGTTGTTATTGATGGGAATAATTCTTTTTGATAGAACAAATTGATTTCACTAAGGCAGGTTAGTTAGGATTGAATCATGCCTAATATATACGCAAATTATGATGTTGACTTCGCTTAGAATATTCCGATTGTAAAATTTTAAAATTGACTGGACTATCTCCAAAATCTTCGTAATAAGAACATTTAAATACAAGTGAATCACGCCGGATATCTTTAGCAAAACGTAAAAAATAAGTTTAAAATTTTATATCCATATTTTATGTTGTTGTCATAGTGAGTGCATATTGTGGAACATTTTTTCACAATTTGCTAAAAAAAAAATTACAAACACAATATGTTAAATATACGACCACTAAGTGTTTCGTGTATATTTTTTGTTTGGTAAGAAAAAAGAAAAGAAAAATAAAAAAGTATTAGTTATGTGCATCATACTGATGACACTAAAATTTGATACTAATAGCGATTTTATAATGAATTTCTAAAACGTATTGTATAAAGTATATGATTTTTGATGTAATTTTAATGAAGTCCTAAATAGTTCATAATGTGGTTACTATATTATGTAAAAAACCATGTATCCAGTATATATGGGGGAGATGGTTATGAACGATATGGTGGATATATATATATATATATATATATATGTATACTTCATTTAGCTATAATGATGACATTAAAAATTGTACGTTATTATACGATGGAGCACAATATGGAAAATATTAAACAGAAATTAATTGTAGGTTCCAATCGGTTGATATCTTAAAAGGAAAAATAGATAATTATGTTAAATCAATATTTATTAATTCAGTGGCATTATGCTGTAATTATTTAGAAAAAATCAGGGTCAAATCTTATTTGTACTCCAGTTTTAATAGATTAGATTTACTTGATTACATATCTTTGCTCAAAACATTAACTGATAATTATTTTTAAAATTTTCAGATTTTTTTATAATAGTTATGAGCTTTAAAATTGCAGAGGAACCCCTAATAATATTGAGCTGTGCTGAGTATAGGTCGCTGAAATGGCGAGGAAGCTAGGGATAATGGTTATTTCTGATGAAGTTTTTAAGGAAACTATATATGGGAAGAATCCATTTGTCCCTATGGGGATATTTGCATCGATTGTTCCTGTGGTTACACTCGGTTCCATTTCCAAGGGGTGGCTTGTCCCTGGCTGGCGAATAGGTTGGATGGCGATGAATGACCCAAGTAACGTTTTCAAAACCACCGGGGTAGGGTTTTCAGTTCTTGGATCATCCTTTGATCCGTAGTTAATATATATATCTACATATATCTTCATTTGGACGTTATAGAATAAACGTTTTAGGTATGTGTTAATCTAACATGTAACCATCTCTTTTTGTCAGTAAGGTCGTTGAATCCATCAAGCACCTGCTTAACATAAGTCCAGATCCATCGACAATTCTACAGGTTTGTACCCTGAAATTTGTATTTGAATACACAAGACACAAATGCAATTAGTTAAAAGCCACTTAATAGTAAAATGTAAAAGAACTAATGTGTTGCTCTAATTGATAGTTTGCACTTCCAAATATCTTGGAGAAGACAAAGAAAGACTACTTTGAGAAGAAAAACTTGACATTGAGTCAAAATGTGGACATGATGTTTGATGCCCTCAAGGAGATTCCTTGTCTTGTTTGCCCCAAGAAACCTGAGTCGTGTACTTCCTTAGTGGTACCAATTTTTTCTTTTTATACTCAATTTTTATTTATATTTTTTTTGTTTTCTGTAAAATTGTCAAATACATCTTTATAAGTATATGCAATCTGCCTAATACAATTTCCCTAACCATTTAATCTTGCAAGTTTTTGCGGACAGTTTTTATAACTTTATCTTATTTTTTTGCAACCAAAACATCAGTTTTATTATGAAGGGTACATATACATCACATTACATATCAAAGAAATGCAACTAATACCAATCTAAATTATATATATATATATATATCGCAGACGAAGCTGGACCTATCACTCTTAGAGGACATCACAGACGATGTTGATTTCTGCATGAAGCTTGCCCGAGAGGAGAATCTCGTCCTTTTTTTTTTTTTGTCAAGTATGTGAATTTCATTAAGCAAATAATGACACAGGGAGATACATTTTAGTGCATCTAAGTTGCTAATCAAAGCAAGAGTGTCTTAGGGAGCCACAAAAAAAAGTAAAAAAGACTCACTAGGACAAGAAAGGTTCAATCACAACACAATGGAAGTGATTAAAGCTTAGCTAAACTAACAGTTCCATGGACAACTTTGAAGTTTGCAGTAGACACAGCGAGAGAGATGATGCCGGAACCTACATCAAAACCGCACAGGCCCGAAGAGAACACAGCCGGAGAACAGTCCGAGGGACCGCGGACCGTCCCGAAGGCGACTCGAACCATAGAATAGGCGAAGCAGGGTTGACCTTGCCCTGGTCCGGCCATCACTAGCGGTAGAGTCCACTCCAGACGCTGCAATCTCAAGAAGATGACAAACCGTTATCCCGGTAATCCAAACCCGACGATGAGAAGCACAGGTGGGTAACAAGCAGATACAAGCGGAGGTTTTAGCAGCTCGACTCCGGTCCCATCACGCTAGCAGAGCACAAAAGGTACCAGCTTCAGAACATCAAGAGAGGCAGGATACAGAGGCCTTCTTCCTTCTGAAACTTGAAGAGCGAAGGAACATGAGCTCCCATCAGCAGGCGAGAGAGGAGAAGAGACCCATGAAAGAGAGCTGAGATATCGCAAAGTAACGGCACGAAACTCCGAGCTATCCCGACATCCCCCGATAGATCTGGATCCTAACAAGACGCCATGGTAGTTGTCGAGAAAGTGTACCAGAAAGAAGTCCCCAGCGAAGAGTCTCACCATCGCCTTTTTCATCTCAGAACGAGTCACGAGACAGGGAAGTTCTTACCTTTAGCAATCGTAGGAGGAGACAGAGGAAGACAGAGGAGGCAGTGAACTGACCGGAACGGCGAAGGCAGCGACGCTTATCCATTCCGGCGACCCTCCGTGAGAGATCTGACCCAGATCCGCTCAAGTCAAACCCTAGATCTACTTCCAAGACGACGCCTCCTGCTCAGATCTGACTCTCCACGACCTCGCCATCACTCCAGGGAAGCTGAGGACGCCCTCAGACGCCGGTTTGGTTCGCCGGATCCGGCCGCTATCCGACGAAAACCAGAGTAGATGAAGCAAGGAGGAAGTGGAGAAACTGAATCGTGAGAGGGGAGAGACTGGACACAGTAACGATTGGGGTGGCGACCGACGGGTAGAGACCTCCGTCGGCCACCGGAGCTGATGTCAGATACGGTTGTGGCGAGAAGAAAGCGTATGGTGGGGAGAAAAGAAAAGAGAGAATCCACTCTCTCACCTCTCTCTTACTTTTACTTCTACTTTAGAACATTAACCATCGGAGAATCTCGTCCTTTTACCTGGTAAGCATCATAATCTATATTATCTAATATTTTGAAATAAATTTATTGTGATTAATAAAAATATTTGGAGATGTGGGCTGATCTGGAATATTCATGCAGGAGAGGTATTCGGCAAAAATAATTGGGTGAGGATCTCGATTGGAGTCGAGAGATCAATGCTACAAGACGCTTTCGTGAGGCTCAAAAGCTTCTTCACTCGCCATGTCAAAACACAAACTATTTAAGAATTCAGCTTCACTGTTGGAACCTGAGACCCTATATATCTTTCTGTTATTCTTGTATGCTTTTTGTTTATTTTTATTTCGATTATGTTCCAAAACTTTGGATTATTGTGTCTGCTTGCGTATGCATATGCAACCATGGTTGTCCATCTAAGTGTGTTTCAATCATCTTGGATTTAAATATGACTGGAGTTAATCATTCAAAATGTATTAACACATTACACATTCATGAACGTGTTCTGTAATGGTAAATGTGATAAATAAATATCAAATCCTAACACGACACATGGCGTGCTCATGATACCGTAAAGCAGGGGATCACTACTCTCGTCCATCTTGTGATACAGCGAAACTCAATGATCAATATAGATTTCGTATAACTCGATCCAAAGTAAGAATTACAAAGAATCGATCTCACCACGCCAAGAGCTTACTAGTAGAAACAGCTCAATAACGATGATAAGAAAACCTCACAAACTCTCAGAGAAAAGACTCAAGAAAAGTTTACTCCAAAATATCTGATGATCTCCAAATGATTCCTCCTCTCCTCCCTTTATTCTTCTTCTTCTTCGTTTCTGTAACAAACTCCAACCGAATCTTCAACAACTCCAATCTCCACTCTACACGTGTCCCCGTCTTTAGTCTTCTTATTAGTTAACACGTGTCCTCTTCTTTTCCTATATCAAATCCTCCCCAACGAAAGAACCTTGACCTCAAGGTTCAAAAGCAGGGAACTTCTTCTGCAAATCAAAAAGAAACTCCCAAGTAGCTTCTTCTTCTCCCAAATTCATCCATTTGACTAACACTTTTGTCGCAGCTCTACCCTGCCTCTTCACCATTTTCCTCTCCAATATCTTCTCCGGTTGCTTCTGTAAGACGTCTGAGATAACTGTTGGCAAATGATGAGTGGTATGAACATGACCCACCAAAACCTTCAGCTGAGAAACATGGAAGACCGGATGAATTAAAGATGTTGGAGGTAACTCTAGCTTGTAAGCGACTGCTCCACAACGGTCCAGTATCTTATAAGGACCGTAGAACTTCGGTGCCAGCTTGTTATTTGAGCGCATCACAGTTGATTGTTGTCGATAAGGCTGCAGCTTCACATAGACATAGTCCCCAATCTCAAAGCTTCTCTCTGTTCTATGTAAATCCACATTCTGTTTCATACGATGTTGAGCTCTCAGAAGATGAAACTGTAACAACAAGATCATGTCTTCGCGTTCCTGAAGAGATTTAGCAACAACTTCGACCTTTGATTCCCCCGGAAGGTAAGGTAAATGCAAAGGAGGAGGTCGACCATACACTGCCTCAAATGGCGTTGTCTGTGTAGCTGTGTGAAAAGTCGTATTGTACCAGAACTCAGCCAAAGGCAGCCATTTGCTCCATAAGTGTGGTCTCTCACTCGTCATACAACGTAAGTAACTCTCCAAGCAGCGATTAACCACTTCTGTTTGGCCATCACTCTGAGGATGGTATGCTGATGAGTAATTAAGAGACACGCCGTGTAAAGCAAATAATTCTCTCCAAAAGTCACTGAGAAAGATGGTGTCTCTGTCACTCACAATGGATTGAGGAAATCCATGTAACTTGTAGACTGTATCCAAGAAAGCTTGAGCAACAGAGGCGGCTGTATAAGGATGACTGAGCGCCATAAAGTGAGCAGCCTTACTCAACCTATCAACGACCACAAGGATAACAGTCTTGCCAAAGGAATTAGAAAGTCCATCAATGAAGTCCATTGAGATATCGGCCCAGACAGCAGTCGGTATTGGTAATGGTTGTTCCAATCCCGGTAATGCCACAGTCTCATATTTGCACTGTTGACAGACAGAACAACTTCGTATAAAGCTTTGAATGTCCTTACTCATACCTTTCCAGTAAAAAAGGCTTTTAACCCTTTGATGTGTTGCATCCCTTCCTGAATGTCCACTGCTACTAGACCCATGTAACCACTCCAGTATTTTATTCCTCAATTCAATTACTGCAGGAACCACCAGTTTGCTTTTCCTCCTCAATATGTCCTGCCTCCAAGTAAAATGCTTCTTTGCATCACCATTTTGCTTTAATGCCTCAATTATCTCCATGATTTGTCTATCCTCCGTGTAACATCGCTTGATCTCTGTCATCAAATCACACTCAAGAACTGACAACGCCATACTCAAAACCTCAGAACCCTCCACTCGAGACAAAGCATCCGCAGCAAGGTTATCTTTACCTTGACGATACTGGATTTCGTAGTCAAACTCAAGTAGTTTTGGTAACCATTGTTGCTGTATAGGAGTGTTGAGGCGCTGTTCCAATAAGTACTTCAGACTCCTCTGATCAGTGCGTATAATGAAATGACCATGAAGCAAGTAATGCCTCCACTTTTGTACCGCAAACACCACAGCCAACAATTCTTTCTCATAAATGGAAAGATGAGCTTGCTTCCCCTTCAAGTGTCTGCTTATGTAAGCTATAGGATGCCCCTCCTGCATTAACACTGCACCGATTCCACTCCCAGAAGCATCAGTTTCCACCACAAATTGCTTGTTGAAGTCTGGTAAAGCAAGAACTGGTGCTTCACATAATGCTATCTTCAAGTCATCAAATGCAGAATGCGCTTCCTCTGACCAGCAAAATGAATCTTTCTTCGTCAATACTGTCAATGGTCTTGCAATGCCTCCAAATCCTCTCACAAACTTGCGATAATATCCTGCCAAGCCTAAAAAACCCCGCAATTGTTTCAGACTTGTAGGTTGAGGCCATTCTTTAACCGCTTTAACCTTGTTAGGATCAGTGGAAACCCCCCTAGCTTCAATAAAATGGCCTAGATATTCAACCCTCGTTGTAGCAAAGTCACACTTGCTTCTCTTCGCATATAACTTGTTCTGTCTCATGACTTCAAACACCTGAGCCAGATGCAGAATATGCTCTTCTACAGACGCACTATAGAGCAAGATATCATCGAAAAAAATAAGCACAAACTTCCTCAAGAATGGCTTAAAGACTGTGTTCATCAGGTTCTGAAATGTGGCTGGAGCATTTGTGAGACCAAAAGGCATTACAAGATACTCATAATGGCCACTATGAGTTTTAAAAGCAGTCTTGTGAATGTCTCCTGAGTTCATTCTCACCTGATGATAGCCAGCTCGCAAATCGATTTTAGAATAGACTGAAGACCCTCCCAATTCATCCATCAAGTCCTCAATAAGTGGAATTGGAAAGCGATCCTTAATTGTCATGCTGTTGAGGTTTCTATAATCAACACACAACCTCCAAGAATTGTCTTTCTTCTTGACCAATACCACAGGCGAAGCATAAGGACTAGAGCTAGATTGAATTGTTCCTGCATCCAACAGACTTTGAACCATCTTATCAATCTATGTCTTCTGGTACAATGCGTATCTGTATGGGCGTTGGTTAACCGGATTAGATCCTTCCAAAAGAGGAATTTTGTGGTCATGACCATTTTTGTTTGGAGGAAGATCTTTCGGTTCTTCAAACAAATCCTCATACTTATGCAGCAATTCTTCCAAACCAGGACAACTCTGCTTCTCACTACCCGTACTCAAGGTATAAAGTTCTGGTACTTTCTCATCTTCTTCTTTCCGTTGTACATAGATCATAGAGATGTTAGCATTGTCGTCTCCCAGCTTCAACTTATCAGCCAGAATCTCTTTGATCCCTGCATCCTTAATGCCATGTAACACCACTCGCTTGTTAAGATAACGAAACTGCATTTCCAGTTGCAGAAAATCCCAAGTTATGGGACCTAAAAGCGATAACCATTGAACACCCAGAACCACATCACAATTTCCTAAAGGAATGAGCATCATATCCTGTTGAAATGTAGAATTCTGGAAAGTCCATTGAAATTGATCAACCCGACCTTGTACTGTGAGTTTTCCCCCATCTGCAACCGCGACTTTCTTCATCTTAGGTGGTTGAATGTCACAGTTTAGCTTCTTGGCAATCTCAGGGTCCATAAAGTTATGTGTAGACCCTGAGTCAATGAGAATATACAGAACTCTCTTGTTATGAATGCCACGGACTTTCATTGTTCTGTAATTCTCAGTGATACCGGCCACTGCACTCACTGAAATATGAGCCACATCTCTCTCCATATCTTCCTGTGTACCACCTTCTTCGGTCTCATAAAACTCTTCATTATCATCAACCTCCAAAGTGTAGAGTTGCGTTTTCTTATGCTTCAAGTAATGTCCCGGGGTGTACTTCTCATCACAGTAATAGCACAATCCTTTCGACCTTCTATCATTCATCTCTTCCTGAGAAAGAAACTTCTTTGGTTGTCCTATCACTTCGTTAGCCTTAACAACGCCGCCCTCATCAACCTTCTTCAACTCATAAGGTTTTGGTAACAACCCTTTCGCCGTATTAGTGTTATTATTAGTCTTCCAACTCGAAGTATTCTTGCGTGGGTGGGCTGTTTCATAGAGTCTCCCTAACACCAAGCACTCACGCACAGACTTTGGTTGAAACATCCTGATATGCATCTGTGTATCAGTGTTCAACCCTGCAAGGTAAGCACTAACCAAGTAGCTCTCACTCATCTTCACTCTGTTGCGGATCAGCTCAAATTTAGCATGATAATCGCTAATCCCTGCTGTTTCCTGCAACTTCTTCAAATCTGCAATAGGATCATCAAGCACATCTTCGAATCTCTCCTTCAATAACACCTTGTATTGATCCCAATCTTCAATCACATAAGCATCTTGTTCGGATTGAGCTAATGACTGATGCCAAGCTGCGGCCATTTGATCATAGTGAATCGATGCTAAACGAACGCGTAACTCCATCGGTGTGTTATCAATTCCAAAGAATTCCTCAACCTTAAACAGCCACTCCTTCACGTTTTCACCGTTGAATCGCGGAAAATCAACTTTGGCCAATCGCGTCATTCCGGCGTATGTAGGCGGTAAGCCTTGCCGGTGATGTCGAAAATACTCTGTCGCATGATTTCCGCTTGTCGAAGCATTCATCGGATTGTTGCTCGTCATTAACTTGAATGCCTCGATCATTTCTTGCACGCTTTCGTCAGTCCTCGCCGATCGTTCGATCTGAGTCTCGATCGCCTTCTCCAATGCCTCAAAGCGACTCGAAATCGCGCCGTCTGTCTCACGCGCCACCGTGTTCTTCAACTGAGCTTGAGCTCTAGTTTCCGCCATTGATTCCGAGGTTCGAATGGTCTCTGATACCTTTGATACAGCGAAACTCAATGATCAATATAGATTTCGTATAACTCGATCCAAAGTAAGAATTACAAAGAATCGATCTCACCACGCCAAGAGCTTACTAGTAGAAACAGCTCAATAACGATGATAAGAAAACCTCACAAACTCTCAGAGAAAAGACTCAAGAAAAGTTTACTCCAAAATATCTGATGATCTCCAAATGATTCCTCCTCTCCTCCCTTTATTCTTCTTCTTCTTCGTTTCTGTAACAAACTCCAACCGAATCTTCAACAACTCCAATCTCCACTCTACACGTGTCCCCGTCTTTAGTCTTCTTATTAGTTAACACGTGTCCTCTTCTTTTCCTATATCATCTTGGGAGAGAGCAAAGTATCATCGTCGTCTCTCTTAATAAACCCTAAAAGCATATCACTTCCACCATTAGGGCGAACGCGAAATCTACCTTAGAGCATCTCCAAAAAGACTCTCTATTATAGAGTTTTGCAAATTCTATATTTGAAGTTTTAAGATGTTCTTCTCCAAAAAGAAAACTTCAAATTTAACTTCAAAACTATTTGTAATTTACGTTATGCTCCTTATATTTGTCATAATTAAGATAAATCCATAAAACTTTTGTAGATAACTAGCACATATATAAAAATATTATAGTAATATTAATTAATAAAATCTTACATTAAAATATAAAATTATAAATAGAAATACATAATTAAATATTAAACTACAAGAAAAATACCACATTATTACATAAAATTATTTTATTAATGCTCAATTTTCGGTTATACAAAATTTGTTTGGACAATATTTTAGAAGTTCCGGAGAAAATTTACTAAACTATTAGTGTTGATGTAATATTTAAATTTGTATAACAATTATGTCTTCATGTATATATCTTCTTAAAACAATTATTAAGTTTCTTTTATAATATTCTTTTTGTCTAAATCTAGTTTTAAAATATTATAAATCTTTATTTTGATTTTTAAAAAAACTTTTATATGTAAAATTTTAATTTATAAAAATAAATTTGAAATATTTAAATATACAGAAGTTTTAAAGATTAAAACCATGAATGAAAAAATACTTAAGAATCATAAATGTGATGTATAATTAATTATAAGGACCAAGATGCAAATAAAAAGATGAAACTTCAAATTTAGAGTTTTGAGTAGTGAAACATATTATTTGAAGTTTCACTTCTTAAAACTCTAAATTTGAAGTTTTGAAGTTCCTTTTTGGAGAGCCAAAAACTCTATATTTGAAGTTATAGAGTTTCTTTTGGAGATGCTCTTAAAGAGAGAGAAGCGATGACAAGTACAGGAACTGGCTCGGGAACGTCGTCGACTCCTCGTAACGATCAAAGTTGCTCACACTATTCTTTTTACACGATAGAGAAATGGTATCGTCTTATTGATAAGTCTGATCCTTGGTTCTGTAGTTATAGCTGTCAATGTCTATTTGAGAATGTTTCTGCTTGTCTTCTTTGATGAATGTGATGTATCTAGACTTGCAAGATAAACTGGTAACGTGTCTATGTCGATTTTTGGACATAAATTGCAATTACTAAGCAGCAATAGAAAAACGAGATGACAATGTATATTGTGAGTCTTATGATTTTCAAATTCAACCGAACATTTCATCAAATGATTAGAGATTCCAAAAAAGAAACAAATATTGTAACAAACCTTTTCCACCTCTTTATTATCCAAACATACCATAATCAAAACCAAAACAAACTGAAAGATAAATTTGCTAATTGACTGGAGAAAAACTCAGTTTCATGATACATAATTAAATCCGAACTAAAACCAAAAGCTTATCCATTGGAAACATTTTGATAAACCAGACTATCAATAAATATCAAACAAACTGAACCAAAGTCAGATATGCGAAGCCACCGCGAAATGGCACTAGTAAGAGAGAGCCAAAACGTGTGGCTTGAGTGCTTTGAAGATTGTGATCTGAACCAGCCGCAGACTCCTGTTAGACGAGGAACAACTTACATTGATCCAGCATCACGTTCAATTTGATGAATAAGGATGACATGGTTAAAAGAAACAACGTTAATTGGAATATTTACGTGTTAACCAGTTTGTGGAATGGTTAGACCAAAGTTTTTTTTTCTTGAAACACTTTGATTAGACCAAAGGTTAGACCAAAGTTAAACGATGGTGCGTGCCAATATCAATATTCTTTCTAGCAGCATGCAAAACGTATACGAAGCGGTTGATATGTGATCAAGAGTGTCAAAGATCCACAAGCAGCAGCAAAGCACTTGATAGAAGTAGCTATATCTAAGAAGAGAAAATACGACATATCTCTTGTATTGTAAAGTTCCACTAGTCTCTGAGCTTTTGTCTATAATTAACCATCAAGTTTGCAAGATAGAGATGTTTTCAAGTTGTCTGTAAAATCAGTAATGAAGTTTCTGAGAAGTTGTAATATATTTGTGTTAGCAATGTGTTTTTTTCAAAAGCAAGATGTTCTTTCTCTACTTCTCATCCCATACCAATCCCCAATCACTTCAAATTTTATGTCTCGCGTCCTAATTTTAAATGTACCGAAAAAGAAACTGTTCCCTAACTTTAGATGCATCTACTAATATTGAAAAGAGAAACTAAGAGGTGAATAATGAACTACTGAGAATTTCAACCAATCTAAACTACACATTTCACTTGCATAAAACAATCATCATAACAAAAACCATATACAGTAGCAGTCACATATCTTGATTTACTTTTAAACCTATAAAATACATATCATGCTTTTTGCCTACTAAACAATACATTTGTATTTCATTAGGTTATATCATCCTCGTGATAGCAATAAGAATTTCATGCATGGAGGCAGCTGCAGCTCATACATTTTCCATACAACATACATATCTTCCTTCCTTATTATATCATATAACATGGCCAAAACTATTAAAACAAGAAAACTCTGTATCTTCTTTAGTTTAAGCTTAAATAATCTAAAAATTTTGGACTTTATATGTCAAAGTTTTTAAAGAGAGGCCCACAACACGAATTGGAGTGTTACACTTACTCTGCATCAATAGAAAAAAAATGACAATGTATAGTGTCAGTCAGCCTTATGATATACAAATTCAACCAAACATATTTCACCAGATTAGAGATGTTCATAGAAAAAATGTAATATGCAAAAATAATTCGATTTCAACCTCTTTAATATCAAAACATACCATAATCAAAACCAAATCAATCTGAAAGATAAATTCGATAACGAACTGGTGAAAAAAAACTCAATTTTATGGATACATATTTAAATCCGAACTAAAACTAAAAGCTTATCCAACCAAAACAATTTGATAAACCAGACTATCAAGAAAAATCAAACAAACTGGACCAAAGTCAGGTATGCGAAGCCACCGCGAGATGGCACTGGTAAAAGAGAGCCAAAACGTTGTGGTCTGAACTAGCTGCAGACTCCTGTTGGACGAGGAACAACTTGCATTGACCAGCATCACGTTCATGCTACGGCTAAAAGAAACAACGTAAACTGGAATACTTACGAGCTAACCAGTTCGGGGGGATGCATGGTTTGATCAAAATTTAACTCGGTGATGGATGCCAATATCAATATTCTTTCTAGCTGCATGCAAAACGTATAAGAATAAGTTTTAACGGAAAACTGATAATCTCTTAAATGTTCTTACACATTTGTGAATTTTAAGAAGAGGAAAAGAATATCTCCCGAAATTAACTAATCGTAAACTTCACGTTCGTACGACAAAAAAATTGGTTTTCCAAAATTGTGTCAACCGAAGTTTATGAAAAAAGCTCAACTGAATTTAGAAGTAATAATATTTTAACTAGTACTGTAAAAATTCAACGGTTCAACATATCCAGAATACGCGTGAGGCGACACCAACGTCAAGAAAAGGATGGTGGAACTCTAATACAGTAGCTTTTAATATCGCTATTTTTACTCTTTCACTTTTCGTGCATTTGTTGATTCCAATAAATAATTTTTAATATATAATTCATGATTGGCCATTTCATATCGAGTATCACGAACATAACAAGACGTACACACTGATTACTGAATAATGTAAATGAAGGATTAGAAATTATTCATATACATATATTAATATACATGGTAATCTAAATCATGTGTTTCCCTGAAATCAAGGGTTTGAAGCAGAAAGAGAAGACTGAGAGCATTTATAATGGATGTTCTAAAAGAATATCTCAAGATTAGAAAAAAATGAAATAAAAGTAAAACTATGAAAGAGAAGTAAAATGAATTCTTAGATGTGAACGCATAAGATCCTCATCAGATACCATAAAACATTAATTGGCCTCTTCTAATTAATTCTTTTTCTTTTTGTTAAAATTCATATTTTGTTCATATTCTATCTTCTACTCCCTCTGTTTCTTAATATTACATATTCTAAAAAAAAATTGTTTTAAAAAGATTTATTTTTTACATTTTCATGATATGCTTTATTAACTAATTGCAAATTTCAAAAAACTTAATTTCACTTACTGAATTTTTATTGGCTTAAAATTATGGAACAAAGATAAACACAAAAAATATGCAAATTTAATGTGTTTTATTAAAATGTGTAAAAAACTAGAATATGTAACATTCAGAAACAGAGAGAGTAGTTAATTTCATATTCAAAATTAAAGTAATCATATAATTGTTATATTGTAATACTATTTTATTTTGAGATGATAGTTAGGACTTCTAATTTTTAATTGATGTAGGTTAATTTAAAATATTCCAAAGACTAAATAAAAATTATATAAATATTAATTTCAAAACTGACATATTTTATATTATTTTACCCTTTTAAACACTTTTATAATGTTGTACCTATAAATTTATTTTTAAAGTTAAATAATGATTGTTTTTAAATAAAGCTGCAAGAATAAAAGTGACTTCACAGCCTCTAGGGATCAACCCCACTATCCCAATAAATTGCTCATGCGGCACTAGCATGCAGTTTTTAGAAAGAAAAAAAAAGTAATAATTGTACTTTTATGATAAACTAAACCACTGAATTTATATGTGGTAGAATTTGAAGAGACTCTCTCTCTTCTCTTCAATCATTAATTTTTAATTTTTATCTGTGAGATTCTCAATAAGATGGTCTAACGGGATTACCATGTGTTTTGTTATACTGGTAGTACATGTTAATGTGTACATGTCTCTTAAATCTCAAATTATATTATTATAATATAAGCCGTCCCTGTATGAGATCGATTGGGCTGTGAAAAACAAACCAAGGGGAAGAAATCCGATAGGAGCGATGAGACAACATATTTGCTTGTGTTCCTTCACTTGTAGTTGTCACGGACCAAGAGGAAAACGCTGAAGGCAAGACGACGGGAAATGAATTAGTGACTGGATTCTATTGGACACAAAAAAGCATGTCATAGGATAAAGTAAAAACCTTTTTAACAAAAGAAAGAAAAAATAGTGAAAATCAAAAGTTTAAAGGGTAATTTCATCTTTTGATACATGGTCACTTGCAGCGAGTTATAGTGCGCCAAATTCATTCGATACGACAAAATTTCTCATAGAATTAATAAAAATATTGTACTATTAACAAAATATAAAACGCACGCATTAGTAATATCCTATTTACAGTAAAAAATCTATAAATTAGTAATGCTAAGACTTTGGTATTTTACTAATTTATAGAATTATTAATTTAAATAAATTTTTATTTTTTAGATTTTTCTATTTTAGATTATATTTTTTTAAATAAGAAAATATTTAATTTTAGTGTATTAGTTTTATTCTATTATTTGATGTATATAAAATATGTCTCATAAAATTTAAATGCGGTTTTAGATATAATTTTACTAAATTTCATCAAAATATATTAAGTGTAGAGAAATATAAAGATAATTATATTATGAACATAAAACAAATAATATAAAGGTTGGTTTATACTTATATAAAATATATATTATTAATTTATAACTTTAATGTGATCATTTTATTAACATAAAAGTTTTTTAAAAAATATTATTTTATTATTGTATCGATTTGTGTCATATTTTGAACAGGTCTAACTTAAAATCGGATAAATTTATTAATTTACGGTATTTATTAATTTATCGAATATTAATTTATAGAGTTTATTCACTATAATCATTTTTGGTGTATTTGTTTATTAAAATTTATTAATTTATCGAGTATTAATTTATCAAAATTTATCAAAATTTAGAAAATGACGAGATAACATATTCAAAAAATGATAGAGATCCTACCTAATCATGACAATTTAAATTTGTTATGATTTATGACAACAATACAATTATAAATATTACAATCAATATATATTAATTAGCATAATTAAAAATATAAGCAAAATAATTTAGATCTTAAATGGAATATATTTTAAACTTAAACATTGATAAAATAATATTAATTTTAGAAATTATTACATAATATTACGATTATTGTAACATGAAAAAAATATTACATAAATCTATATCTTGACAAGATTTTTGAAGTATTTTAATAATATATATATAGTCAAATATGAAAAATTATAAAACATATTTATATTATATTTGGCGGAAACTTAAATAGTCAAAGTTATATTTAAATTAATTATTCTATGTAAAGATAAAACTAATAAAGTTTCTAATTATTTAAAATTAAATTACAATAAAATAATTTAATTGAGTGATTGTCAATTAATTAATTAGGTTAATAAATAATTTTTCATGAGTGAAATTAAACCTAATACGATCAAATTGAATTATTCACAAAACTAGAATTTTGTACTTGAAGATTGCGCTCGTCGGACTTAACCCATTTTTCAATAAATTAAAATTTTAAATAATCAAATTAAAAAAAACAGACTAAGGAAAAATAAATTGCAAATTATTACTTTGTATTTTTTTTTGTCAACAACATTACAGACTCATATAGACTCTGTAGACCATACCGGGAGATATTGATCCATGTGAAAAAGACAGTTGTTTTCTGATACAGCGTGCTAGATTATCCGCTTTTATATTTTTTGTCCTTGGTACATGTATAATCTCTGAACGTGTAAAACTCTCTTTCAGACTCTTGATATCTTCCAAATAACTTGCAAAAACTAGTCATTCTTCTGGTTCCGAAACCATCTTCACCAATTGAGAATAATCTGTTGCAAACGTAACCTAAAATTGTCTTAAATTCCACATACATTCCATTGCCCATAATAACGCCTCGATTTCTGCATGCAAGGGAGATAGAGACGCTCTTACGCTCCTTGCTCCCATCAGACCCTCAAATCCAACTGAAGTATCGAACCAGTCCTGGCCAGAGAACATATCCTCCTCTTTCCATGATCCATCTGTAGAACACCAACGAAAGAGTCGTTACCTGATTTTGTATTCCCATCTTCTGATCTTTCATTAGTTGTGCATCAGTCCAAAGTGTTGATTCTGTCTCAGCCAATTTAAGAGTGTCTCTAGGATCTATATCCAGATTACTAAAAACTTTATTATTTCTGCTTTTCCAAATGTACCAAAGTATCCAAGCAAATTGATGATCTTCCATCGGTGGAGCGACTCTCCAGAATAGATGATCCATATTTGTAAATAAAGAGTGTGTCGGGAAGATAGCTTGATTTGTTGGAATCTTCGATAGAGCCCACACCTGAATTGTTGGAGGGCACTCAAAGAACACATGGTTAATCGATTCCTCGTCCGTTCCACATATTGCACAGCATATATCTCCTTGCATCCCTCGTGCCTACTGATTTTTCTTAACTGTTACATATCCTGAAACCAATTGCCAAAGAAAATGTTTTATCTTTGGTGGACACCGTATTTTCCAGCAAAAAACCTTTAGAACATCAGCTGTAGGACCAATTAATAATGGTAATCTATCCTTATTCGGGTAGATCCTCTTCATTTGATATCATGATTTAACTGTAATTTTCCATTATTTGTGAAATAACATCCATCCCTATCTATCATCTGGTGTCTGCTTAGTGGTATACTTTCTATGATCTGCACATCATGGGAATCTACCAAAGTCCGAAGAACCTGCGAGTTCCATCTTCGCGAAGTGGAGTCAATAAGGGAGTCCACTGTAAGGTCGGGATACGAATTGTGTTGATTTTTACTGTAGTTTTGTAAAAAAAGAATGCTAAAACTAAAATTAAAATAATAAATATAATTTATTTTTTTAATAAAATATTTTTTTTAAAGTCACCATCTAGTTATAAACAACAACGAAGTCCACAAATAAAATTGTACAATTTTCAACTTCGACTAACATATATATAGAACACTATCTTTTGATAATTTATAACACCTTAAAGCAAAATAGACTTACGAATTGATATATTGCTTTCATGTCCAACCAAATAGAACACGGGAAAATAAATTTGAACACATTTAAAAAAAAATTTGGGTCTATTTGCTGATAAAAAAAGGGTCTATTTGTTCGATAAACTCTTTTTTCTCTTTTTCTTTTGTTTAGAATTTTGTTTTTGGACCATCGTACCTCTGCCCAGTCCTTTAACGTGGACATGATTGCTTTAATGTATGCTTCAAACACAAGTGGCTAACTGAAAAAAATCCAAAAAAAAAACAAAAAAAAACACACACACACCCACCAGATAACCAACAACGTAAGAAAATAAGAATCAAACTTCTCACTTCACTCTTGTTCCAACATCTTATATATTATGATGGCGAAGCCATGTGTTCCCCAGATTAAACTTATAAAACAAATTATTTGAAGCGCCAGAGACATGATTAGCTTACTTCAACCGAAATTCGGATGACTTTTCTGCCAGATTTTAAGGTCGATAATTCCACATCAAGAAAAGGTAGAAGATCAAAAATATTACAGCCCCTTTAAACTCAACAGCTAAAGCATATATAAAAAGATTGCGTGTCGATCTGCAAGAGAATGTAACTGAGAAGATATTGTTGGTAGACGTGAAGAACCTCTAGAACATCAATGAGAAAGCAACTCCAACTCCGATGTCGTTCCAAAACAGAACTTCAAAGGAGAAAAAGGGTGGGACGGAGATCGAAAACCAACCTCAAACTAACTTAAAACACTAGAACCTATCAACATAAGAAAAAAAAGCAAGAAATAAACTAGGTAAGGAGCAATGCCAGGTTCTGGAACCACTAGACACTGACCGAACTAAGTCTCGATGGCGGAAAGTTTTTTTTTTTTTTTTAAAAGTTAAATATAGTGCAAGATCTGCCTATAAAATAAGTTAAATTTTCATCTCTCCATTGTGTATAGCAGCAAACTTTTGGTTTATTACATCCTAATATTTGATACACACTATTTGCTAGCCAAATTCTATAATTGATTATTAGCTGAATATAATATTTTTGTTAGTTACTTAGTCGCTTAGTCATCATGCCAATTTCTCTAAAAATATGACATCGTCCCACTTTATTTGTTTCCCTCAATATACGTAACCGCAACCCACGTATACGTCCGTAACTACGTTAGCTTTACACATAGGGTAAAAAAGGAACACGATGAGCCAAAAAAAAAAGAACACGATGAGCCAACACAAGAACCTGCCAATTTTCCTATATATATATGAAGCATTTAACTTCAGTATCATAACTTCATAAAATTCCTCATCTTATTTTGAAACTTTGTCCAAAAAGGCAACACGATGAGCCAACACACGAACCTGTTGCTTCCTTTATTTGAAACAGACCAAGATAAAGAAGTTGAACGAAAGACCGAGAAGCTGACGCTAAACGGTGGTGGTAGTGTCTGGAGGTTCAAAGGAAACGGGGCGGCCAAAGAAGCGGCAAGTGTCTCAATAAAAAGTGTCCTATCCAGGTTATTCGAGAACTGCAGCAAAGATGTCAAAAAGACCATTTTGCCCCTGGGTCACGGTGATCCGTCCGTCTACCCTTGCTTCAAGACTTCCGTTGATGCTGAGGAAGCCGTTTCTGAGTCCCTACGATCTGGCGCCGCCAACTCCTACGCCCCCGGGGTTGGTATTTTACCGGCCAGGAGGTACTTAAGTAGTCACTAATTAATTGTTATGTTATGCATATGCTTCATTTTAAAAACTTTAGTGGCTTAGAAATCTAGTTATCTTGTTATTGGTCGGCTGGTTGGGTAATACAGCAAAGAAAACATGCTAATAGAAACATTTTTAAAACTATATTAATGTGGTAGAAAATCTATCAATTCGAAAAATAGTGTGAAGTGTAAAATGTCAATGAAGAACGACTTGAAATTATATATGAAGTCTTATATACGATTCAAAAGCTTTATGGCTGCAACTGGAATGCATTTTTTTGGAATAAAAACTTCCAGAATGCTTGATTCATGTGCATTCCAAAAAACATTTACCAGCTACAACTAAAAAATGAAATGTGTATTCCATTTCATTCCATAACATTCCATACCATTCCAAAAAAAAAAAAAATATTATTTGAAAAATCATTCCAAATCAAAAACGTTTTGGAATAAGTAGAATGCTGATTCCCTTCCATTAAATTCCAGAAATTATAATTCATATCATTCCATATATTCCTTTTAGTTGCTAACAGTTACACCTAACTTTATGAGATATTACACTTTTATGAGGTATTACTCTATGCATGCTATACATTTTCGAAACTATACATAACCTTTACACCTATTTTAATACTCCTATTAATTTAGGGCGGTGGCAAATTATTTGAACCGGGACCTTCCGCATGAATTAAAATCAGACGATATATTTATTACGGTCGGGTGTTGCCAAGGGATAGAGACCATAATTCATGTTCTGTCCTGTCCCAAGTCGAATATCTTGCTCCCCAGTCTTATCTATCCTCTCTACTATAGTCACGCTATATATAGCCAAGTCGAGATTCGCAAGTATGATCTCCTCCCTGACCAAGACTGGGAGATCGATCTCCAAGGCATTGAAGCCATTGCAGATGATAACACAATCGCTATGGTGATAGCTAACCCTCACAACCCATGTGGAAATGTGTACACATATCAGCATCTAAAGAAGGTGAAATACCTTTAAGTTAATATTCTTTTTAACTTCACTCTTTTTCTTTGTCAACTGCCCATTTGGCGAACCAAAATTTGCCAATTTCACTCTTATTTATGTTACATTTGTTGATGTATAGAGGTCGGCTTACTATGAGAGCCAACACATATGGACCTCCCCGGGTCCAACTCTAATTAAGTACAATCATTTTAAACCCCTTATTTCTTACAACATATATTATATCAGATTTGACCCAAAAAGATATTATATCAGATTTAGATTTTAACCACATTCTGTTACCAGTTATTATATTACATGTCTTTGTTCAAAACAATATCTGATAATTATTTTAAAATTTCAGATTTGTTTTTATAAATTTTTTGAAAAGTTAATTATAGAAAGTTACCCAAGAACCCCTAATAATATTTGAGTTGTCCTGAGTATAGGTTGCTGAGATGGCGAAGAAGCTAGGGATAATGGTTATTTCTGATGAAGTTTATAAGCACACAATATATGGAGAGAATCCATTTGTCCCGATGGGGATATTCGCATCGATTGTTCCTGTGGTTACACTCGGATCCGTTTCCAAGGGGTGGCTCGTCCCTGGCTGGAGAATAGGTTGGATGGCGATGCATGATCCAAATAATGTTTTCAAAACCACTGGGGTAGGGTTTTTAGTTTTGGATCATACTTTGATACTTAGTTAATATATCTTCCTCTTGGACGTGATATAATAAACGTTGTAGATATGTGACAGTTTAAACATGTAACCATATCTTTTTGTCATTAAGGTCGTTGAATCCATCAAGGACCTTCTTAACATAAGTCCAGATCCATCGACAATTCTACAGGTTTGTACTCTCAGTTTTATATTAGAATACACCAAAAAAACATGTGCAATGAACAGAGCCGGACCTGAAATTCTGGGGACCTATCCAAAACAAAAAATATATTTAATTTTTATTTTTTTAAAGATATTTTTTTTGAAAAAAAAATAACTGAAAATTATTTTTTAAAATAAAATATTTTTTGTTTACTTAAAACTTTAAAAGAACATTTTAGTCTATTAAAAATATTTTTATATAACTATAATTTTTAAAATATGTTTTTAATCATTTTTGTATATTTTACATTAAACATTTATATATTTAGCATATACAAAAAATATTTTTTTTTTTTAAAAAGGGTCCCACAAAAATGGGGACCCCATTCAAATGTTTCACAAGCATGGGGTCAGCCCGGCTCTAGCAATGAGTTAAAGATAAAATGTAAAAGAACTAGTGTGTTTCTTTTTTGAAAAATAAAGAACTAATGTGTTCCTCTGTATAATTGATAGGTTGCACTTCCAAATATCTTGGAGAAGACAAAGAAAGATTTCTTTGATAAGAAAAACTTGACACTTAGGCAAAATGTAGACATGATGTTCGATGCCCTCAAGGAGGTTCCTTGCCTTGTTTGCCCTAAGAAACCTGAGTCGTGTGCTTACTTAGTGGTACCAATTTCTTTTTATACTTCCATATTTTTTTTATCTAAACATTCTGAATAATCTTTATAAGTATATACCATAATATGCAAGGTCGCTAATACTATTTCCCTAACCATTAAATCTTCTAAGGTTCTTAGCACACTTTTATAATTTTGATAGTACTTTTTGTAACCAAAATATCAGAGTATAAATTATGAATGGCACATACATCAAATCCTATGTAAAAAAGTGTCACTACTCACTAGTGACAATCTAATTTGTATATATGGCAGACAAAAATGGACCTATCACTATTGGAGGACATCACAGACGATGTTGATTTCTGCATGAAGCTGGCCCGAGAGGAGAATCTCGTCCTTTTACCAGGTCAGCATCATAATTCACGTCATCTAAGATTTTGAAGTAATTATAATGTTTTTTAATAAGTAGAAAATCATGAGAGAGATGGGCTGATCTGGAATCTAAATGCAGGAGAGGCATTAGGCAAGAAGAATTGGGTGAGAATCTCGATAGGAGTAGAGAGATCAATGCTAGAAGACGCTTTCGCGAGGCTCAAAAGCTTCGTCGGTCGCCATGTCAAATCAGAAACGACTTAAGAAGTCAGCTTCATTGTCGGAAACCTGGGACTCTATCTTTCTACTGTTTTTGTATTTCTCTGTTCAATAATTTCTCGACAATGTTCGAGACTTTGGATTATTGTGTGTGTTGTGTGTGTGTGTGTGTGGGCGCGTATGTGTACGCAGCTATGCTTGTCCAGTTGTCGGCTAGAAGGTCGTTTTAATAAGTGGAGTCGAGTCAAAAACATCATGGCTCGAGCTTAATTACCATCTTGGATTTGATATATGACGAGTTGAGAATAAATAATATTTAACGATAAAACCTTTTACTCCTTCAAATAATTTTAAGAGTTTTTCCGCATATTAAAATAAAATAATAAGTATTTATAATTAATTATATTATATTAACAATTAAATACATTTTTTAATACATACCAATAAATAAAATAAATTTATAATAAAATATTTTAATAATTCATTAATACTACTTCCCGAAAGTAAGATCTTTTAAAACTTTTTTTTGTTTCAAAAAATATATTTTCTATATTAAATTTATTGAAAAATGTATGATAAAGTAATATATAAATTAAATTATAAACATTTATTAAATTTTTAATAAGCGTAAATATTCTAGAAAATCTTATTTTCGGAAAATGAATGATTATAAATTAATAAAAATATTTTACTTTTGGAACCAATAAAAAAGTAAAAATATTAAAGTTGTAAAGTAGGTGATAATTAAATATCAAACCACAATAGGACACGTGACAGGTCCATCATACACCGCAAAGCAGGCGATAACTTCTCTCGTCCGTCTTGGGAGAGAGCGAAGGAAGGCATCGTCGTCGTCGTCGTCTCTTTATAAACCCTAAAAAGTACATAGATTCCACCATTAGGGCGAACGCGAAAATCTAAAATTAGAGAGCGATGGCGAGTACAGCAGCTGCGACGGGAACGACGACGGCGAAGAGAAAACCTGTTTTTGTGAAGGTTGAGCAGCTGAAGCCTGGAACGACCGGTCACACATTGACGGTCAAGGTCGTTGACGCCAATCCTGTGGTTCCGGCTGCGAGGAAGGCTCGTCCGGGGGGCTCTATGGGTCGTCCGTCTCAGCCGAGTCGAATCGCTGAGTGTCTCATCGGAGACGAAACGGGGTGTATTCTCTTCACTGCTCGTAACGATCAAGGTTAGTCACAGTACTTAGTCTTTTTCTTACATGATGTGGAAATGGTATTGTCTTATTGATAAAGTCTTATCCTTTTGGTTCTCTAATGCATCAATGTCTATTTGAGAAAGTATTGTGACAAACTGGTAATGTGATGTCGATTTTTGGACATATATTGCAAAAAAAGCTCTCATCTTGTCTGAAAATGGTAACGGAATTACAGTGAAGACCAGTACAGGACTAATGTTTGTTTCAATTTGGTGTTTGTGTATTTGACGGAAGTTGTAGAATGTATTTTATCTTTGTGATTAGTAATGGTGAAACTTGTTTGGTCAGATGTTGAGCTTAATGTTGTACATGATTCAAAAACTTCCATACCTGTTATTGTGGCTTATTGATTAGCCTGGTTCGTTTTTGTGTGTATAGTTGATCTGATGAAGCCAGGGGAGACAGTGATACTGCGCAATTCGAGGATAGACATGTTCAAGGGTACAATGAGGCTAGGGGTTGATAAATGGGGACGCATCGAAGCTACTGAACCTGCATCTTTCACAGTCAAAGAGGATAACAATCTCTCTCTTGTTGAATACGAACTGATTAACGTTACTGATCAGTGAATGTCGTTTTATGCTAGTGTTTGGTTCTGATTCTTCTACCGTTAATGTCTTTTGATTTAGATGATGAAGCTTTTGTACGACTGGTTCAGATATGCCTGTTTTTGTAGGAATGCTTTCTTTTTTTTACCTTAATACATGATGCCAGAATCTCGCTTATTGAGTCAATGGCAATGGTATTGTTCCCTTGAATGTGTTGATGTTGTGTTAAAAGACCATTGAGAGCTTTTTTTAATGCTCACCAATCTTTGAAGTCAAACTAAGAACTTCACGAAAGAGATATGAACCTGAAATGGGCGTAACTTATAATAGCATAGAGAGTCTTACAACACAGCAAAAATGTTCCACGTTCCTATCACAAGCCCTCATGTTTCAATACCAACAAAGGAAACAAGAACAAAACGAGATAGAAAACTAGATTCACTCCACTTCTTTGATGATCCTTCTTGTCCGATGAGATTCAGTGACAACTGTTCCTGGGGCACTATGAGCTTTCCTACGGTCATCTTTCCTTCTCTTCGCATCGTTCATGGCTCTGCTTTCCGCTTTTGCTTTGTATATAGGTTTCGGCAAGTGCCTGTGTCTGTAATTTCACATCAACCAAAAACGTTAATGTTTTAGTCTTTTGACAAAATCTCCAAAGTTGGAAGCCATTTTTATCTGTGTGATCATGTACCTGACAATACGCTTGATCTCAGGAAGATGCTTGTACCGATTCTTCACCGCCTCATTGTACTCATGCTTCTTCTGCTCCCTTGGAAGAATCTGCAAACACCAATCAACATATGAGAATTTGCCATTTTCAATTTGTTTAAAACAAGCTTAATGCTACAGATTCTTACAACTCCTAGTTGCTCTGATGCTTTGGCCTTCCACAGCCTGAGATTAGTGTCATCACTGCCCGATATAACATAGGTAGCATCACTGCTATACTTGACACAGAATACTCTACAAGAGACAAAAAAGTAAACAAACGCATTATTATATTAAAAACGTTTACAATAAGTTAACAAAAGTGGTTCACCAGGGTACCTCTGCATCCTCTTCGTATGGTATATTTCCCTGCTGTGTCCTCCATTGTATGGGAAGATTCTCACGGATCGATCATACGAACCGGTAACGAATTCACGACCAGTTGGTGAAAAATCAATATCCATCCTGGAAAAGATGATTAAAATTGATAAATCATAATGCATTATGATAATCACACGTTGAATATTTGACATGGGGTTTTATCATTCTTACACAGCAGAAACATGATCTTTATGCACGCACTTTGCTTCTTCATTCTTTCTACCATCAAAGCTATAGCAATTGCCATCTTCATTTGCCTATTCAGTTTCATCAATTAAGACATAAGCCAAGGACAAATGCTGATTCCTCCAGTTTGATAAATTCATCAGAGAAATTTTCATTCTATGATTATCACTTACAGCTGTGAAGTTCATAGGCTCCATAGGGTTCCATGCAATTGAATTTGTTTTGGTCTGCCAAAGGAACAAGCAATTGTTAAGTTTGAAGAGTAAGAAAAAAATGCTTTTACATATGAAGAGAATGAGTGAAGCGAGTTTCAACTATATACCCTCATGAGAATTTTCCTCGCTGCAGAAGACATGCGGATATCATAAATGGATATGTGGTTATCGCTGCAAGAAGAAGAGAAACCATCTTACAGTGTTAGAGAAAGCTATGGAATGTCTACAACAGATAGTCTTACACAAGTTTAAGGTAGAAAGTATATATACCCAGAAGATGTCGCCAATATATCAGGCTCTCCAGGATTAAACCGGACAGATATTACAGAGTGACTTCCAGACGTGAAACTCTGGACTGGCTGAGACCTATTATGATTCCATATATCAAGTTGAGCTCCGGCTGTAGCAAAAAGATCTCCTTCAAACTGATGATCAACAGCCCTAGAAGTGAAAGAAAGCTAAATAGCTCAAGTTTTGTGGACATAAAGAATAATAAGAAATGGAATGAAGATGGTAAAAAGCTTACAATAACGCATTCTTGCAGGTATAGACCGCAGATGGCTGGGACAAAAAGAAGCTTGTTGTTAAGATAAAAAAACAATACAAGAGAATACAAGGGTTATAAGAAAAAACAAACAATGAACCACCTCAGTAGATTTTTCAGATGAGAGGTCAGAGTCTTCAAGCGAAGGACGAGGAACACTCCACAAACGAACACTGCACAAATCCATTCATCTTTAGTCTCGGTCAAGGACTAAAAAGGTTTTTAAATTCATATATATATATCTTACTTGCAATCAGTTCCGCAAGAAACCAAAACATTGCCATCGGTTGATACTGTAAGACCACGCACAGCACCTAGATGACCAGGAAACTGGCAAACCGTACGCCTGCTCGTTCCAAGGCACGGAACATATAATTAGTAAAACGAGACACTAAATAAACTTCACACTAGTTCAAGAGAATAGAGAAGATCTCAACCTCGTAGCGATATCCCAAAGGCGAATATCTGCAAAGAAGAAACATATAATAAGTTTCAGCTTAAAAAGAGTATAAGCATCACATAGATTTCAACACTGATAACAAACAGAATCCGAACTTTGAGCTAAATCCTAATGCGTTAAGGCCATTATTAAATACATATACATTCTCCTTTTGGTCATATCACTATCAAAGTATGCATTGAAGTTATAAACTTGGAGAAAACAGGAGCTGGAAACTTATACCTCCATCCATAGAAGCGGAGAAGATACCCTTCAAGTAATTAGGGTTCTTAGCCATACACGAGATTCCATCGCGATGCCCATCCATTGCTCCTACGAACGGCCTTGCAAATATCTACAAAGCAAAACCCACAAGCAAAGTTGAAAGCTTTCGAATCAAAACTAATCAGAAGCAAAACAAAAAGAAGCAAAGATCGAAAAGCTTGATGATGGCAAAACCTTCTCAAGTTTGGCAGCTGTAAGTGCCCTCTGATACTCAACCGCCTTCTCCATGGGTCGGAGACTCGGGTCGAAGTTGTGAAACACCCTCTGAACCCAAACCCAAGTTTGATTAGGTCATGGAGGGGGAGAGTATAAACTGAATCACAAATTTACCTGAAGGTCCTGACTTCTTTCTCGAGTGAACTCATCAACCGATCTCGATATAGTCTTGATCCTCATTGTTTACGACTACGAAAGCTCACGGCGGAGAGTAACGGTGAAAGAGAGAGAGAATGTGAGCTAAAGATATTTGGTTGCAGACAGGAAAAACCCTAGAGATTGAGAGGTTTTTGAGAGGTGATGAAGCTTGTATTGTTGTGCTTAGATGGGCTGATAAATTATTATTTAAGCCCAAATAAGGTTTGCTAATTGGGCCGTATACAGTTTTCTTGGATAGTATTTGTTATTTCTTACAAAATAACTCATTATGTGATTTTCTTTGTTTTAAAATAGTTCATATCTTGAAAGTCAATAAATGATATATTCAACTTTAATATGTTTTGATTTTCAGGCAAGAAGTCTAAAAGATGGGTTATACAAAAATAATCATAAAAATACGCATGAGCTTTGACAAAATCTTTGCGTCGTCGGACTTTTACTAGTTTGGTAGCAGTAGTGGCACAAGCATCTCTTACATTAGGTAGGACAAGTCAAGTTCTCATGTTTTGAAATTTGAATATCAAAGGACACAATTAAAAAAAAAGGAAAAAGTTGAATTAATTAATATCAATATAACACTCTCTGAATAGATGCTAATGTGGCTATAAGCCAACATTTTCTATTAAACAAAGATTAACCACTTTTACATCCGTATAATGTGTTATTTATTCAATGTTTCTTCCCCAAGCTAAACTGGTAAGCAGTAGAGTAGTTAATTGGTCCTCTTGCGCGGTAGTTCAATTAGTCAAGTCTTGGCTTCCGCGTTAAGTTTCAAAACTCAAGCTTTGACTTTTAAGAACAAAAGTAAACCTTTGTTTTATAGTTGTGCAAACACATCGGCATCGAAATAATTTATTTGTATGTAATTTATTTTAATATATAGATACATTTGTCTAAAATAATTTAGATCATTGATTTGAAAGAAAAATGTTTTAGTTGTCTCATTAAACTTAATAAATAAGCATATGAATATGATGATAAGAATATCTTGCTTGAGCAGTTTGCATGTTAGATGTTAGCTTTGATAAGGTTTATTTTATAATAGCCGCGTAAATATATATATTTTTAGCACTCTCAATTCAAAATTGTGTATACATCGAGTGTTGTAGAGCGACCCCTTCAAGTCACAATACGTGGTCAACACGCAAATCGTGAGATGGCGCCGGTAAAATCCGACCTAAGTGATGAACTCATTGAGTCATGACCACTTCCTCGTAAAGAAGCATATATATACTCCCTCTCCAACTCTCCTATCCAACATAACCATACCTCCTAATTTTCTTTCTTAACCAAACAAACAAAAATCTTTTATTACCTGACTACTTCGAAGCTCCTCCTTATTCTTTTTACGCAAAGCAGAGAAAGCAAAATAATATGAGGAGAGTTAGTTGGTCTACTATTTTGATCGTGGTGATGATGGTGTCGTTGTTGGTGGTAGAACACGTGGTGGTTCCTGCCGCGGCGGGGAGGGTTCTAATGGAGAAGTCAGGAGACGGAAGAGCGACGGTGATGAGTGTGGAGAAGATGAAGTCGACGGTGGGTTCCTGGTTTCAGCGTCTGGCTTCAGGTCCTAGTCCAAGAGGTCGTGGCCATTAAAACTAGTTTTCTTTTTTCAAGCTGGAGGAGATGGATTAGTGTCGATATAACCAATATGTATACAAAAAAAATATTCAATTCATTTATTTCTTTGTTGTTTGATCTCTAGGGTAAATTCACATATTTAGCCAGTAGAAACCAAACCATCATTTTGACCCCGAAAGTAAATATATCTTACACCATCATTATACATGTACATTACAAGTTCGATTTGAACAAAATTTCCCAAGTCAGAATATTACAACCTAGTTTCGGCCACCCACTAGATCCAGCATATTCTGCTAAGTCGTTTTTAAAATCTTAAGGAATCGGTAACCGTTCTCGACCATTAACGATGACCACGGTACATCCTTACTTTTGTTGGTTGTTAATTTCAATAAGATTGTGTACTCTGCCTTTTGCGAGAGAATTATTTGTGTGGTTGTTGGAAGCGGCTTCAACAAAAAATTATTGTAAACGAGTGAGCCTTGCACGCCAGCCTGCCGGGTCACCTTCCTAACATTTTATATTACATAGCTTTTGCCAAATCATGAGGACAACAAGACGCGTCTGCATGTTAAACAAATTAGAGGCGGAGTGAGAACGAAGCATGAAACTAAAGTTACCGAGCAGTAAACCAAAGAGTAGAACAAGTCGATCTAGAGAATTGAAAATTTGGAAAAAAAATATTATCCAACTTTAGAATGATTTAGTGCACAATAAGCGCGATTCAACAAAAGGAAATTGTAAAAACTAAACCATTTAATGGGAACATAAGCCAATAAACTAAGCACACAAAAAGGATTTCTTGTGCACATAACAACCACATAGCTCTTCCAAATGCTCGTCACTTCAAACTTCGGATTCACTCCTCTCTATAGTCTGGATTTTCTTTCAATATGATGAAACCTTCTAGTATGGGAGACAATGGAATGTACCTGTGACACCAAACGAGAACCAGGATATAGTAGATTGCAAAATGTAAAACAGAGTTTCGTCTAAGAGTAGGAAGCAACATACTTGTCAGTTGCGAGCTCAGCTCTCTCCCCAGCAGCAAGGAGAACTGGTGTTGAGTGGGTTTGGAACCCAGTGATTGTCTTGGGACGACCTGCCTGTCCAACCACATCAACCGCTTGTCCTACTCGCACTGGCACGGAGATGGGCTTCAAGTTCTCATCCACCGTCAGCATCATCCTTGGCTACACACTCAAACCGTTTGTGTTAACATACAAAAAAAATCTATTTAAGAAAGAAGACAGAACATTGAACTCACCTGCATCGCCAGGACGAGGAAGTAGAGCACGTAATGGTATTTCCCCAGTATGATGGATTTCATGTCAAGGCATGCATGCAACAATGTTACTATACCAGCAAGCGCGGTTCTGACCACACAAAAAAAACGACAGAACACATGTTTAGGATTTACAAAAAAATATAACAATCATCTTGGAAAGCAAAGTATTCACACAGTAAATGTTAAAACTTACGGGGATAGCAAGAGCCTCTCAGAGTGGAAGGGGCTGAGAGTTAAGAGACCCTTTCCCATATGCACCAGCCCTTGAGCAATACGCACCTGAATTTACACCTTAACAAATAAGAACTGTGTTTATTCCACGAAATCAAAAAACATAAAATTTAACACATTACACAGAAGAGGAGGCTGGCATCCTTGTAATAATAGCTGGAGAGGTTTCTAAGCATGCCAGCAATCCTTGCATTGTTAGTTCCAGCGCCGATCAAACCAAGGGAAACAATCGCTGACTGTAGAAATCAGATTAAACATTGCAAATTAAGTCAATGAAAAACTACTACACCTGAATCTTGAGTGGCGAAAAAGATAAACTCACCATGGCAACTTCTGAATCTGTGTCATGGCTAAGCCGGCTCAAGGTGTCCATAACAGTCACCTGGAATCAAGGAAACGATTAGAGAGTATTATTAAGAAGTAAAGTAAAATCAGATTTTCTTTAAAAGAAAAGTATATTCACCTTTGGGTTTGAAATACATAGGAGACCAAGTGCCAAAGGCACTGCACGACGAACGTTCTGTTCTCCATATTGCAGCACGCGCTCCAGAGAACGGATGGCCATATCAAGACCCAGTTCTTCAGACATAGCCACCATCGCTAACCCAAGCACGGCTGGACCCTGGTGGATATCACCCTTCTCCAGATGCTCTCCACACTGAGCCAGAAGGTCCTGGACCTTAAGGACATTCCCAGTTCCAGCATACGCACATGAAAGAAGTGTCATATCACAATACTTTCTGATTTTCTCATTGAACGTCTTCGAAACCTCTGCGGTGGCCTCCACACTCTCCTGCTCGATATTGGAACAAGTTTAACACTAACAAAGCGAGAGAAAAAAACAACAAATAATCAAGTGTGCGACTCGTTGTCTACCTGTTTGCCAAGGTACAGAAGTCCAAGTCCTAGAGGCAAGAAGCGAGTGAGGGCTTCACCCAGTTCCGCCTCACTCCGATCCATCAAAGCGAATATGATGGACTGTGCAACCTCTTCGTTACACGAACCAACGTAAATCATCCCTAAACTAAGTGCGGCAAACGCAATCACATCGAGAGGTGCTTTTGCATCGTTTAGTATTGGAGACAAACTGCTTCTTATCTGTCCATATAGTTTAGCAACGTTAGTGTCTCG
The DNA here is from genome assembly GCF_000309985.2 of Brassica rapa. Classification (NCBI taxonomy): domain Eukaryota; kingdom Viridiplantae; phylum Streptophyta; class Magnoliopsida; order Brassicales; family Brassicaceae; genus Brassica; species Brassica rapa. The sequence continues at coordinate 28,276,982 of NC_024797.2, forward strand.
TCAACAGAATATTCAACGTAAAACTGTTAAGTGGAAACATATCTTCACCTGATCGTTTTGGGAGCCTGCGTATGCAATCCCGAGGCCCATAATAGCACCGATTCGGACAGATGAGTCCTCTTTGTCAATGTATTCTCCAAGAAGGGCCAATGCCTGAGAAAGAAACGTTAGTGAGAATAGTGTATGGCGAGAAATATTGAGCACAAAGAGATCAACTCACAGGATCACAGTCATTCTTAATGCCGCAGTTAACAATCCCAACACCAAGCAGAGCTCCAGCGATGATTGGATTATCATTGGAGTGGAAATATTTGTCGAGGTGAGTGAGTCCAGCGTCCACATCCCACAGTAGAATCATACCCTATCATAGGGAAACAACGACGTCCCGTTTACAATCATCACTTCAAAGATATGAAACACAGTAGCTAGTCAATGAATAAGGATGCATACCAGACTAGCAGCTGCACTGGTCTTGCCATGTTCTTTGTTTTTGAAGAGCCAGTTTCCAGCAGATCCACTGGTCGAGTCTGATGGCACTGTCATCAATTTGTCCTGCAATAAGAGAATATATCAAAAGGACAGCCAAGCTTAGTAATTTTAAATGTGCACAAAATAAGAAAATGAAATCATACCTGGCCAAAACCAGCATTTACAAATGCATTCACAAAAGTGGCAGCCAGATTTTGTCTAGCGGAATCCGCACTTGGGCCAGAGCTAGCCCTGCCATCAAGCAAGTGAGCCTGCAAAATTTCATTAAAAAGATAAGAAACAGATCCTGTGACCAAACCAATAACAGGCCTAATTATGATAAAACTTATATACCTTGTAGATGTCTTCAGGCGTCTTGGCTTCCATGACCTCAATATCCCTTGCAAGCGTCAGATATCCTTCACTTAACTTTGTGTTGTTAACAATATCCTGTAGCATTTCTCTGTCAACGTCGTTTTCAACCATCTCAGGGTCAAGCTCAAAGGTGATGCCCTGCATTGGGGAATAATAAGAGAACAGGATAAACAAGAAAGTGAGTCATCAGATACTGAATCTCTTCAGTGGTGTTAATATTTTAAGCACTTACATGACGTGATATCATGTAGCAGAACTGTTTCTTTCTTAGCAGGTCAGTGCATGAGGTAAACACTTGCTTCACATACTGCAATAACGAAAATATATATCAAGTTAGAAAAATACATCACTTGGAGGATTCTCCAGTTGTCCCCATGGCGTAGAGAGAAGATATTAAGTTATGTATGAAGATTAGAAGCCAGACCTGCATGTTATCAAGAAACAGTGCAATTTGCAAAGCGTTTGGATATTCTTCAAACTTAATGTAGATCATGTAAGCAATATCTAAAACCAGCATGTCGTCCGGTCCTGGAAGGTACCTGAACAAATAGAAAATTACAGTGAGTAATCTAAAACCACAAATTGAGTGTTGCACACTAGTCAGATGAATAAGATGATCATATTTAAATTACTTGGCTGCACTGGTGAGATAGTTGCACGTCCTCCTGAAATTAGTGCGGTCTACATGCTCAAGTAGAAGATCAAGATCCTCAACATCCATTAAGAGGTCAACAGCTTCAGTTTCTGCATTATGCTGCAACAAACAAAACGGAATCCTTCAGAGATAGGAAAACACAAGAGATACAAGTCTCAAGCCTATAAATAAAGGTTTTATTAATTTAAGTACATAACGGAACCAAGAATGTTAGTATGAGAGGGATCTCACCTTCATGTGAAAAGCAACAATTTGCTGCACAAGATCCATTAAGTCTTCAATAGAAGCCTCCTCACCCTGATTTTAACAAAAAAAAAAATAACAAGCATATAACCATCTGTTAGAAGCAATTCAAAATAAAGCAGAAAAACACATTGTCATAATATTCACTAACGGACCGGCAGAGAAAAGCCAAAAAAGAAACTAATCATGACCAATTTGTTTTCTAACCTGACGAACTGTATACTCTTCAGCAATCTCTCCGGCCAAGTTCCTGACATACTCGTGACCCCAAGATCCGATATCACCCTCTGATCCAGTCAACCTATATCCTAAGCTTTCCTGAAAAGAGTATTGCATAACAAAATCAATCAACAAAAACTACCTCAAATTCTAGCAAGAACCACAAAATACAAAACTGCTTAAGGCATATCATAAGACGAAGCACACAGAAAAATATGTTTTTATCCATTCCTACTATAAAAGCACATACCCTTTGACCCTCAGCAGACATGGTCAGTGCCAAGACAGACAGTATATCAGCCAGCAATTTCTGCAGACACATAAAAAGCCATCTTTAATCCATACACAGTAGTAGAATGAGAGAGAAGATGGTAATAATTTCTTGAAATTGTTACCTTGAGATCGGACTCCGCCATATTTTTATGAAACTCCTTAAGAGTTCCATAGTGAGGGCGGAGAAACTTGAGGGGTTTAGGAACCGACGTCATGGAGCTTGTTGAGGCACGGATCTCCTGCCTACAGATAAAAAAAGATTATCTGAGTATTATCAGCTAATTAAATCGAGAATAGGTTAAGAGAAACATGACTTTACCTCATGCTTTCGAGAGCAGCCTTCTGGAGTTCAGGATTAGGGTCTTGGACCCTCTCAACATAGAGCTCCAGGTTCTGCTTTAGTTGCAAGTCCTCTTCAGACTACAAATCACATCAGATGCAAAAACCAAGTCATATAGCAATCACTTTAGCAAGGCTTTCAAAACCAACAAACAGCTTATCAGCTTAACCCTAAATCTCTACATTAGTGCAGAATCTAGAGCTTAATCGTAAATCTCCACTAACTCTGATTATGAACTAACTCTTGCAGCCACGCAAAGAATCAAAGAGAATGAGAAATAGAAGTTACCAGATCTTCCTCTTTCTTATCATCCTTCTTCTTGGGATCCTTGGAAGGAACCTTAATCGTAGCTTCATCTCGCTTCGCACCATCACCAACGCTGTTCGGATCTGGACCTGGAGCCATCTCGATCAAACTAGCACAAGATCAATCTGTAGAATCGTCGGAATTCGAAATCTCGGACCAAATCGAGCAAACCCTAAGACTTTAAAGTGCAAGTTGGAGAAGAAGGATGCTTTTCTTCCGGAACTGAACTGCTGTAATAACGAAACAGATAAGAAGTAAATATACACACTTGCGGGGAAGATTACCCGTCCATCAAGAATTCTATTATGGGCTAGGCCCACTATATAATTGGGCTTCTTAATTGCCCGAACAAAAAATAGATGATAATTTTGTTAAGTGTGTTTTTTTGTAAAAACTAACTTGTTCCGTTAGCTAAAATTACAAATGAATTTTATTTTTATTCACCGGTTTAAATTATATAGTTTTGAGCTGTTTTATGAAGATCCAACATCATAATGATTTAATTTTATACAAAACAAAATCAACTAATCTATATAATTAATTATAAATCATATTTTCCAAATTTTAAATTCTAGGATTGATAAGTTTGATCAAACCACTAGACTCAAACTCCACAAAAAAAATGTGATATTTAATGATTAGTTGTCTAATAATGGAAAAACAAAAACAAATAAAGGAAAACTGTAAAAGAGAAAAGGAAAACAAAACGGAAAGGGTGAAGGCAAAAGAGGCAAGAGGGGCAAGCAAACACACCGTCAACGAAGAGAGAGAGAGATAGCGATCGTGTCTTCTCGAAGCTTCCACGAGATTCCCTACTTGTAAGAAACTTCAATTGTGAAAGAGAAAGAAAGGGAGAAGACGTCTACAGAGAGATATAAACCCAGAAAAAAATAAGTTTTTTTTTTAATTAAAATCACCAATCAGATTCAGGAAAAACTGAAGAGACAAAAGAGAGAAGACAGAAGGAGGAGAAAGAGGTGAGATGGGTGTGGATTACTACAAGCTTCTACAGGTCGATAGAAGCGCCACCGACGATGACCTCAAGAAAGCTTACAGAAAACTCGCCATGAAATGGCATCCCGACAAGAACCCCACCAACAAAAAAGACGCCGAAGCTAAATTCAAACAGATCTCCGAAGCCTACGATGTATGTTCTGTTTTTTATTGTCTCACTTTTAAAAGTTCATTCCTTTATTGAAATTATCCCCAAAAGTTTTCGCCTTTCATGTTTTTTGAGAATCAATTGGTCGCATAGATTGCTGATCTCACGATTTGATCTTGTGGGTTTTGCTAGATTGAGTGATTAGAATCAGAGAATAAAGTTAAAGATGGTTACTTTGATTCAGGCTTTATGTGGTTAACATTGGTCTCTTTGTTTAGGTTCTTAGCGATCCTCAGAAGAGAGCGGTGTATGATCAGTACGGTGAGGAAGGTTTAAAAGGCAACGTGCCACCTCCTAATGCTGCTTCTGGAGCTTCCTACTTCTCTACAGGGTTCAACCCCAGAAGTGCTGATGATATATTCGCTGAGTTTTTCGGGTTCTCTACCCCTTTTGGTGGAGGAGGTGGAGGTGGTGCTGGTGGATCAATGCACCACCATCACCACCATCATCCTCATCATCATCACCAGGCTGCAGCTAGGAAAGTGGCTCCAATCGAGAACAAGCTGCCTTGCAGCCTCGAAGATCTCTACAAAGGAACCACCAAGAAGATGAAGATCTCAAGAGAGATTCTAGACGCCAGCGGGTAAGCAATCAAACCAATCTCACTTACCATGCTTCTTGACAATACTTAGATCTCTGTGTACTCTTTAACTTGCAGCAAAGCAACGCAAACGGAAGAGATTCTAACGATTGGAGTGAAACCAGGATGGAAGAAAGGGACCAAGATCACATTCCCTGAGAAAGGCAACGAGCATCCCGGAGTGATCCCAGCTGATCTCGTCTTCATCATCGACGAGAAGCCCCACCCGGTGTTCACACGTGACGGCAACGACTTGATTGTCACGCAGAAGATCTCGCTAGCTGAGGCCTTGACAGGCTACACCGTGAACCTAACGACACTCGATGGTCGGACGCTTACGATCCCTGTCACTAACGTGATTCATCCAGAGTACGAAGAGGTGGTTCCTAAAGAGGGAATGCCGCTTCAGAAAGATCAGACAAAGAAAGGTAACTTGAGGATCAAGTTCAACATCAAGTTCCCAGCGAGGTTGACTTCAGAACAGAAGTCTGGTTTCAAGAAGCTTCTTGGGTGATAAGTAAAGCTTCAAGATTGGGTTCTAATGCCCCCACCTGTTGTTGTTTAAATTATTTTTCAAGATAGTTCTTACAATGATTTGGTTATTACATGTCCTCTAGAAACAAAAATTGAAAGTCTTTTGTGTGTTTACTACAAAAGTGCATGTCTTTATTCTTTTCCCTCGTCTAGATTATTCTTTGGTGAGGGGAGATCCAATGCCGTGACGGCGCGTGGGGAACACGAGGAAGAAGCCGCCGCAAACAACTCCGATGATGAAAGGCAAACCGGTAAGGAGCTCCTTGGTGTCTTCGGAAGGAACAGGGAACAAGCAACGGATCACGTTCTGATCAAACATGGAGATTGCAAAGAAGACGAGCATTGACATGATTGCATGCATGAAATCAATAAACCTTAGTTTATACTTCTCCTTCTCCTCATCCGTTAGTGTAATCGTTCCATCCATTACCATTAAACCACTTGGTGTCGCTAAACCGTATCTGACCTGTAAAAGAAAAGGCAGAATCATCATGTTTTCAAAACCTAACTTGTGAAAGAATTTACAAATGGAAGCATGCCCGGTCCCTGAGATTTTAGAGGATATAAACAATTTAGTAAATTTTAATAATTAAAAAAAAAAGAAATTTGTAAATTATTTTAAATTTTTTGGAGTTATATATTTTTTTTTGGTAAAAATGTAAAGAAATTTTGGAGTTATATATATGCCAATGTTTCAATTTGTTATGCCCAAAACGGTTCATGAATGGGAGAGAGATGTGTTACCTTGCCGCGAGGGTCTCTGAAGGAGTCGGTGAAGGAAAGGAGGAAGCAAGAGACGGAGCAGACGAAGACAAGGAAGCAGGTGAGCCAGCGACTGGCGATGGTTGGACACTGGCCCTGATGGGTTAGGACAGGACACATTATTTGAAAACCCATTACAGAACCGGTGGGGAGGAGATTTGAGAGATGAGCTGTTCCTTTGAATGCTTTCCTCGCCACTTTTTGGACTTTCGACTTTGGTTTTCTTGGGGCTTCTGGTAATGACGATATCAGCAAGTGCTGCGTTTCCGCCATTACCTTTTAAAAAAAAAAAAAACTAATTTACCCTGCAAAGTTTGAATGTTTAGAGAATGTCTCTTTGGGACAAAGGTTTTATGGGTTCTTTTGTTTTATGTTTTGTTCCGTTGAGCTGTTGTGTTCAGGTTTCGAGGTTGATATTCTGTTCTTCCATTTTTATGTTTCTGTTGCAGGTCAGGGTTTACCAACATAAACGTTAGAACGAAATAGAATTGGAGTTAATGAAACAAGAAAGGGGAGTTTTCATAACAGAACGTTTGTTACCGTTTCCTAGTGTATATGTAAGTAAATTCTAACAAAAGTTACTTTTATTATATTGATGATGATATCAAACATATGTGATTTTGTTGAAAATCTCATATACACAGTCCAAATGTTCTTTTATTAATCTGTAACCAATCCCTTATATATTAATTGGGGAACATTTGAAAAGATGTAACCTCAATTTTGTATTAATTAAAAGAGGTCCCAATGCATAGGTGTCACTCAATTAGGTAGTCAATTACATTCAATTGAAAAATAAGTAGGTCCACATTCGATTTTTATATGTTGTTAGATACATAAGTTGGTCAAACTATATGATATAATGATATGATATGATATTTTCTTTCCTTAAATAAAACCTACGGAATTACCATAAATGACTAATATATATATGACAATTAATGAGTTTAATAATAAAGATTTGATAACAATGTATATCTCTTCCATCATTTTTTGTTTAATTTTATATTTAAAATAAATTAAACAATCAAATTAGCTATAAAAATAAAATTTAGATTTTTTCGTATATGTTATATTTTGAATTTTTAAAAACGACAATAAATGACTAAAACTATTAAAATTATTATGTTAAAAATTAATGATCAATGGTTTAACATTTTTATTATAAGAAGATACACATGATTTTAAAACCATATGAGTAAAAAATATCATTTAATAATAAAATAAATAAATATATATATATATATATATATATATATATTAAACACTATATACCATAAGATTACATAAATATTTTAATATTAAAACTTTCAATGAATTTTCAAGAACATTTATAAATTATAAAATTATTAAAGATTTCAGATTGAAAATTTTGTTATCGATGATTTAAATATTTTGTTATAAAACGATATGAACATAGAACCGTATGATTATAAATTCTTATTTAATAAATAACTATACAAAATATACTATTCCTAGAAAAATAGGTTGGTCCATCTTAACTTATATTACACTTTTTATTAAACTAACTATCGAATTGATAAATAACGTACCAAAAAATGTTTTGCACTTTCCTTAAATAAAAGCTACGAAATTACCTAATATGATTAACGTATATGTGAAAATTAATTATAATGAATAATAAATATTTGATAACAATTTTTGTATCTTAGTTCTTTTTTTAATTTTATATTATTAAAATATATTTAAAAATCACATTAAATATATAATAAAAACATTTATAATTTTTCTTATATGTTATATTTTGAATTTTTCAAAACGTCTATAAATTATTAGAAATTTGAAGATCCCCACTCTGAAAATTTTGTGATCAATAGATTATTTTTTTTGTCATAATAAGTTACAAATGATCATAAAATTGTATTAATATGAACTTTTATTTAATATTATAAGAAGATACACATTATTTTAAAACCATATGAGTAAAAAATATCATTTAATAATAAAACATATATATTTTATATATATATATAGATTGTACTATATACCATAAGATTACATAAATATTTTAATATTAAAACTTTCAATGAATTTTCAAAAACATTTATAAATTATAAACTTATTAAAGATTTCACATTGAAAATTTTGTTATCGATGATTTAAATATTCAGTTATAAAATGATATGAATGATCATAGAACTGTATGATTATAAATTCTCATTTAATAAATGACTATATAAAATATACTATTCTTAGAAAAATAGGTTGGTCCATCTTGACTTACATTATATTTTTTTTATTAAACTAACTATCGAATTGATAAATAATCTACCAAAAATTTTTTTGCACTTTCCTTAATTAGAAGCTACGAAATTACCTAATATGATTAACGTATATATGAAAATTAATTATTATGAATAATAAATATTTGATAACAATTTTGGTATCTTAGTTCTTTTTTTTAATTTTATATTATTGAAAGATATTAAAAAATCACATTAAATATATAATAAAAACATTTATATTTTTTCTTATATGTTATATTTGAATTTTTCAAAACGTCTGTATATTATTAGAAATTTGAATATTCCCACTCTGAAAATTTTGTGATCAATAGATTATTTTTTTGTTATAATAAGTTACAAATGATCATAAAATATAACGCATATGAATTTTTATAAAATAAATATTCAAACTAAATAATATATATATAAAAAAACACTAATGATTTAAAGCAACAAGATTGGCTGATCAATTTAGTCGTCCAGTTGAAATCTTTCAAAAGTATGTGAAAGACTAAAGTCAAAGTAAATATGTATTTAGAATAGTAGTTACATTTTACTAACCAAATACCGAAAAAAACCGAACCGAACCGAAACCAACCCGATATCCGGGTTGAACACCCGTAATCCAAATGAAGCCAAACTATTGTTTCATTCTCCAAAATATAATAAAAATAATAACTTAATCCCGCGCAAGGCGCGGGTCTTATCCTAGTTTATACTAAAAACAACACCATGAAATTCATTTTAAAATTATCATTTAACGAAATTGTTTACAGATTCCATAACATAAACAAAATCACAACCTTTTGAACTGTTCTGAACCTTCTTTACTGATGGCATGCAGCTGATTGACAAAATGAATATGGACTTTTGTTATGTTTGATATAAACAAATATATGGTGACTTTAATCATTATTCGTTTCAAATATATAACACAATTTTATTTTTGAAGCTCAGGAATAAAACCAATTACGTAAATGTTGGAGTATTAAAAAACGTTCAATAACCAAAACTCCGTGACTGTTTTGAGCTTTGTGCAGTTAACTACTGAGATCTGGACGAACCGTACGTTATGTTTAATACAGTTTAGACGAATGCCCGTAAATGTATATGTAAGTTAACTAAGATGACTCTTGTAACGCTATCTAACTAAGATAAAGATATGACGAAATCAAATGGGTGTGCACTGCTACTACGTACACTTGACCAATGCGGTTTATAACCGTTTATCGATCCCATACTTTATCTCGGGTTCAAAGAAGAGATTAGCAAAGTCATTCACATGTCTTCTATGCATGGAAAAGTTGCAATCATGCTTCAAGAAATGCCTGGTATTATTTAAAAAAGTAGTCCAAATGCGTCAAAACGGTCGCCGTACTACACGGTAGATTTGAACAGTGATTGAGAATATGGACCGGGCCGGATAACGTTGGGCCATAAATTGTTATTGGTGTGTGTTTAAGTTAGGTGAATTGTAAGAAATCAGAAACAGAAAAGTGGAGCTTTCTGATTAGGTAATAGCTCTTAATGTTATGAAGTTAAGATATTAGATATTTAAAATAACGCAATGATTACAACATTTGATGGTTGGTCTTGGTCCACCTCCACCCAATAGGCAACCTTCTGCTCTACATTATCCAATCAACAATCGTTAGAAAGATATTTAGATAAGCATTTATTAAATACTAATGCTTTCCAAATGCTCTATGGCCAATACTCTCATATGAAACTTTTTAAAGAATATTTGCATTTATAATTTATAAAATTAGAGAATTTATATAATTAGTTCATTTATTTTATTTAATAATATCATAAAATTATTTTTATATCCAGAAAATGAAATTTTGATTTCTAAAATTAATTTACAATAGAAATGTTATTTTAAAAAATTGTATTTCACATTTAAAATATAAGTTAATTTATATAATTTAATTTATATAAATTAAATTATATAAATTAACTTATATTTTAAATGTGAAATACAATTTTATTTTTAAAATAGATATTTTAATTTTTCGATATAAATATAATTTTTAAATTATTAAATAAAATAAATTAATCATATATCATTTTAATTTTATATGTTATATATATATATATATATATATATATATTAGAAATATATTCATTAAAAATAAATATATTATATATTATATACTAATTTTTATAATAATTTTAAATAGCATACTCATATTGCTCTACCAATCATCTAATTACACAATTTAGCAAAAGCATACAGCTCCTGCAGCATACTGCTTTTATAGCATATTGCTAGTGCTAATGCTAATGTTCTACCAATCGAGGCCATACTCGGTCACATTAATTTGCAAACTATTTTGCATTCTGAGGATCGTTTTTTGGAAAGAATATCTTAAACTTCATCATGTCTTTATCTTACACCAAAACTTATACACAATTTATAAATTCATAGTGGTGGATGTGAATTAGAAATTTCAATTATACCACAAGTTTGATACCATTTTTCAAATTTATCATTAATGAATGACTATCAGAAATACCATAAATTTTTGATAAAATAACACTAAGCTATTTTTTCTAAATATTTATTAACATTTATAAACACAACTCTAACCCCTCAATGCTAAATTCTAAACACTAATCACTAAAATCTAAACTCAAATCTTAATATATTTTTTGATTAAAAGTATTTTTGAAAATTGGTACTTGTGGTATTTTTAGCAATTTCTCATTCATAAATGTGATCATGAAGTTATATTTATAATTTACCAGATAGACGAGCATAGACTAGACAATAATAAAAGGTATAACATGACTTCAGATCTTCAAGTAGACGACAAAAAGAAAAGAAAAGTTGAGGTTCCTTGTTATTCATGAGAACTGAGTCTACGTGAAGAAATAGAATAATGACTGACTTTTTTAACTTTCTTCTTCTTATACATATAATATTAGTTCTCTACTTTCATTTATGGGCAAATCTCCAAAATAGCACATTTCTAAGTTTATATCATAAAAATAGCATTCAAAAAATAAAATGATCAAAATAGCATTTTATCATTTGAAAAATTTAAATTTTTTTATTTTTCAAAATTTGAAATCTTATCCCCAAAACCTCACTTCTCAACTCTAAACCCTAAAACCTAAACTCTAAATCCTAAACCCTAAATTCTAAACCCTAAACCCCACCCATTGAGTGCTATTTTTGTGACTTTTGGCATTGAGTGCTAGTTTGGGAACAAAAACTTGATTTAGTGCTATTCTGGTCTTTTTCGATATATTACATATAACAAATTCATGTCACGGAGTGATATTTTTTCCTTTTTCATAAGGCACATTTTTCAACGGATATATTTTTTGTAATTTTGAAATCTATAGTGAAATTATCATAATATGGCATTTATGTATCATTTCTAACTTGGAAAAGAATATATATCACATCTAACTTTTTCTGAATAGATTTCCAAACAGTTACTAAATAGTTAGACAAGTAGAATATCATCAGAAACCAAATATCAATATTCTACTGTTTTCTATCGTAATATACTTTTCAGCAAGAGATGTATATTATAATACATGGAGACGTTGAGAAAAGATGTATATACAGATGTGTAAATTATAAGTATAAGCTTATGTAATATCCAGGGCCGGCCCTGGGGTAAAGCCCATAAAGCATGGGCTTTAGGCGCCAGAGAATATCAAGTTTTTAGGGGCACCAAATTCTAAGAATTCCACTTTAGTCTAGTGGTCAGTGTTCATATTACATTGGCTTACAACACGGGTTCTACATGCTGCGTCCCTTTCTTTTTTTTTCCCTTTGATAATAATTACATTTTTCCTTTTCTGATAGTCAAAGATATTCTCGATTGTGCACATTCCATGATTCATCGTGTGAACGTTAGTATGACAGCTGCATCTCCTATTAATTTTTTTTATTCCTTCTTTCTACCTTTTTTTTTAAGTTCTTGTAAAATTTTTAGAAACTTTTGAACTTCAAATAAACATTAAATTTATTATAGGGTTCTAATATTCTATGAGACTATAAAAACTCAATAAATTTTACAATGTGAAATTGCATTAGAGTTATTTATCACAAATTTTGGTTTATTTTATAATTAAATATTTTTTTAATTCGTAGAAAAAGCTATCAAGAAGTATAATCGAAATTTTCAAGTGAAGCTAAAAATATAAAAAGAAAAAACGGTAAGTTCCAAATGATGTTTCTAATAATATTTAATACTATTTTTATTACATGCTTAAATTATATTAATATTTATGACACAATAATGTCTCCCTGCTCCTCCCCCCCCCTCCCCGATAAAAAAGGGTAGTATTTTTTTATTCGCTTTAGACGCCACACGAGTCTGGACCGGCAGTTGACATTGGACCTTAAATTTTTCTTGTTTTTGTTTCTACCATATCACGTCTAAGCTCTCACAGACCAGCAGTTAACACATTGCCCCAAACCCACCCCATCATCTCATATTCATTTTTAGACCATATACATTTATCAGTAAATTACCCGATTAATAAATTGATTAGCTGCATATTTTATAGTTGATGTAGCACACAAATTACGACCAGATAAAATTTTGGGTCATACCTTACGAATGTTTTAATTCTAGAAAAAATAAGAACTTTTTTTAGCAATGTTATTATTTAAAAATGTTCTTGTCAAAAAGGAAGCATACACATATTCTTTCATAATACTTTGCTTTTCTTTTCATATATGTTTTGTTCGATCAGTCTCTGTCTAATTCTCACTCACACACCATACATGCCATGTAGAAGCCAAACCAAACTTAAAACCCAAGCAATCTTTATTTCCTTTTCTTATGATAATCATTTATTAATTAATCTGTTCTTCAGAATACCATTGTATTTAAGCATTCGTAAATATGTATACTCAAGTATATATGTATATGTATTATGTATATATGCATGTATACTGGTAGAAAAAGTTCCAACATTTTATCAGTGTTATAAATGTAAAATATTATTTTGAAAGTTTCATAGTTAAGTGTCCTTACAGTTTACTTTCAAGTTGTTGAGAGGGAGAGGTACACCAACAACTTGAAAGTAAACCTTAACATGTATGTTTCCTTGTTTCTACATATACTTGTTAAACAAACCCAAGTCTTAAAATAATACTTTCTTACTGAAGAGTATACACCAGATTTGTATACATTAACCGGAGCTTCTAGCTCTAGTGGTAAATGGCTTACAGCTGTGAGTACCGCTACTTGGGTTCGAATCCCGGCCATTGGGGAATTAACATTTCGGCATCGCCAGGGACAGAGGACCGACACGTGGCAACACGTGACTAGTCTGGATCACTTCTGTGGGGCCAGGATACTTCTGTATAATTCAAAAAAAAAATAGATTTGTATACATTATACATTGATGAGATTTAATAATATTTCTTTTGGGATTATCTCATCTTTCTCTCTCATGGATAGTACAAGGTTAAAATCAAGTGCATAAAAGAGCAATTAAGAAAGTGGTGAACAAGAATTCAATTCCTTCCTCTTTCTCAAGATAACCTCAAAGAGTTCTACTTAGGAAACACATGCTTTAAACATCTTTAACCCTTTTTCCCTTCTCTCCATCTCTCTTTCACGCCTTTGTTTATTCTAATGAAGTTGTGAGAAGTGAGAAAGAAGAGAAGAGAAGTAATGCACAAGAGGAAACTAAGAGAGACAAAACAATATGACTTGGTGCAATGACAGTAGCGATGTTCAGACCGTTGAAACAATCATTCCCTCCCCAACAGTGGCCGAGTCTCCTGAAGCCTCATTTCAAGTCTCTTGTCACAAAACATGTCCTTCTTGTGGCCATAAATTCAAGTTTCATGAACAGGTTCTTGTTTCTATCTAGCTATATTCAGCTTCTATACATTTGGAAACTATTGGATGATATTAATATTGATTGTTGATATGAATAAAATTCGATGGGTATAGGCGGGGATCCATGACTTGCCGGGACTGCCTGCCGGAGTGAAGTTCGATCCGACTGATCAAGAGGTATTGGGGCATCTTGAAGGAAAGGTAAGAGATGACGCAAGAAAGCTGCATCCTCTCATCGATGAGTTTATCCGTACTATCGACGGTGAAAATGGTATCTGTTACACCCATCCTGAGAAATTGCCAGGTGATTCTATGTTGTTTGTTCTTATTTATTACAGTTCTATCAACAGTATTCACTTTTTATTAATAATGAATATATGTTTCTTTGTCTTCATATGATCTAAACTATACGGCAAAAATATAAAATAAACCTTACATGTTCATGGATAGTAACTAACAAGAAACCTTTTTAAATTGACAGATCTAAAATTGTACGGTACGATGCACAATAATTTACTGAGCGCTCAAGTTAGAACTAGCGAAGTTTATACCGTGTAATCGATTAGCTTTATTTTCAAGTAATGCAATATACGGTTAATTATATATCACGACGATCGAATTTTCTCATTAATTTTCAATAGCTGGTAGAGTAACTAGACTTTGTTAAAAAAAACTTAAAAGAAGAAGATTTGTGTCATATTTTTCTGTCAAATAAAAATAGCATACGTAGCCAACCCAACTAATTAATTAGAGTGTTATACCTTTTTCTTATGTCAACGAGTATACCTACTTAAAACTATATATTGATAATTAAATACATACTAGGTGATTTTTTCGTGCTCATGCATGAATATAAATATTTCTAAAGTAAATATACTATAATAATTTATTGCTATTTACTTTTAATTTTAAATTAATTTTAAATTAATTTATAATTTGTATGCATCATTTATATTAATAATATTATATTACTTTAATTATACATATGATTCTATATATGTTATATCTAATCAATTTTGTTGTTTTTACAGTCAATTTAGTTATCATTTGGGTAAATTTAATTTTTTTATTATCAATCTATTAAAATTATGTTTAATTTCTTATTTGTATTTAGGTGGTTGTTTTCTTAGTTTTAACTATGTTTAGTAAATTAAACATATGTCAGTTTATGTAACTTAATTATTTTATGTAATTATCTAAGAAAATGGATTGATATATAAAAATATTTCTATTACTTTAAAATTTTTTGTATTGTTTAAAATATATTTTAAAATAAATAATATTTCTTTTTCTAATATCTAAATTATCTGTGTAATTTATTTTTAATGAAATCAAATTGTATACAAATTATATTTTTCATCTAAGAAAATATATATATAAGAAAAGTATTTTATTACTTCAAAAGTATATTTTATGTTATTTAAAAATATTTTTAAATGTAATATTACTATTTTGTGAACTTTTCCTTTTTTATGAAATCATATTATATATACATATATTTTCGTTTTTCAATTTTTTTAACTTTATAAAAATTTTCTTTTTTTATTATATGTATAAGTTTTTGGAAAATTTTAAAAAGGAAATTAAAATTATAAAAAATAATAATACTTTAAATGTACTACTTTAAATGTACTACTTTAAATGTAGTACTTTTAATTCATTAAGGGTATCAGTGTAATCAACCATCGTGAGAGTTAATGTGAAAGCTACATATAGGAAATTGACTTCTCAAATAATATTATAGAAATGTATATATAACATTAACTAATGTTCATATTTGTAGGTGTGAGCAAGGACGGGACAGTCCGTCATTTCTTCCACCGACCATCAAAGGCATACACGACGGGAACAAGAAAGCGACGTAAAGTTTACACTGACTCCGAAGTCGGTGGCGAGACACGGTGGCACAAAACCGGCAAAACACGGCCAGTTTTCACTGGAGGAAGAGTGAAAGGCTACAAAAAAATCCTAGTACTCTACACAAACTACGGTAAACAAAAAAAACCCGAGAAGACTAATTGGGTAATGCATCAATATCATCTTGGCACCAACGAGGAAGAGAAAGAAGGTGAACTCGTCGTCTCCAAAATCTTCTACCAGACTCAACCACGCCAATGCAGTGGATCCCTTTCTGCTGCTGCTACGGCAAAGGAGCGGCCATACCTCCACGGCCAACATCTTGGTGGTGGTGGTAGTCGCCATCTTTATCATAATAATGGTAACGTTAAAGGCAATTGCGGTGGAGGATCCGCCGGAGCCAGTGAGTATTACAACAATATGCCGGCTATTATCTCGTTTAATCAAAGCGGGATACAGAACCATTTGGTTCATGGTACTCAACCTTTTATCCCTTAAGAAGAGAAATAACTTTATATGGACGGTCGTAAAATAAGAGACGCTCTATAATCTAAGCATTATATATTACATCAATACATTGAAAATAAATTAAATTACACTGAAATCTTATATACGTTTTGTTATCATTGTTTTGCCCCGTTTTGGCTATACTGATTTGTACAATTTTATTTTCTCGAACTGATTATAAAAGAAATGTACAAAGATCTCTCTTTCCCTCTTGGTACCTAAATCCATTTTGATATTTTGTCGGCAATCCATGGGGAACGGTAGCTTAGTAAGTGCAAAATCTAATACATAGTAAAAATGAAAATCAATTGCCAATGGTTGTGTCAGTAAAAAAAATTGCCAGTGGTTGTGTGTGTCAGTGTGTTGACAACATTGTATCGAAAATAAAATATACATCACTATGTACTTACTGTATTACAATATATCTTCACTGCTACCACAACATCCGCAAGATCACTTTGGTATAAAAACATATCTAGTGAAAATCATAAAAATAATCACCAAATGACATATTTTCTTCATTTGCTAGACGTGGCCATTAAACTTTGAATTGAGTCTGTAAATTTTTTTTTTTATCTTTTAAAATCTCTCCCAAGCGACAAGTTTATTATACATCAACAAAACTTTTCTGCTTACTAATAGTTGCTTTTATGATAAATCCGCTATTGGTTAATAACTTAATATCTTTGTTCGGAAAATTCGCTAGGGGCTACGCGTGCGCCGTGCAGCGAACCTAGGCTTAACGAGTTATCCAAAAATCGGAAATAAATAGGGGAGAATTCAGAAATTTTTTTTTCTGATATTTTAGCCATAGATGCGTATATATATTAAATATGTTGAGTAATAATGAATGTAGAGCGTGGTCTAGTGGGTTGGGTCATCTTTCTTCGGCCAAGAGACCCGGGTTCGAATAGCTGGTTGTGGTATTTTGCTATATTTTTTTCGTTTTTCTTTTTAATTAGTGTTAAAATATGATTTTACTCTCTTCTTCTTCAATCTGTAGGTCGAGTTTCTGCAACACTTCCACAGCGCCGGTCCATCTCTATCGAAGGCCCCACTCAAGATGGGCTTCACCTGTGTGAGCTTTAAAAAAAAATCAATGAACGGACTTTACTTAAAGAAAAATTTGGACAAAAGTTTTGGACCCTACGCGTACGCCCCGGGCCGGGCCTGCACTTCCATGGCGTTTTCAAGCTTCTTATCGTTTTTCACAATTTTTCCTTCGTTTTATGCGGAAAAGTTACTAGATCTACTTAAAAACATCAGATTTCAAACTTAAAACCTAAGAAAATCATTTTTTCCGTATAATACAACCGAATCGTTGCAAATCGCCACGCTCATTCATCATATCACGTTTACTCGGCCGCTGAATCGGGCAGGTGGACGCGTTTTTGAACACTGGTTAATATACAACAACAAAACAAGTTGTAAAGGGGTTTAAGTAATCCAAAATGTGTGAGATGGGCTATAATTGATTTTTTTGTTAAAGAAAGAAGGCCCATAAAAGCCCATTCCTTAGGAGTTTCGAGGTTTTTGAGATAAAAATAAATTGAAAACCAGAGAAGTCATTTATTTGGTTTCGTGTCTCTCTATCTCTTTATCTCTCTCTCTCTCATCCAAATCCAGAGCCACCATGTTTTTCAATCGGCCATCAGTGTTCACCGGTCAAGGTAACGCAAGCTACAGCTGTCATTTTCGGATGGGCCCACAAGATCTCGGCTAATGATTGCCCAATCGATTCCGGTTGTTCTTTGCCGTTCGATGATAGTTTCTCATCCCAGAGTGCTGTTCCATGATACCATACGGTATATGGATGTAGCTGATTCCAGCATGTTCATCTCGACTTAGACAGTTAGTTACACGGTTAGAGTGGACGTTTGAATTTAGCCGTTTGATTGGGTAGATGCTCATCCAAGAGCTATACAATCTCTGGTACCATGCTCTGCATCACAGTGAACCAAATCGAGGTATATATTTCAGCTCCTCTTGAACTTTCACTTTTCCCTCTCTAAGCTTCAAACAATGGCACATACATGGACTCCAATCAAGGAGGCCATCGATGAGCTGTGGAAAGCTTATCTCTCTCCACCGGTAGGACGTGATCTTGAGTTCTTCTGTAACCTATTCAACGATCATGACCAGCGATTTCCACCAGGGTAAGCTCTTCTCTGATTGATTGTGATCCAGTTTTCTTGAAAACTTCAGCATGCTGTTCAAAGCTCTCAGAGGCTCTCATCCTATCGACACTCTCTCCCTGAACATCTGCTGAAGATTTTCAAGAAAGTTCCATGGAATCCAAAAGCTGATCCACAGTATCTAGTGAGGATTTTTTTTCTTTCTATTTGTTGCTTTGCAGTATTTATTTATTTATTTATCGCTCTGTTCACATTCACAGGCTCCCCAGTCCTTGATGCTGAAACTCTTTCATCACGTCAGAGATAAGATTAAGGAAAGAGAAAGAGATCACAGGAGGAGGGAGAAGGAATCGTTGATGAAACTAAAGTTTGATGAAGCAACTAGTCTTGTGGTTTCTCTCAACAATGCCATAGAAGATCTCTGGTGTGCATTTCTGACTCCCCCTCTCAGGTCATTAATAGCTGTTCTCGTTAATGGAGACACACGGTTCCCAAACAAGTGAGTGCGTTATTTTTTTTTTATTTGTGTCGTTTGGTAGTTGTTTATCTTGCCATCTTACTTACACGTGCTCTCCTTCTATAGCTTCCTTGATGATTTCTTGGAGATATTCAACACAACAGGCAAAGAAGAGTATGTGAAGATATTCAAAGGGGTTGAGTGGAATTCCCATGATGATCCAGATTACAAGGTCTACTTTCATAGCTAGTGTTGTTGATTTATTGTTTGATTCTTTTAGTCATTATTATCTGTCCACTGATTTGATCATTACTCTTTTAGATTCCCAAGAGTTTGATGGAGGATCTGTTTGATGATAACCTTTCGGCTGATTTGGAGGTTGAAGAAACAGTAACAGCTGAGCAGATTGAAGCCAACATAAAGAGAGAGAGAGGAGGCTGAAGGAAGATTCTGCAAAGAACTCTGTGGCATTCAAGAAGATGGCTTATCGTGAAGGTCGCTTGGGCAGGGACGTGGCTAAGAAAGAAACCCAACTCAAAATCGCTGCAAACCGGATGAAGAACACTGGCAAGAATCAGAAGAAGTAATATCTCGGTCTCTTTTATATTGCTTAAAAAAAGTATTCCTTTTAAATTGCATTTGTGTTGGAACGTGTGTTGGGTAATTCGGATGGTCTAGAACTTGTGGTGTATATCTCGGTCTTTTTCTTTTCAGCAGTGTTGGAACTTGTGCTGGGTTATTGTTTTTGCATATTGAACTAGAAAGTTGTGCATGAATAGAGAGCTACATCTATAGTCAAAAATCTCTGTTATACTGTAAAAAAAAAACTACCGTATTTCTTTTAGTTTACCTTTTGTATGTTGGACCTTGTGCTGCTTTTATAATTGTTCTATTGTGAATAGAGAGCGACATCTATAGTCAAATCAAGTCGGTGCAGCTTGAGTTAGGATCCTCCATCTCTAAAATCGTTAAGAACAAACCCACGAATATATGAGCCCCAATCCCAACTAGTTTTTGAGCCTGTGCCCACTAATCATCTAATAGCTGCTTGAGCTTAATGAATACTCTAGGTTCCGCCTTCCCTTATGTACACAAGTTTACATTTCAAATATGTTTTTAAAAAGACAGCTTTTTCCACAGATCGAAGAATGTCAGTGTTTTATAATTTGTAGGAAAAAGAAATGAACAAGACGCAAGAGTCGTGCCTACTGTATTACAAAAGAGGCAAATGCCTCAGGCTCCCACAAGATTTATCAAATTCAAGGGCCTTATTTCCCAAATATAATTAGCTTAATTGGTCGCTTGGTTAAATACCGTGACTTTGTTTCAGAGTTTATGTTTTTTAGCTATACTAATTAACTTCCATACATTTTATAAGAGTTATTTAGTTAGAGTTTGTTCCTTTTGGTTGTTTTATTTATGTTTTATATTTAACTTTTGCTCATTTCTAGTTTTATAGTGTAACTAATTGGTTTTCATTCTTTTATAAACTTGAGCCGGGGTCCGCGCTTCTCGCGGATAATATGTTTTATTAAAGTAAATTTTTATATTTTTGTAGTTTTAAGTATCAAACATTAGAAGTTAAGTTTTGTTCGTTGTAGAATTAACCATAGAGTTTTTGTTTGAATGCGATGCGGTGATCAATTTCTGTTTTCTAAACAATAGTAAGTTTGAAAAATATATGGTTGTTTGCATTGAAGTGTAAATTTTAAAACAGTTGACTGGTGTCGATTTCTGTCTTGTGGTTTGACCCCATGTGGAGGTATGCCATTAGGCTTAGGATAGCAGTTTATTTCTCTTTTGAAGGCGTTGTATGATATCTATGTCGTTGTCAAAGTAAAAGCGCGATCCTGGTGTGGTTGTGAGTGATAGTTTCCCTGAAAAGTGAAATATTTGTAAGCATTTAGTTAGACATAAACTTTATGTTTAGTTGATTACCTTCATGTAACCTTGGAATGATACTTGTGATGATTACGATTTGGTTTTTCCTGGTAGATATGCGATTTAACTCTCTGAAATTAGCCGTCTCATTGTCCCATATAGTTAGACGAACCAATTTGGATCTACAAAAAAATATTGTATTATATATTTATTGCTTAACGCAATCCAATGATGATTTTTGTATCTGTGTTGTGGTTATATAAATCACTTCCTTGGATGAGGCATATGCGGCCAACAACATCTGTGGGAATAATTTGTTTTTAGCGACAAAAATAGAGAATTTATTTGTATGTGTAATAAGTATGGGGGTTTTTTTTTACCTGGGAGGAAGTTGGTTGCACTTGCTAAGCTGATCAACTGGGGATAGCGTTGGGGCCGGAAAATGTATGAAGGAACCGGTGGAATGTTTTCTTGAATCAGTGTTATAATTGTTATCTCATTGATATTGATTACGTATGGTTGAACGGTAAGCATGTACCGTTGGTTATTAGGAAGAAGATTAAAATATCTAATATGATAAATTTTTCCTTTCTCGAACCGTTGGTACATTGTGTCAGACGTAGAAATAGGCATCTGCCCTTCCATTTTTTGTTCCTGTTGAGTGGTTAAAAGCAATTATTTGAAATGTTGTTGGAATAATTAAAAGTAAGTATTTTTTATACAAACCTAGATGTTAAGTCAAATGAAAGTTGTTCATAGGAAAGCATTTTTATTTGTGTGATTTGTGATGTGCCACATCCTAATGATCCTAGCGATAATTGGTTGCGGTCCGAGGTTGTCGCTCCACTTGTTGTGAACTTCGGCTAGAATTACAAAGAGATAAACTGAAAACAAAAATAGAAAAAAATTGCAATTAAAAATCAACTAAAAAAATTATATTTTGAAAACGTATAATCTAAGACTATTACTTAATTTTCTTTTTAAATGTTTTTTAATATTTTTTAATTAAATTTTATATATCTAGGGTATAGGGGTCATTTTACCTATTAAATGAAACATTTTGGTCATTCTATCAAAACTTTCCTTCTTTATCACAATTTTTTTTTGGTTTGTTTTTAAAACATATTATAAACAAATAAAATTTAATAATATATGGAAATAAAATTTTGGTTGTATAGGGTCTTTCGAGTTTTTGGTGGTGCTGGAAAATAATTAGTAATTGTGACTTTAATCGTTTTAAAATATAAAGTAAGTTTTAAAATATGCAATTAATATATGTTTTTTTGTATGGTTTAAAACTAATAAGATGTAAATAATGAAGAATATATTAAAAATAAATATATATAAAAACCAAATTTATGATAAACATGGTCAAACGGTTCATAATTTGTATGTTAAATTAAAAAAACATCTTCTAGATAAAAGGAAAATCTACATTTGTATTTGTGCATGAAATGAAAAAGGAAAATAATATGAAAAGCCTCTTTGCAAACAATATAGTGCATTAACAACTTGTATATTTTGTTTATTAAAGTTTTGGATAAATAATTAATATTTTAATAATAATAATGTTTTCATTCAAAAATGATAATATTTAAGTTGAAGATGAGATGAAGAGGAAGAGAATCACGATGAGATGGAGTCGGTGATTAGGGTTAGGGTGAGGATGACTGATCTTTAGTTTTTAGAGAATTATATGTTTTAGGGCTTTTAGTATTAATGGGTTAGGGATTATGTTTTAGAGCCTTTAGTATATGAGTAATAATGGGTTAGAGCCTTTAGTATATGAATAATAATGGGCTGTTAAAATGGAATGCTGAGAATGGTGTAAATGGGCTCCGAAATTTAGTAATAATGGGCTGTGAAGGTTGGTCTTTCAAGTTCAGTCCAGGATGACATGGCAAATTGATTGGTTCTCAAATTTTTTGCCCATGTGGTACCTCTAAAAAAAGCTCCAATTTAATTGCTTTTATATAGTGGGATTTCTAAGTTATTAGTGTGGATTAAATTAACTTATTTAAAAATATTCGAGATATATTATTTAATCTGAATAGCTAACTTTTAATATTAAATATTGATTAATCTTTTTTAGTTTATTAAATGTGTGCTTTTAAAAAAAATCATAATTTTAAATAACACTAATAAATACTCATATATTTTTTATAAAACTATTCATATTATTTACAAATACAATGATCTGTATAAACTTTATAATAATTGTTTGCATATTTTATATAACAATTGTGATAAATAATGGTTTTGTTAATTTTACCTTAGGCCCCTTAATAGCTGACCACGACACTGCAAGATGCATAATCAGAAATGTTTTGGAGCAAATAGGTTGGAAAGACATTTTTTTTTTTTTGAGGAAAAAAGGATAAATTTCACTTTTATGTATTTCTTCGTTTTTACAACCATTTTTTGCACCCCAAATATTGCCAAACTATTTAAACCAAATATTCCCCACTTCGTATTCACCCGATTTGTTTTTATTGTAATAAATAGATGGCAATTATTTAAAAAACCATAGAAAGGTTTTATGATAAAAATAGCACGCAAAATAACTAAAATAGCTTTACTAAGTTACTATTAATGAATAATCTCTATACTATTATTTGAGAAGTCAGTTTACTTAAATATTGCGCTCATGTTACGGTGATTGATTACAATAATACACTTAATGAATTAAAAAATATTACGTTTAAATACTATTATTAAATTTTTAATGATGTTTCCTTTTCAAAATTTTCCAAATAACATATATAATAAAAAGAAAACATTTATAAAGTTTAAAAAACGAAATATATGTATATATAATATGATTTCACTAAAAAAGGAAGTTCACAAAATAGAAATATTCTATTTAAATAATATTTTTATATAACATAAAATATACTTTTGAAGTTATAAAATATTTATTTTTATCTATATTTTCTTAGGATTAGGAAATTATATATATAAAATTGTTAGGAGAAATTTTTAAGAATAGGAAATTGTATACTTATCAAAAAGTATAATATTCCTATGTATCGTAGAAAATTGTATAGTTATCACCTTAGCTTTATAAAAATATCAAAATTTAATTTCAGAAAATATCAAAAATAAAAAAATGTAAATAAGGAAAAAAGGTTAATTCGTATGATTCTTTTTAAAATATTACCTTATTATATATAATTCTTTTTTATATAACAATGTGGTTAAGAAAATTTATTAAGGGTATCATACATAGTTTATAATTAGTATTATTGAAATGTTTTGTCTATTTTTCATATATTTAGTTGATTATAATATCTTTCAATTACAGAAAAAATCTATAAATTAAATTTTACTTATTTAATATGATTTTTATGTCGAATGTGAATGTATTGTCATAATATTTATCAAATTATATGTTGTTGATTTTTTTAAAAAATATTAGAAAATAAATGAATGATCAATAGGAAGTTACATGCATAAGTAGATGATACATTTTTGAAAGCTCATGAACAAATATCACTATTTACAATAATTGAAATATTTTATAAATTCAAAATAACTTTATGCCTTTGATTTATTGAATGGAAACTAAAATTTATTTTAAATAATCTTAAAAATGAGAATTCAGATTTGCTTTGGTATTTTCATTATGGTCCTATTAAGTTCTACAAACATATTAATTTTATTTTATAAATGTGAATTATAGGATGACTCATAACATATTAATAAATGAAAAATAAAATATTAACCAACTGTTATAATTTAGTTCTTTTATAAAATTTATATATATGCATGAGACTGTAGAATATTATAACTCAATGTATTCACAACATGAGTGACTCAACTAATCCAACTTATATC
Source organism: Brassica rapa (assembly GCF_000309985.2). Classification (NCBI taxonomy): domain Eukaryota; kingdom Viridiplantae; phylum Streptophyta; class Magnoliopsida; order Brassicales; family Brassicaceae; genus Brassica; species Brassica rapa. Next base: position 28,301,641 of record NC_024797.2, read on the forward strand.
TAAAATCATAGATTTAACTAAAATAAGAATAAATAATTTTATAATAATAATTTATTTTATAAATGTAAATTATAGGTTGACTCATTTTTTTTAAATTATAGGATGACTTATAACATATTAATAAATGAAAATAAAATATTAACCAACTTTTATAATTTTTTTTTTTTTGTAAAATTTATATATATGCATGGGACTGTATAATATTATCGTTATATTAATTTATGTAATTTGGAATCAGACACTTAAGTTTATTTTATATTTCATTCTAATCACAATATATCTTAAGTTATACATCAACTTCCTTAAATATATTTACACATCTAAGACAACAAACAACGTAAATGCAAATAAGAAAATTAATCATAATTTTAATATATATAAATTAAAAGATATTATAGTTGAATTGAGATAAATAGATGCAATTTAATATACCCAAATGATAACTACACCGTCTTTAAAAACAACAAAACCGACTAGATATAACATATCTAAAATCATATGTCTAATTAAAGTAATATAATAATATTAATATAAATTGTAAACAAATTATAATTTAAGTGAAACTAAAATAAATAGCAATCAATTATTATAGTATATTTATTTTATTAATATTTATATCCGTGCATGAGGACGAAAAAATCACCTAGTATATTTAAATACAAATTACAAATTGATCCGTGTATTCGTACATGTTTTTATTTTAATAAAATATATATAAAATTTGCACAACAAAACAACTAATGGTTAAACAAACATACGTCTGTATAGGTATTTATTCGATTTGTAATATGTAACATTTATGATAGAACAACAGTTTTTAATTGCTTGTAATTTATTGATTACTCATATTATTGTTGGATATCATATTCTTCAATTAATAATTTTTAACTACATTAACCATTTTATTATGTACTTATTTATAATAAGTTTAGGGGGTAAATCGTGGCTTGATTAATTGACAAAATGATACAATTATCCTTATTTAATAGCAAATTTAATTTAAAAATATTCTAAAAATATCGTTGTTATTATCTCTAAGAAAAGGAAAAATCTATGAAATATTTTATTTTAGTAGTATAAATGTAAATCTAAAATTTTATTATTTAAAATTTTATACCTTAAATCATAAATCTATATATATAAATCACTAATCTCCCACCCCTCAATTTTTTTCAACTAAGAGCTTGACTAGTTTCCCCGCTACCACCCGCAAACCCATCTTTTGCGGTTGGTAGCGGTTGACAGCGTTTCAAAACAATCATACAAACCGCTACAAATCGCTTCAAACCATTCCGAACCTCTTAAAATCAAAAGCTGGTTTCAGCTAGCGTTTGCGGTTGCGGGCGGTTGCGGGAGGATATTTTTTTGCTTTTTAAAAAAGAACCATATAAATACAAAAATAAAATATTCAATAAAGTTTTTAAAATGGAATATAAAAATACTAAAATATATCTATTATATTTTAATTAATATTATGAAATTTAAAAATAAAAATATTTTCTATAATTTGAAAAATTTAAAACTATAACTTTCTAAATATAATTTTCATATTTATTATAATATTATATTTTTGATATTTTTATAATTATATAAAAGGTAAATATTATTAATTTATTATTTAACCGCTGCTGTATTTGGTAGTTAACCAGTCATAAGTATCCCGCAAACGCACCAGTTTCTAACCGCATAACCAGTCGTACAAATCTCTTAAAACCGCTAGAAACCGCAACCACCCGCATCCGCAAATGCCCGCAGCCGCAACCACAACCGCTGCGTTTGAACCAGTCAGCCCTTAAATCATACTCCCTCATGTTTTAGATGTTTTACATTTATTAATAAAACATAGGAAAATTTTATGTTTACCACTTTCATGGTACCACTTGTTAGACCCAATTTTGGTCAATACCATAATGGGCCGCGATCAAAGGCATGGGCCTTAAAGGGCCAGAGCCCGTAGCAATAATATGAGCTCGAGAAGGAGTCGCCGAGGTCGCGTAGATCATGCAACAAAAAGCTGAGATCGCGGAGCTACCACAGAGGTCTGGAAGTCAGCTTACTATAAAGGAAGATGAATGGAAACAGAAGAGCACACATTGAAAACTTTAGAGAGAGCTATACACTTACACCGATCTTGTTGTCTTCTCACTTTTAGATTCTTTCTTTGTCGATCTCGTTTGTATCACTCGATCTAGTTTAATCCATTGTATTTGATCTTATTCATCAATAAAGTCCATTTTCACCTACTGGAAACTATTTAACATTGTTGTGATCGTTGCCTACATCATTTGTCTTCCCTAGATCAAACCTCGATCACTATCAAATACTTTGTGTATATTTTAGGTTCTACACCACTAAAGAGACATTTTCAAAAATATTTATTTTCATTAAGTGGCAAAATACTATTTTATCCTTGTTATCTATATATATAATAAATTATAATTTAAATAAATAAATAAATATGTTTCTTATGTTTTCGAATTATACTTTTTCAAATTCGATTTTTTTTTGGTTTTTTTCAAAATTTCTTTTTGAAAATCAAAAAAGTTTGTTTGAAACTATTTTTCAATTTTTTGAAAAATATTTTAAAGTATTTATTTATATATTTATTAGAATCCTAAATTTCACATTCCAAAAACTTTACCCTACCCCTCAACTCTAAACCCTAAGTCTAGATTAGTGAACCATAAGGGTATAAGTGTCTTTTACCCTTCATTAAAAGTGAGGGTAAAAGTGGTTAGTGTAAACATGAAAACTGATACAATGAATGTAGTATTTGTGGCAATTTCCCATAAAACATATTAAATCTTAGTTATAATTTATAATTTTTTGTGATTCTATATTTTCTATAATTTTGAACCAATAAAAATTTCATAAGTACAATTAATATTTTTGAAATTTAGAATTAATTATTGTTATCCAATAAAACATGTAGAATACACAATATTTGTCTCTTTGAAACAATTTTTTTTTAAAAAAGATATTCCTATAATATGTATCCTGAATTTTTAATAAAGTCTTTTTTTTGTCCTTGTATAATATTTTTATGATAAATACTTTTTAGAGTTATCCTAGCATATCTATCAAAATGGAACTAGTTTGTTTTCAATTATAAAAGGAAACTAGATAGTGTAACATGAATGTTTGTTGATTCATATGTTTTGGCAAGACATTCGGTTTTCAGTATAGTTCTGATTTATTTATATTGATTTTTAATTTCAGTTTTAGTTGTGGTTTTGGGTTTTGTCATTTAAAATATATGAACCGTTTGTTTATGTATAAAGTTGTGTTTGGTTAGAGTGTTTGAATTGTTTGGTTTTACGTTTAGATCTGGATATAATATGAAGCTGATATAGTTTAGAGTATTTTGGTTCTGGTTGCATTTCTATTTTCAGATTTATTGTTTCCAATAAAGTAAAATGAAACATTTTGAAATTATTTTTTTCATATCTTTTTCTTTAAATAGTGTATAATAAAATAGCAAGCAATAGCATTTATATTATGAAAGCGCGAGAATTGTTTCCGTTATATTAACATATCCAAATATGTATATTTTGCTTGTATTTTATAGGAGATTATATTTCTACATGTTTAATGTTATTTCGAACTACAACAAAGTTGTCTAAGTTTTTCACATAGTGACAATATATCAATCTATTGTAATAGTATTGATTTTTTATTTGTTAAGTTAAAGTCAAGGTAAATTATTATTTATATGCTTTTCAGATTTTAAATTATCAATAAATTATATTGTACACATATAATATTTATTTATGGTAAAGTATAACTTGGGAATAGAGTTTGATCAATATTCCTTTGTAGGATATAGGATAACATATATTTATCTTAACTATTAATTACAATGAAATTGAAAACCTTTTACTCTATTTTACTTTATTTTTTTCATCCTCGGTAGAGAGTTGAACTTAAATCAATTCTTACACAAAGCTTATTTTATTTGTTTTGCATGTCCCTCCTATGACTTAAATAATATAATAGATCCGATGAAATAGAAGTTGGTTGGATGCATCGAAAGAAAGATCTTGGTGAGCTCATTCGATTTGGTGATTCAATAGACAAAAACTCAAAGGTTTGTGTTCATTTGCTCGTACATCCATTTGGTACCTTCACCGATTTGGATCTTTTTTTTTTCTTGTAAGGAACTTAGAAGTTTTAATTTTATTTACTAATATTCTTTTTTTTTTAAATATTATGTTAGTTTATAAAATTATATTTTCTTCAAATATAATTATTTTTGTTTCCAGTTAATAGGCTTGTTTGTGTTTTAAATCTAACTAGATCTCGATCCGCACAACCGCGCATATTTTTGTTTTCTTTTTATTTTTATATAAAATTTTTGCTTTCAATTTTAAATTGGTATATAATATAATATATATGTATTTATCAATTTTTAAAACATAATAAGTTTACGGAATATTTTTTTTCATTTGATAGATTGTTTTAAACTTTCATATGTAACTATATTTTCTTTTATATATATATATTCAGATTATTATTTCATTATTAAAATTGTAACTATATATATATAAAGATTAGTAAAATATTGATTTATTGTCATATTCAAAAATATTGAAACATTTCACAAATTTAGAAAGTTTTTAAAAAATTAAAATTTTCGCTTTACAGATTTATATTATCGAGTAAATAATTAAATATTTAGCTTTTTTTTTTAATTTTAAAATAATCTATATAGTTTAAAATTTGTTTTCAATGGTTTAAGGTAGTAAAGATTAATCATTGTTAGATATTATGATTTTTGTTATTTGAAATCAATGATTAATCTTTTATACCTTAAACCAATGAAAACAATTTTTAAACTATATAGTTTATTTTAAAAAATTTAACAAAAACTAAATGCTTAATTATTTACTCGATAATATAAATCTATGAAGTGAAAAGTTTAATTTTTTAAAAAAATTATAAATTTGTGAAATGTTACAATATCTTTGAATATGACAATAAAACAATATTTTACTAATATTTATATATATAGTAATGATTTTAATAATGAAATAATAATCCGAATATATATATATATATAAGAAGGTACAAATACATATAATGAAAGTTTGAAACAATCTATTCAATGAAAAAATATACCGTAAATTTATTATGTTTTAAAAATTGATAGATACATATACATTATAATATATACTAATTTAAAATGAAAAACAAAATATTTATATAAAATCAATGAAAACAAAAACCCGCGCAACCAGTCTATATTATTAAAAGAGAAGTACCAATAAAAAAAATTCTCTTAGTTTTCAAAATCATTTACAATTCCATGCCACTGATAATTAAATCAAGTTACCTATTTTAATGCTTGTCTTTTCAGTTTGAATTATTTTCGTTACATAAATTTGAACTAAAACCAACCCCCATTTATTTCTCTATTTAATCAAGATCCAAAGTCTTAGAGGGGGTTATTGGGCAAAGAATTCTAGAGGAATTATTAAATTTTGAGATTCCATTGTTATTGGTTTGTGAATTTTTAAAATCTAAATAGAATCTATTGTTATTGGGGTGATGATTTTTAAATTCCATTCAAAATCCTTTGTTATTGAAAAAGTTTAGTTTTCATTGATTTTAAGATTCTATTAAAATCTAATGTTACTGGGATGCAAAATTTCTTTGTTTTTACTCATAGTTCTCAACTTTGAGAATATCATCTATACCTATAAGATTTTTGAAATCAATGTAATAAAATACACTCACATACAAAAACTCAAATTGAAGAATGAAATAATATACAAATCAGAAATATAACATATTTCAATTCACAACTTAAAAAAATATTGAAAACAATATTAAAAATTTAAAATAAAAATTGTAAAAATAGATTTAAAAAGCACTTTCGAATTTAAAAAGAAAAACATTTCAAAAATTAAATTCAAATTTTTTTTTTATAAAAATTCAAATTTAAAACATATAAGTAGTAGAAATTAATTTTTTAGTCATTTTATTTCTTGAGATCTTTTTTGTGACAAAAACTTTTTTAAAAGTTGTTTAAGAATTGCTTTAATTGAAATGATTTTCTTTCCTTTTTTTTTCTACCACCAATAATTTTTTTACTTTAAAAGTTAATAACAATCAATAGAATTCTATACACAAGTAATGAAAATCTATGTAAAAGTATTTGATAAAATTTGTTAAATCTAGTTAACTTGTAAAATTTTCTCAACTATTAAAATCATTAAATTCCACAGAAATTCATCTTCCAATAACCCCCCTTAATTATTATATAACAAACAAATCAAGGAAAAGTTAAAATTCAAGGCTTCACTAATGTGCAATATACACAGCTTTCTTTAATAAAGAGCTCAAGATGTACCTGTATAAAAAGTAGTCGAGGTAAATAATATAAGGAACATGTAATATAAAGTTTATCGACACTTATAACATGATTAATGAAGGTTTTTAGGGTGATGTTGTTAGCAGAATATAAGAAAACGTCTCTTAACTTTTAAGTTAAATAGCTAAGAACCGGCTTCTTAAATAAAATATTTAATAATATATGTTTAGGTGATAATTATATATGTAAAGGTAATAGTAGATGATATTATATTAATTATGCATAGTTATTTTTAAAATGAAATTAATAATATAAAATTTTATCATTGTGTAATTTTAAAAATTAACAAATATATTATTAATACATTTAATTGCAATTTTGTTATAATCTAAAATAAATCCGGAAAGAGCTTTAACTTCCGACGGTGACTGAGACCCAAGGAAGAGCATTGTTCGATTAGTTATTTGAAGCAACTCATAAAACAAAGAAAATAACCTCTTCTTCTTTAGTCAATGGAGGTAAAACTAACTAATGTCAACTTGATTTTTTTTGTTCATTACCTAGAAACATTGTAAGTGATGTGTCCTTAGTGTACATTTTGCAGAAAAAATCAACTATATGTTAAAAAATTTAATAAAAAAACAGAACATTAGTGAAAACAGAATATAGCATTAGATACTATACACAAAATGTCAAAATATGAAGCTTACATCCTCTTCAGCTAATATGATCTCCATTGTGTCGTTGTTTGTTGTTTCTATGTGTATAGCACCTTCACACGCACTGCCGAAATTGTTTTCCAAGGCTTCAAATCCTTGATCTCATATTAGAAGCCATAGGTATTTTTGTGAAGTTTTCGGTAGAGGTATCCTCTATATCTTTATATATAAAAAAGGGTTTACTCCCTTCTGGTGATGCCACTTCAGCGTCCAGCTAGGAAAGTCGCCTTCTGTACGCCTGCCACGTGTCCATGCTTCTCTGCGCATCGTTTCGTTAAAAAGGAATCGTGATGGGCTTTCAATTTGAAGTCTAAAGTCGCATGAAGACATAAAACCTTGTCAGTTTCAAACCGCTGCGTTTTGTTTATCAGGGTTATAATGGCTTCATATGAATCGGCTCTTAGACGCGTGTTTAGGGTTCATTCAAATCAGCCGTTTTCAACACGCACTGCCGAAATTGTTTTCCAAGGCTTCAAATCCTTGATCTCATATTAGAAGCCATAGGTATTTTTGTGAAGTTTTCGGTAGAGGTATCCTCGATATTTATAATAAATGTAAGGTAGGGTGAGGGTTTTCGATTTACGCCGTGAAATTATGGGAATCGTATCTAAACAAATTAAAAATATGGCATATGCTTGATTTTATTGTTGCTTTTAATGATGAGGTTTAATTCGGCTACACCATCTAAGGAGAATCATATATATAATTAGTGTTTTATATTTTATTATTGAAAGATATTTCTTGGTGAATATGGTATATGCATAATATTATGGTTGCATTTAATGATGATGTTAGATTTGGTTACTATATTTTATAATTTCTATTTTCTAAAATATGTTATATAAATGGTTTAAGATTTGAGTATCTATTTTGTAAAATATGTTATATCTAATATATTAAAACAGATGTTAGTTTACATATCATATGTTACATAAATACATTATTATATCTTTTAATATCTTCATCTTTTTATTTGAAATACAAATGAATATATTTAAAATGTTCTAACAAAATCTTTTTTAAAATCTTCTTAGAATCATTTTAAATTTAATTTCGAAAATTAGTTAGTTTAAATTTAAATTATCATAAAATATAATTAGAAATTAAAATTGAATATAGTTTTGGTTTATAAACGAAAACTTAAATAAAATGAAATTAATTAATTTCAAAAATACATTTACTAATATTTTTTAAAGATTTTGTTAGAAATAAATATTTATTTCTGTTTTAGTTTTTTCAAAAAAAAATTCTAATAAAATAAAAATCATGATTTTTTGATGAGTTATATTTTAATTTGGACCATCATTTAAATTTTCTATTAAATGTATATCACTAATGCTAATATATATTATATTTTTAAATACTTTAATCATAACTAGATCTCGATCCGCGCAACCGCGCGGATTTTTGTTTTCATTTATTTTTATATAAATACTTTGTTTTTAATTCTAAATTGGTAAATATATGTGTATATCAATTTTTAAACATAATAAGTTTACTGTATATTTTTTTCATTGAATAGATTGTTTTAAACTGTCACATGTATTTATATCTTCTTATATATATATATATATATATATATATATATATATATATATATATATATATATATATATATATATATATTTGGATTAATATTTCATTATTTGAATCGTAATTATATATATAAAGATTAGTAAAATATTGTTTTATTGTCATATTCAAAGATATTGTAACATCTTACAAATTTATAAAGTTTTTAAAAAATTAAACTTTTCGCTTCATAGATTTATAATATCGAGTAAATAATTAAACATTTAGTTTTTAATTTTTATTTTTAAAATAAAGTATATAGTTTAATTTTTTTTTCATTGGTTTAAGGTAGTAAAGATTAACCATTATTAGATAATATGATTTTTGTTATTTAAAAAAAAATCTTTATAATTTTAAAAGTTAACATCGATAAATATTTAAATATTTAGGACATAGAGGTATAGTATTACAACATTAAATTATATTTATTTAAATTTATATTATCTATAAATCTAATGGATCATCTATTGTTTAAATTCAATTATTGATAGCCCAATAAAATTTTCTGGTAGGTTCAAAATTTAAATGATAAGATTACATATTAAATGTAACATGACTTTCTAGGAATAGGTTCATTTTAAAAAAAATTACACATGAATCAAGGTTGTGACTTATGTTTTAATATATAAAATATATTTTATATCTTCTAATGTTTTTAATTTTTTTTTAAAATTCTAACAAATCTTCTTGAAAAAGATTATAATAAGATGGGGAAATTACATGTTTACCATTTTCATGGTACCACTTTTCAATTTTACCACCACTATAGAGACATTTTCAAAAATAGCTTCTTTATTAAGTGGCAAAAGACTCTTATGCCCTTGTTATTATATATATAATAAATTATTATTTAAATAATAATTAAAAAAAAAATAAAAAAATAAAAAAAGCAAAAAAAAATTATGTTTTCGAATTATAGTTTTTCAAATTCGAACTTTTTTATAAATTATTTTTTTTGAAATTTTTTTTTCGAAATTTTTTTTTTTTTCAAATTTCGTTTTGAAAAACGAAAATTATGTTTGAAACTATTTTTTAAAATTTTTTATATATTTTTAAGTATTTTTATATATATTTATTATAATCCTAAATTTCACATTCCAAAAACCCTACCCCACCTCTCAACTCTAAACCATAAGTCTAGATTAGTTAACCATAAGGGTATAATTGTCTTTTACCCTTCATTAAAAGTGAGGGTAAAAGTGGTTAATGTAAACATGAAAAGTGGTACTATGAATGTGCTATTTGTGGTAATTTCCCTAATAAGATCTTAATTGTCATAAATTGAATATAAATATTTTCAACTAATTTTGTAATTAGTAATGAAATGTTACAAAAAGAATAAAATTATAACCTATTTTATCAATTTTTTAATAATATCTATCATTTTAAAATAAAAACATTATATTGAACAAAATATGATAAAATTATTTTAAATTGATAAGTTAACATATTTTATTTTCATAAATATTAAATATTTATGCTAAAAATATAATATGTTGGTAGAACGGGTTAATATTAGTAAAATATATAATACATGTATAAAAATTTAAATTATCTTAAACTTTTTAATATACAGTAATTTATTATTTAAAATTAATAAAAATTAAAAAAATTACTAAAAAAATCTAGCAATTTGAATTACGGATCATGATTATGATAAATTAAGTACAAAATTGTTTTAATATATGTTATTTCATGCATTAAAAAATTTAGTTTAGTAATCAAACGCAAATTCAATAGGACAAATATATAATAAGCAACATATATATGTGATGATTTTAATTTACAGCATGAAAATTATAAAATTATTATATTTGGCATAATTATGCAAATATTTAAATATGTGAGTAACACTAAAAATATATAATAATTATGTAAAACAAATATATATATATATAAATGTGAAAATATATATCTGCACGATTGTGCGGGTGGATATCTAGTAAATTGTTTAAGATTTGAGTATCTATTTTCTAAATTCTGTTATATAAATTGTTTAATTTGAGAATTTAATGATTTTTTTTGGTGAATAAGTTTTTAAAACCAAGAATAATTGATATAAAGCATAATAATGATGAATATGATTTTTAAAATATAAAGTAGATAATATTAGGTAATATAATAAATATTACCGTAACATATATATTTAAATATATTATATATATTCGTAAGTTGTGAGATGCAACATTCAAGTACATATATCACATAATTCAATTCCAAATTTATTTTGGCAACTTCATATATGATTTTTTTAAATAAGACATAGCATTATAATGAACTCTAATATATTGGATGAAAAAAAAAAGAACTCCGATATATTTTGTACATTTTCAAAATTTTAAATGAATCATACATTATAGTTTTGTGAACAACACGTTTTTATGGTGTTAATAGAGTTTGATAAGAGTTTTTACCTTGGAAGTCTAAATCTTATGGTTTGAATAAACATAATTTAGGTGAGTTTGTAAAGGATGGGCTTAATATTTTGACAGATAGTGGCAAAATTTATTGGGCTGAAATAGTGCTGAGATTTGATTTGGCAAGATCGCTTTTGTTTCTGATGGGGTGGGCTTTTAATTTCCGAAAACAATTAAAAAAAAAAAAGGTAGTGACATTTTTTGTAATTATCTGGAAAAATCAGAGGCAGAATATAAGGTTTCTGTTTTAATAGTATAGACGTGAAAAAAATATAGTCGCTAACTTACGGAAAAGACTAATCACAAATTTCTTCAAGCTGTCATCGTCTTAGGGTTTTGCCTCGTGAAGATGCCAAAAACAACCGAATATTGCGATGAAAAAATTGAAGAGATACTTTGTGAAGACCGGATTAGTTCTTTACCCGACGATTTGCTTGTGACGATACTGTTGTCTGTCCCTCTTAAAGATGCAGCAGCCACCATGATTTTGTCTAAGCGATGGCGTTTTATGTGGACTATGTTGCCTATACTTGTTTACAAAGAAAGCGATGTTGAGAGCAAGAATAGTGTTTGGGATTTTCTTGACAAGTCACTGGAACTCCACAAAGCCCCTCTTCTAGGTATGTATATGCAACTCGGTCCACAGTGTCCATTAGATGCTGATGTGGGAAAGTGGGTTGCAATGGCTCTTGATCGCGGCTTGGCATTGCTAATCTTCGAGCTCCGCTGGTCCGCAGATCCAACCAGCTTGCCCATGACCCTTTACTCCTGCAAATCTCTCAAGATATTGCGTCTCTCCCACAAGGTTCTAGTGGATCTTCCTTCTTCCATCTGGCTTCCATCACTTCAAATTCTCGAGCTAAACTGTGTGGTGTATAAAAACGAAGATTCTCTCAAAAGGTTCTTATCAAGCTGCCCCGTTCTGGAGAGTATGACCGTGACACGGGAAAAAGATGACAACGTGAAAATTTTCACTGTGAAAGCTCCTTATCTATTGGACTTATCTTATGGTAATTATATGTCGGACGATGATGAAGAAGATACCGGTAGATGTTTGGTTATTGATACTCCGGCATTAACATACTTAGACATAGCCGATTATTCAGGAAACTCTTGGTCGATCGAGAATACACCCTGTTTGGAGGAAGTTTACTTCAATGTTGATCGGTCTTTACTTGGTTTTGACAAATTCTTAAGATCTTTCTCCAAAGTCTTATTTCTTGAGTTGATTTTAACTGATAAAATGGTAATCTCCCTCTCTCTCTATCCCTTTGTGGTTACATTGTTGCATCTACTTTTTGATGTTTTGACTATTGCAGATTGTGTGTTTTAGCACCATCGAGTTCTCTCGGCTGACGAAGTGTAAATTATTCCCGAATAACTCAAACTGGATGGATTCACTTGTGTCTTTCCTCCACAATACTCCAAAACTTAAGTATCTTATAATTGATTATGTACGTATCCTCCTCACTAAATATTAACCCAAGTTAATGCGTTTTTAATGCATACTAATAGCAATTGTTGCCAGAAAACAAACCATCAACCACCGATTGCCTCTATGTGGTGGAGCCAATCTATCAGTGATCCCGAATGCTTATCATCAAGTCTGGAAAAGTTTGAATTGATAGACTATGGAGGAAGAGAAGAAGAGCGAGAATTGGTAGAATACATCTTAACCACCTCTATATGTTTAAAGACGGCTACAATCTCCTTGTCCACCTTAAAACTTGAAGATGAAGACATAACTATGAAGGAGTTGAAAGCTATTCCTAGGGTTTCTATAACATCTCATCTCTTTTTCAAAACTTCACATAAATAATTATGTAAACTATAACTGTGTTTTTTTTTTGGGGTTTTACATTGTTTCCTTATCTCAACGTTTATATATTATATATATTCTATTTTGTATATTACAGATCTTACTTAGAACAATAAATACGACTTGCTTAAGTAACATCAGGTTTTTATGCATATGTTGAATGTTTAAATTGGGGAAATAAAGTTTGTTATTGAGCCAAAAAAAAATTTCCATCAGGTTTTAGAAACAGGGATTTCTCTAGTGTGTGATAAAAGCAAAGTTCAATACGCCACACTGGAGTATCTTTGGGTTTAATTCCCTCCCGAAGAAAGTTCTTATGTGCGTTGAAGAGATTTTTCACAGCTCAAACTCGCCGAGAAACAAACTTCACAGCAACAACCCACGAATATCTTATCATAGAACAGAACAACCCACAACATATTTGAAATTAGGCCTGGACATTTGGGTCGTCGGGTGGGGTTCGGATCGGATCTTTTTGGGTCCGGATCTTTTGAATCTAAGAGTTTATGACTTGATATGGTAATTTCAAATTCTCGGTTCCGGATCAGTCCGGATCGTACCGGATCCGGGTCGGGTCGGGTCTTAGATACTTAGACCCATTCGGGTAACTACAATTTATCGGTTCGGATTCGGTTCGGTTCGGGTTTGATTTAAAAAAGACCTAAAATAAAAAAAAAATCTGAAAATATTTATATATCCAAAAATATTCAACATTTGTGTTTTTATTATATTAAAATATGTATATATATTAAACTATGCGAGATACAACAACCATTCGTTGTCTCTTAGTGGTTGACCCCCATGTTCTCTAGATGTATAACCCGTCTTCGATTCCCCCTTAATGCATTTTATTTAATTTACATTATTAATTCGGGCACCCATCGGATTTCGGGTTTGGGTCGGGTCAGGTCCAAGACCCGCGGGTCCTCTGCAACAAGACCCGATAGGGTAATTTGATCAGGTCGGCTCCTTCCCGAACCGTTTTTTTTTTGGTCGGTTTCGGATCGGATCTTCGGGCCCGGGTAAAATATCCAGGCCTATTTAAAATTGTTTAAAATAAAATTAAAGATCATTTAAGGCCCAATTACCAATTTTTGGGCCTTTCCAATTTGACGTTTTTGCATCTAATTTATTCTTCGCTAGCTTTGTTATTTTTTTTTAATCCCTTATATATTAAAAGAAAAGCATTGTAATAATTGCGTTCACACTAAACTGGACACATGTCACGTGTAGAAATATTATAATAAATGCGTTCACACTAAAATGGACACATGTCACATATAAAGAGCTTCTCAGCTAAACTCTACATAAATATGTTAACACTATGTACTTTACGTTTTTTTAATATAAAACTCACATGCATAGTTCTTCTGTTTACGAATAGAGCTGGACAAGTTATTCCTAAATTTTGATTTGATTCGTTATCCGTTTTGATTCGAACCGAAAAATCTGGATATTCGTTACTCTACGAAGCAAATCAAATACTAAAATACAATATCCGTAAAAAATAAATCATAAATATCAATATTTATAGGAACGGATATCCAATTTGATCCGTTATATGCATATATATACATATATTTAAAGAATTATATATAAGTTATATATTATAGTTTATATAAATTTTACAATATTTTTGTTTTTAAATAATTTCATTTTAAGAATTTTATTTTTCATGTATTATTTTGAAAAAATGCTATTTAATATTAATTAACAGTATCTTTACATATTTATCAACCATTTCTATATACTTTTACATCCACATACATGTGCACATTGACGTGAGCACCTTATAATTAAGTATTTACCACAACTGCAATATCTAATTTTGTTGAAAGTTAAAATATTTTTTTTTCTTAATGATTCTTTCACTATCAACCAAATTGTAGTAAAATGATTTGTCTTAATAATTTTTTTTTTAACTATTATCCGTTTAGAAACTATGATATGAGACCATTGGTTTGACATCACGACTATCTAAGATTCATAACATGAAAATAAATAAATAATACTAATTTTTGATTATCACAGGAATAAAAACCAAAAACATCAAACATTTTAATCAAACAAACCAAATAAATATTTACTAGATCTCGACCCACGCAACCGCACGGATTTTTGTTTTCATTTGTTTTTAATTCGAAATTGGTATATATTATAATATATATGTGTCTATCGATTTTTAAAACATAATAAATTTACGTTATATTTTTCATTGAATAGATTGTTTCAAACTTTCACATGTATTTGTATCTTCTTCTATATATATATATTTGGATTATTATTTCATTATTAAAATCGTAACTATATATATAAAGATTAGTAAAATATTGTTTTATTGTCATATTCAAAGATATTGTAACATTTCACAAATTTAGAAAGTTTTTAAAAAATTAAACTTTTTGCTTCATATATTTATATTATCGAGTAAATAATTAAACATTTAGTTTTTGTTTAATTTTTAAAATAAACTATATAGTTTAAAATTTGTTTTCATTAGTTTAAAGTAGTAAATATTAACCATTGTTAGATAATATGATTTTTTTTTATTTTAAATAATATTTATTATTTTAAAAGTTAACATCGACAAATATTTAAATAATTAACATATGGAGGTATAGTATTACAACATTAAATTATATCTATTTAATTTATACTATTTATAAATCTAATGAATCATCTATTATATAAATCCAATTATTCATAGCCCAAAAAAAATTTTGGTAGGCCCAAAATTTAAACGATAAGATTAGAGATTAAATGTAACATGACTTTTTAGAAATATGTCAATTATGTCTATTTTAAAAAAACAATCACGCATGAATCAAAGTTGTGACTTCTGTTTTAATATATAAGATATAAGTATATTTTAATTTTAAATATATTATAAATTTTACTTTTTATATAATATTTTATACCAAAATTTATGTTATTTAAAATGAGTATAATTGTATATCTATGAAAATAAAGCAGGATTACCTAGTAATTTATAAATTTGATGGAACAACTCGCAAAATCCTATTATATGTATATATGGTTTTCATAAAATTATTCTATTATTTTAGTTATTTATCTGTATTTATAAATAATAAATATTAAAATTAAAACTTATTAAAAAGCGAGACACACTATTAATCCTAATTAAGTTAGTTATTTCAAAAATGAATTAGTATGTAATATTTGTAAGAGGTATATCTTGAAAATATAAAGATATAGGAATTATGATTTATTAAATTTGTTATAATCATTGAGATTTTATATAAAATCACAGATATTTTCAATGAAAGAGTAGTCAGTAAAATTAAATATAGGATTTCAGTTAAATAGTTGTTAGAATCATCAAGATTTTAACGCAGAATGCAATTTAGAATATCTTAATAAATAATGCAGTTGTGATAATGGTCCATTTCAAAATTCTCGTATAAACTAAAGAAATATAGTTTGGTAAACTGAGGGTTCTAGTATGATTTTTCTAATCCATACGCGCAATGCATAACACTACAATAATCCATACGTGGTTAGCATAGGTTTTTGGTTTAAACTTAGTATAATCTTAATAAAATTATATTGTACATATCTAAATATGAATCTAGCTATAAATGCTTAATTTTAACAATATGGTTATGATAATGCAATTATAATCTTGTTTTCTTAAGTCATATAAAAATGTTCGTATATGGAGCATCGGTAGGAAGTAAATATTCGGTGCAGTTAAAGTAGGAAGTAAATATTCGGTGTAGTTAAAGTAGGAAGTGGAAAATCGTTTAATTGTGATATATGAAATATTTTATGATAATTAGTAGGAATTGGTTTTATTGTTAGGATAACATAAATATACATCTAATAAATTTTCTATAGACGGTCCAACTTTAAAAAATTACACATGAAAAAAGTTGTGACTTTTGTTTTAATATATAAGATTTAAAATGATAGTTATGTCTTAGAAGATTAAAAATAAAAAACAACCTAAAACCGAACTGATATCCATATTAAACAGATTAATGTCTCTTTATTAAAAAATAACAAAACTAATAATCACATTCTGCGCAAGGCCCGGGTTATTACCTATGTAAATAAAATATTTACACATGATCTGGATTATTGGATACGGATGATTTTTTTAATACAGGATAGTCGATACTTTGTTAGGGAACATTAAAAATTTAGACAAATGATACGCACGAGCTCTTAATGAAATATGCCTAGTGGTAGATGATAAATACCTATGATATTAATTATTTACAACAAGAAACTTATAATGACAATAATATTTATAAAAATAGATGACATATATTAACCAAAAAAACTAAAACACTAATTATAATAACCTCCTAAAAACCTAGAATCACAAACACTATACCCAAAGCCACACAACTTACATGCATAAAATTTTGTAAATCTACAGGTACTATATTTGTATATTTCACGAATCAACAAATCGGCGAATATATATGTAAAAACCTTTGAGTTTTATGTTATTAATGGAAAGCGAGGAGGTTCTCCGTCTCAAAACTCAAGCCAGCACATTCCATGGGAAGATCAGAGACCATACCAACATCCAATGATGACCCCATACATGTCTTGTCATGATCTAAACTCGCGATGTCTGATGACAACAATATCTTCTCATAGTTCTTATCATGATGATCAGCAGCGATGTTGACACTGTTGTTTTTGTCGGCATAAAGCAAATTAAGTAAGGACTCGTGATCAGGACCATGGCTCGACGATGATGACATCGACCCAATCATCATTTGCTCCCAACCACATGCTATGGATTGATGTTGACAATGGTGATGGTAGGTATTGTCTATGATCCTTGAAGGCTGCTTCATTAGCTGCTCCCACTGATCATGATGATGTGGAGGGTCGATGGTGGTGGAACGAGGGGATGATAGTAAGGGTTGCAATTGATTGTTGTAATTAGGAGCGTAATTAAGATCCGGAGCGTCATTGACCTCAAACCTTTGCGTCTTATGATCATCATTTTTATAGTTACTGTCTTGTAATGACAAGTCTCTGCCTTTGTTGAATACTCTGCACAAGACCCAGTCTTCCTGTGTCCACACAGCAGAAAACGAGAGGACATTGTTTTGAAACATTTCTTTTCATTGTTTAGAAACAAATGCATGGGATGTTTAGTTGTTTACGTTACGCGCAGTCTCGTGCATGCAAATAACCAAACACGCATTAAAGCGACTTTTGTCTCTTTCTTACATTTTTTTGTTTTATCTGCACAAGTTCGTCACTCTTTCTACATACTACCATCTTATCATGCGTACCATGCCATGCAAAACCCACGCATACACAAGACTCCCAGAAAAATTAAACAACGAGAAATATCTACAAATACATAATCTCATATCGAAACTCAGAAGAGAGCGAAACAAATATCTAAAATAAATCTGAATTAAATTATTTTTGTAAAGTTATATTAATCAGAAGTTTGAGTCGAATGCATTTTCAATACACTATAGGCACGGTTCTGTTAGTTATCATCTAACAACATCAAACGAATAAAAACTTCCTAGATGAATAATTGAATAAACCAAAAAGCCTGAGGTAATTTTATTAAAGAGGTATATTCAATGTAAAGTTTGAGGTAATTTAATTTTAATAAAGTTTTAGATGATTTCAATGAATTGCAGAGTTTTGCACTCTAGCATATCATTTAAAACTATGAGATTTGAGTTCTAATTTTTTTTAACTAAGAAATTCCACCTAAACACTCAAAAATCACTTAAGACTTTAAAATTTTACAACTTAAAAATATTTTCAATAACAATAGATTTCAGAGTACTTTATAAAATATTAAGTTCAATAACAGAAAATTTTAAATAAAATTTTAAAATTCATGTTTGAATGACAGTGGAGTTGTCATTTTAATACAAATCACCTAAAAATTTTAATTGAATAAACCTTTCTTAATGTTTCAAAAAGGCATAAATTACATATATAGTATATAATATAATAAGCCGACTCATTTATTTTATTTATGACCACATGTTTTATATCATATGACCGGATTTTATAAATTAGTCTAAACTAATGCTTTAATTTATCGTACATAATATTATATTGTGAATTATCATCATTCTGACAACTTTGTGATTTATATAAAAAAATAAAGGATTAAATAATATTTTCTAGGGGGTTAAAATATCATATTTTCCACTCAAATAAAAAAATAAAAAGGAATATCTCCTTTTTCAAATTAGTTTTGGCATGAAAACCAATACGCTGGTACAATTAATCTGGTATCTATATCTATGCATGGGACATCCACGAATAGACACATGTCGTGAGTAGGGGTGTCAAAATGGGTCAAATGGTTCAACCCAACCCAAAACCCAAATGGGTTTACTGTTAATGGGTCATGGGTCAACCCAACCCATTTATTAAATAGGTTGGGTTGACCCATGACTCATTAAATTAAATAGGTTAGATGGGTTAATGGTTGACCCATCAACCCAATATCTTTATAATGAATTATTTTTAAGTTAAGACCAAATTGATCAAAATGATAAAATGTTTTTTGTGGTTTAGGCGGATAATAGCATTTTTGCGGGAAAGTGAGTTCTCCCAGTTTTGGTGTGAAAACGTGTTAAATTGTTATGACGGAAAAACGTGCTTTGCGGTTTTGGCGAAAAACGCGTTTTTGCGGAAAAACGAGTTTTTGCGGTTTTGGTGGGAAACACGGTTTTGCGGAAAAACTGATTTTTACAGTTTTGGCGGGAAATTACGTTTTTGCGGTTTTGGCGGGAAAATGCGTTTTTGCGGTTTTGGCGGGAAAACACGTTTTTTGCGGGTTTGGCGGGAAAATGCGTTTTTTGCGGTTTTGGCGGGAAAATGTGTTTTTTGCGGTTTTGGCGGGAAAACACGTTTTTTTGCGGTTTTGGCGGGAAAATGCGTTTTTGCGGTTTTGGCGGGAAAATACGTTTTTTTGCGGTTTTGGTGGGAAAACGCGTGTTTGCGGGAAAATTGGTTTTTCACTTTTGGCGGGAAAATGCGTTTTTGCGGTTTTGGCGGGAAAATACGTTTTTGCGGTTTTGGCGGGAAAATACGTTTTTGCGGTTTTGGCGGGAAAATGTGTTTTAGCGGTTTTGGCGGGAAAATGCGTTTTTGCGGTTTTGGCGGGAAAATATGTTTTTGCGGTTTTGGCGAGAAAATACGTTTTTGCGGTTTTGGCGGGAAAATGTGTTTTTGCGGTTTTGGCGGGAAAATGCGTTTCTGTGGTTTTGGCGGGAAAATGTGTTTTTGCAGTTTTGGCGGAAAAATATGTTTTTGCGGTTTTGGCGGGAAAACACGTTTTTGCGGTTTTGGTGAAAAAACGCGTTTTTGCGGGAAAATTGGTTTTTCAGTTTTGGCGGGAAATTGCGTTTTTGTGGGAAAACGAGTTTTGCAGTTTTTGCGGAAAAACTTGTTTTGTAGTTTTGGCGAAAAAACACGTTTTGGCGGAAAAACGTATTTTGCAGTTTTGGCGGGAAATGCATTTTACCACCGAATAAATGATTAGACTTTAGAGAAACTCATGATTTTCCAATTTTATCAAACCTTAGAATTGGGTTTACTCATGTTTTTTTTAATTGAAAACAAAATGGGTCAGAGTTGACTCAACCCAATAAACTCATTAACTTGTAAACCCATTAACTTGTTAACCCATTAACTTGTTAATCCATTAACCTTTTAACCCATTAACCCATTGGATCAAAAATAAACAGTTCATTTGGATTAATGGGTCAACTTGGGTTGGGTCAACCCATGAGTCATGACCCATTTTGACACCCCTAGTCGTGAGTTTAGTTACGTTACATGTTATGTTTAATAAGACGTAATTATTGTGAAATGATCATTACTAATAATGGTTTGTAGTATGAAAGAGAGAAGAAATAGTATTGTTGGGGAATAATCAAGTACCTTAGGTGGCATGTTTGGACATTCAAGACGGAACTCGTGCATGATCCATGTAGTTTTGATCCCATTTGGTGCTCTATTTCTGTAGAAGACCAGTGTTTTTCTCATCCCTACCAATTGGCTTGTTCGTGGATCCATCACCGTCCGATCTTTCCCTGTTGCTTTCCAATATCCACTTACCGTCGCTCTGTTTGTACGATAGCCAGTTGCATATTTTCTATCGCGAAAACTGAAGAAGTACCATTCTTTTGCATTCAGCTTTGCCACATCTTAAATTTTGCACAACATACAAGATTTTATTAATCATTAGTAAATACTTTTTTTTTTCATTAGTAAGTACTTACGAAGGGGCTGTTGAGATATATATCACAGTATAAAAGTTCGACAACTTTGTAAGAAAATAAAATCGTAGTCTGAATATATATTAGGGCCCCTATATATGTTGTTTATTTTATTTTATTAACAAACTGCTCAAATGAATCTATTTATATCATTTATAAATTGACAAAAGCTGAAAGATTATTTCAGTTAATAAGAAACTTTTAAAAATATTATTGAGCATTTTGAATCTTTTTTTTTGTATTATAAAAGTCGTGATTAGAAAATCATATCTACAACAGGTAAAAGTAATGATATGTTGTCAACACTTCCAAAATAACCGACAATTCTTAAAAACATAGAGAAAAATATTCAAACTTTGGTATCTTGGTAGTGAATATTTTTACTCATTGGATCATGGTAAATTATTTGTTTGAAAATTGGAGTTACAGTCTCTCGATTTATAAACAGTGATGTGTCAAAGGTTTGTGTGATGATATAATTAAGACTTGTGATGTGGACAAGACGGAGGATGTGAGACATTGAATTCAGTTTTGGAAATATAATTATGATTTTGACTTCAACGAAGGAAATTATTGATCTCTCAAACATTCCTCCCATCAGTTTCGGATTAATTTAATCCTCATAGAAGATGATCAAGAAGATGCCTGACTACTTCAAAAGATTTCTTTATTTTGCCTTAATTGAGAAGAAGATTAATCAACAACCATATCCTAAACAGTATATATATTAGTAGTTTTTTTTTTTTGAAAAAAGCTTCAGTATATATATTAGTTATTTAATTATAACTATATCGCACATATTCGACTAATTACATCAAGATCGTGCTGGTCATGAAAGTAATAAAGGTTTCTTGAGTCTCAAAGGTTGCTTGTGATATGGGGCAAAAAGGTCTACGTGTTTACACACAAAGCCTAAATTTTGTTTATTCATATATTGCATTTTAATTATGTTCTCTAATGCAACAAATTAACTAACTGTGAATTTTATATTCTACAAGTTATCTTCTTTTAACAAAGTCCCTCAAAGTCAAAACTACGAAAACCAAAATTTTACAAGTTAAGAAATAAAAAAGATGACAACAGAATTCTCGGTCCCCTTTTGAAAAAAGCTTTTTTAAATTTCTCAAGGTATCAAAAGAGAACCCACAAACAAATGAAAATCACCATAAGCATACAAACGCGCACACACCATTTATATAATTATTTATTCAAAATTATAATCTGATTTACTAGAGCTTTATAACGACAGATGTGGTTTTGTGTACCTCGCTGAGCCTCCAGATTTTTCTTTTTAATTTTCTAATTATTCTAAGAAATTTTTAAAGAAAAAACTACCATGTGTGTCAACTAATTATAACACGCCGGATTATGTTTAAGTTATTATTAATGCTATTATGACCATTATTTATTTATCTATTTTGGTAAAATATTATGACCATTATTAATTGATCAATCTACAAATCCGGAATTTTTTTTCTTGAATATAACAAATCCGTAATTTATGAGAACATATCATCCGTTTATGTGTGTTTTTATTAAACATGTACAATAGGATCTCATTAATACACTAAAGTAAACATCATGAATTGTATAAGACAAATGATGCCAAGAATAAAATCTGATTTTAAGAATCTGTTTTCTCCTTTATATTCAGTTAATTAATTTCAAGAATCTTTTTTCTGTAATGAAAAGCTTCAAGAATCTTCACAAAGCCAGGAGTAAAAAGAGCATATTCACATGCATATGATATGTAAACAAATAAACTCATAACACATAATTAGCAATCACAAGTACATAAATATAGTTAAATTCAGGAATATTAAATCAGTATATTACCAGGAAGCTGCCATGGCTCACAAATATGCAAGTCAATCTCCACAAGATCAGTAGCACCCTTCAAGGCTTCATCAACGCCACCGTCCTCAACATCACCGTGGTCAGATTTGGCCCTAATCTTGTTGTAAAGATAATGACAAACTAACTCTTCATCGCTTGGATGAAACCGAAACCCCGGTGGTAATTTGGACCCAATATCTTTCAAACCCATTATGTGAATAAATAAGTAGCTTAATATGTATATTTAAATGCGAAAACAAACTAACTGGGAGAATAACACCAAAAGTAAGCAGATGTTCAAAGAAAAGCTTAATAGAGGAGGAAGGGGGAGAGGGAAAGGGAGGGGGTGCCTAGATACATATACAGGTTTAATTATGTATATATTTATAGATAGGGGGAATTAGCATATATGATATATGGAAATAGAATAATATACAACATGCATGTAGCTATGAAAGATGACAACTTAGAGTTTCTTACAATATTGTAAGATTATTGGGTCCATGCTTGTGTAATATGTGCAGTTAGTTATGGTGGGAAGTTTCAAGAAAAACCAAAGTTACAAGATATCTTAGTTGTGAGCTCATGGGACACTATTAGCCAATATTCTTTTTTGGTTTCATTGTTATCCATTTAGAGAAACAAACCAAACTTTTCCCTTATTTCTTGTTCTGATAACCGTTTTCATTTAGTAAATATTTACTTTTATATAATTATTCAGTAAAATCTTTATGTATATATACCAATTGTTAGATTGAGGAAGTCCCCTTGGTATAATAGTTTGACTAAATATTCATTAATGTTTCTACACCATGTAATATGGCTTTCGAATTCCAGAAAAGATAAAATTATGCGAATTAATGGAGAAAAAACTTAAAAGAGAGATTTGCAGCATGGAGCAAGAAATTCCGTCAAACGTGGATTCTATAGAACAACTCAGGTAATGCAGTCAGACGTGAATTTTCGTAAAACAAGTAAAATTGTCAGCTGTAGAATCATTTGTAATATTTTTCATAGTTCATAATAACATAATTTAATTATTGGCGTTAAGCAAATAAAGCAATCACTAGATTAGTCTGTTTGGGGGCAACTGACCCCAACTCTTAAACAACACTGATTATGAACACCGAAGAGTGGCAGAGCCACATTACGTAAGATGGGAGGGGGGGGGGACTGCCCCCAATACTTTTTTCAAAATTCTATGTAAAACATAGAATAATTTCAGTTATCCCCCGCTTTTTATAACAATTTATCTTTAGAACTTTAAATAATTTTAATTTTGCCTCCTACAAAATATTTCTTCGCATCCGCCCCTAACACTGAACAGATGGGGTATATGTTTATTGTAAATGAAAATATTCTTGGCCAGAGATTTGGGGGAAAATATTATGCTTTAGGTGGTCATTATAATCCTCTAACCATACGGACCTAGTTTTTGTCAAACATTTTTTTTTCTCCTGATTTGATATCAAATTCAAACGAAATGGGGTTGCAACCGTGATGTAATTAAGGTTGTAAACTGCCATTCAAGAGTATACATATATAACTCTTTGTAAGAGAAAAAATAGTTATGGAATTTAAGTAAAAGAGAATCTTACATTACTTCTTTTTTTGGTAATCAATCTTACATTACTTTATAATATGCTTGATTATTATTCTTATTTTTGTATGGTTTTCTTTTCAACTCCGTGGATGGTTGATTCAATACAGAAATTGTTTTTACATTGTTAGATTAGACTATACAGATTGATTATTTTGATTAATTAGTTAACATTTTTATGCGCAATTAATCTACACCTAAAAGGCTAATATAATACTGTGGCATATATATGTGACGAGAGGCCGATTAATTTAAAACGTTACAGACAATATGCTTCCAATATGTAAGTATGTATACGACGTACCAAATATCATTCAACAAAAATTACTAGGTCAACTATAAATAATATGCCTGACTATAATACATACATCAATATAATAAAGTAGTTCGTATAATACTCATCCTGATAGCCACTGTCCAAATAGCTCGCTCAGATTTTGATACGATACCAAAAAATCCGTATAATAGTTTTTCAGGATTCACTAATATATATAGATTGTCTTACGGTTTGTTGGTGTTTTAGTCTGCTTTTACCCTCTTCTATTTCGCATAGGTTCGTTCCTTAATAGGGCGAAAGACTTTCAGTTCTCATACCCGAAAGTTATAAGAATTTGCTACTGATTAAGAAATTTGGCTACAAATTCAAGACACAAATTTAACTAAATAAAATGAAGCAATAATTTGTGGCCGACTGTTCCAAGTAATTCATACTCCCTAGTAGATCTTTTTTTATTCATATTGGAATTTTGGAAGAGTGTATTAGTCTACCAACCTGCGCACATTGCTAGACTTAAAAAAACACATTTCTAGACTGGACCGATGCTACTGCCATGCATACTTACTTATGTTGATTAGCTTCACCTTTCACATAATTTTAGTGCGAGGGAGAGGGATGATCTCGTCTTGCACGACGTATAACCAGGAATTGATTTTGGATCTAGATATATTTTTGAGGCGAAACTACATAGATTAAAAAAGTTTATATACTTTTAAATGTCTTATTTGTTATATTATAAATAATATACATAATTAGGTCTACCCTAGAAAATATGATTTTAAAGCATAATAACGGATATGTATATATAAATTTAATATATAACTTCGAAAGATGGAAACAATTGATGGCCTAATGGGAGTAAGGGGTCCATTAATAATGAACATGAAACCGAATACACAGTTAACTTCGAATCAAACTCATTTGCTGATGTTTCGGAAAAATCTTGGATTTATCTCGGACACTCCCGCAATAATTGAGGTGGTGACAAAACTCAGTTTTGTCGTTATGTTTCCTATGTTTCTCGTAATTATTGGGAAGCTATGTATACATAAATACACACACTGACACACCTAAAGACGGCACCACCATTTCTCTCGGGTCGATCATATTTATTGTAACAGGGCAAAAGACAAAAGACAGTTTAAACTTTTTAAAGGACGGTTTAAACTTTTTCCTTTTTTTTGCTTAAAAGTTTAAACTTATTATTGGGTAAAAAATAAACCACATATAAGAAGAAGTATCCCCTCTTGACTTATAAGATTGATGTTTAGGATTTACACCTAATAAAGAAAAATTGCACTCCATGCACTAGACTTTTACCCTAATTAACTAAATACCCTAAATCTCACACTGTGATATCTTTCTCCATAGACACAAACTAGTCACATCATAAATATTTTTTTAATTTCTTCATTTTTCTAGGGTTTTAAACCAATTCACCCCCTAATAAAGAGAAATACATACTTTGATATATTAGTTTTATTTGCTTTCCAATAAAATTTTACAATTCATATTTTTAGATTTTAGTTATGTTTTAGTTTTAAAATAAAATGTATTAATTAAAATTAGAACATCACTCTTGTATACAATGAAAAAACCTAAAATATCAAGTCATCAGTAATTTGTATATCGAGGGAGTAAAAAAATATTGAATAAATAAAAAATGAATGGGACAGCTCTATTAACTTTATTTTCAGGTGATTTATTATTGGCTTTATAAATATCAACTGACATTAATATCATATCTAATGAATATCAATCATACTAATATATGGATACATATATATATATATATATATATATATATATGATACTAGAATATTGGCCTATCTGTGAGGTTTGTATATATTCCTGCAGATGGAGAAACCTATTAATGAGCTGGAAATTTGATAATTTGTTCATGGTGGATATATCCT
This sequence comes from Brassica rapa, assembly GCF_000309985.2. Taxonomy (NCBI): domain Eukaryota; kingdom Viridiplantae; phylum Streptophyta; class Magnoliopsida; order Brassicales; family Brassicaceae; genus Brassica; species Brassica rapa. The sequence goes on from NC_024797.2 coordinate 28,328,365, forward strand.
ATATCACTATCTATAAAATAGCTGTATATATATAGAACTTGTGGCAAATAAAATATTTTTTGGGAGATTAAAAACATTCTGATACTATAAGAAACAAAGCTAATCTTAATTAGAGGGTAATAATTTAGTGTATCATATCAATTTATATTTTAAAATGAAAACCCTTAATTAGAGGGACCCGAATGTGGCGGAGAAATCGGTGAGTCATCTCTTAGGTTACACGTCCTTCCAAGACTTGTACTATAAGAAACAAAGTTAATCGGCCAATGTTTTCATACGAAATTTCCATATAATAATCACTAAAACAGCCGCCTAGACAGGAGAATAAAATAAAATGCATTGGTACAGTTAATTGTTACTGAAAAGGATTCGGTTTAACATCTGCTTAGAGTAAAATATTCTTGGAAAATTGTTTTTTTTAAGCAAAAAAAAAATGATAAGTATGGCTCATTAGATTAATGTCATATATTTTATGTCCCATTAGGTTAAATATTTTTAAAATGACAATAATACTTTTGATTTCAATTATAAATTTGATATTATAATTAACAAAACAATTGTTAAATATTAAAATATAATAAATAATTAAAATAATTAAAACAAAAATATTAAAAATCCTCAAATAAGAAAACTCTATCTCCACGATTTTTTTTATTCTTACTTTTCTGAAAAATTGATTTTTTCATATATAAAAACTAAATATTTTCAAATATTTTCTTCCCATATTTCGCGTGTAGTAATAAAAGTAATCAGAATGCCTACTCTATATAATTCAGAAAAATCTTTTAGAAACAAAAAAAAATATTAGCGAAAGTTTAAGAAAAGTCCTCAAATAAGTTTCAACGAAAAAATATTGCAGTTGAAAATTAAATTATAAACCAGGCTGTGCTATCAGTATATTGACCTTAGTGCATGGTTAATCGGAAACATAGATTGATACCACTATACATATCCTTAATTAGACATTGCACATTCTCATCGAACCGTAATGTCACGTAATTGTTCTTGATCTAGTTTAAGAATCTCAATTACAAAAAAATAGTTGCCTGATTTTTGTTTTCTCCTCCGATGGAATAGTTACCTAACATTAGGGCAGACCAAAATATTAAATTTTCTCTTTGATAATTCCTTCCGTTCAACATCGGATTATCATATCATGTTTTCTTGTAGAATTGACGTTATGATATAATATAAGACTACTTAGCTAAACAATAAAAATCATAATTATCACTCAGTGAAAAAGAAGTTTACCGAGTTCTTGATCATAAAATATTGCAATAGCTGTGAAGCTAGTAGACTCACGTTTTTGGCTTTTGGATGGCAGGTCGGTTTAATTTTCTACGTATTTGCAAGATGTATTGACTGGCTACAAATTATTTGAAATTACTTTACTTACTTTTTCATATTTTATTTTTGATTGGCACGTTTATTGAAAATCTTTCATAGTATCTGGCTTATCATGAACGTTAAACACACTAACTTACATACTTCTGATTATGTACTCGATATCTTTCAGAATAATAATACTAGTGTAATGTAGCTATATAGTCAATTAGTCATGTCGATGTTCTATTTTTAGCATAAATCCCCATATTTTTGAAAAATTGCACTGAGACTTCGCCAAAAAATTAAAATCAAATCATTAATTCATATATAGGCCTAGTGCATAGCAACATAACAACATATATTTTACCAGAAAAACATAACAACATATAATATTTATTATTTAGTAGAAAACTATACATACATTATATGGATGCTCACAAATATGTGAAATATATACAACACGTAAATACATATATGATTAAATTAAAACGATGGAAATAATAATCGAGGAAAGATAGGCTGATACCAAGTAAGGAAGTTTATATGCGTTTTGGTTGGAGAAAGAGTGACGGATTTAACATTCTTTGTCGTGACCTAATTATTCGTCTTGGTATTCCTTAGCAGCCTTCTACTTCATATATATTATATATTGTCAAAACCCCATAGTATTAATTATTGTTTGAGTTTTTGGATTTTCTCCATTAATTAATCGCAACTTACAAAATATATTGCTAAAGCTTGTCCTGCTTTCTTTCTTTCTACTTTTAAAATGCGACATAATCGTTTACATAAGAAAAACATAATGTATCATTAAATATTATCGACATATGTATGTTATGATTCTGAATAAATTAGTTGTGTTATTGAGTACGTTATATGATTTGTATTGAATTGATTATATTGATTCTGAGATCCAATGAGTTACATCTAAGTTCTAACTAGTAGGCAAATCATTGTGCCAACTTATGTAATTTAGTTTAAAAAGTTGAATGAACAAGACACGGTTATGCCATAAACGCTGGGTAAGAAAAAAAGCAAACCACATAATATTCATTAAAGTACATATAAATTATCGCATAAGAAAGAATATGGTAGCAATTAATTAGCATGTATACTAACCTTGATCACTCATTTTTAAACGCAAAATAAGAATCCACAGTAGATATATGCTTCTAACTAAATGCACATGGCGTGCTGTTACTATTTCTGCAGACCAAATCCTAATATCATTATGATTCATTTGATATTGAATTGTTGATACTGATTCTTGTTAGACTTTTAATGTATTCGGTTCTATGTATATTCTCTTTGTAGCATCTAAAAATAATCGGTTTGATTTCATCATTATATTTGCTGTTATGCCTTTAATTTTTAATTAAATTATTTTCCAAAAAATATATTAGTGAAGTATGTATGAGTTGTATCATGTATATCAGATGCGATCATTTATGAGATTACTGCAAGATAAGCTATTGATTCACACCCATTCATTCATGACATATATGATCATATTCTCAAACATATAAACAGTGTAGACAATTTTTTTTGCGGTACGATATCTCTGCATTTATGAGATATGACACAAAAGATACATGCACTCGAATTTAAGACTATGCAAAATATCTGTAAAATTAAATTCAACTCACTATCTATTTTGATTTGAATTAAAAAAAATTGAATATCTGTTACTTTACAAAACATATCATATATATTAACAGACAATATCCGTAAAAATGAATTAAATCACAGATAATAATATTTAAGGAAAGATATATGATTAGATTCGCAATATGAATATATATTATATAACTTTTATATTTTATATAAGGTTTATAATATTTTTCTTTATTAAATTTATTATTTTAGTGACTAAACTTTTTACAAGGTAATTGATTTTTTTTTGTAATAGGAAATTAATATTTTTAAATTTTTATTTATTTATATGAATCGAATTTAATATCCGATTTAAATAGAAAAATTTAGTGAATAATCAGATAACTGCAGAAGATATCAAATAATAATTATTTAGACAAAACATATCAAATAATATATATCTCTTAAATCTTAATTTTCAATTCATGCCACTTCTAGTAGAATCCGCACCCACGAAAATAATACAAATATATTATCAAACACGTGAACGTCTTTCTGCGTTTCAATACACAAGCAATCCCTATATATTAATAGAGAAACATTTAAAAAACCTCATGCTGAATGCTGAGTTGTCACGTAATTAGAATGCTAATTTTGCGTACGTGGTGGCTTAAGAATCAATTAAAAATTTTGTTGGTCCAAAATTAAATTGATAGAGAATATTATGTTATATAATATGTTCATTATGGACCATTCATTTATCAAATTAAAATTATTATATATTATTTCCTTAAATAAAACCTACGAAATCACCTAATATGATTAAGATATATATGACAATTAATGACTTTAGATAATAAAGATTTGTACAATAATCTGTATACTTTCTATCATTTTTGTTTAATTATTTATTATTAAAACAAATTACACAATTACATTAATCATATAATACAAATTTATATATTTTTTTGTATATGATGTATTTTGAATTTTTCAAAACGAGTATAAATTACTAGAACTATTAAAAGTCTCACATAAACTTTAATGATCAAGGTTTAAATTATTTTCTATAATAAGATACAACTAGGATAAGACATGTGTCTTGCGCAAATTGAGTTTATTTGTATATATTATCGATAATGTAATTTTATATTTGATCATTTTATTTATACATATATAATATTTTTTGTTGTTATTATATAATTTCTTTCTGATGGATTGAATCAATTTTTATTAAAAATAGTGGAAAAAACTATAACTAATATATCATGGATTGATCGGATTTGATATTAAACAAATTATGACACAAAAACTTTATTTTTTTCATCGAATACATTCTTGAAAAAAGTGAACGGTATTGTTTCCATAGTTGAATTATTTTGACATTTATGTTCCATATGGTTTGAAAGGTTTCAGATCAACCATCAAACTGATACATATCATTTTAATGCTTTTAGTCGTATATTTAATGAAAACTTACATTTTTGTAATTTAAAGTCGTTTTTATAAAATTCAAAATATAACAATAAGAGAAAATCTAACATATATAAAATATAAGGTTTCCTCATTTTTGTATTTTAAAGTCGTTTTAACAAAATTTAAAATATAACATATAAGGTTTCCTCATTTTTGTAGTTTAAAGACATTTTAAAAAATTCAAAATATAACATATAAGAAAAAATATAATTTTTTTATTATATGGTTAATGTGATTGTTTATTTTTTTTAATAATATAAAATTAAACAAAAATGAAGAAGGATGCAAAAATTGTTATCAAATCTTTATTATTCATAATCATTAACTGCAATATATATGTTAATTATATTAGGTAATTCTGTAGCTTTTATTTAAGGAAAAAATACATACTTCTTATATTTTAGGTTAATATAATGTTCTCGAGTAATTAGATTTGGACCAACATTTTTTTCAATTGATTTTTAAGCTGCCACGTAAGCTAAATTGACATCTTAATTAAGTGATCTAAGTAGAGCCACTTTTTAATTTGTACAAACTTAAGGTTACAACTTTTTAAATGATTCTCAATTAATATATAGGGGATGATTATAAAATCATATGAATAAATATTTTATTTTAATAGGTGTTTATGTTATATATATATATATATCGTTTAAATTAAACTATACATAATATGAAAATACATGCTTATATTTTCATATATGCATTGAACATATATTGAAAAATTAATATTTTAATTTTGAAATCTTCATTGTTTTTCGTAAAATGATTATAAATTATTGAAACCACTAAACATTTCACATTAAAAGCAAATCGTTGGTGTAAAATTTTGTTACATAAATATGAAAATAATCATAAAATCATATGAGTAGAAACCTCATTTAATAAATACTCATATTAAAAGTATACTATATATCTATGTTAATATCATTTGAAATTTAATTATATATCATATATGATAGATAAGATTGATTGTTTAGATTTATTTACCCTAAAATGATTGCAAATAAACAAGAGTGGTCGTTTTCAAATAATTATTTTATTTAATATATAATTATTATTTTATTATTTTATATTATGCAGAAAAACATAAAATGAGTAATAAATATAAAATATTTATTCTGCATAAGGTGTGTGGATCTTAACTTAAGTATGTATCTCTTTAATAATTTTAAACCTCAAACATTTTCTAAATCTCAGACCAAAACAAAATAACGAAATGATAATAAACTCAAAAATTAATATTTATATCGAGCAATAACCAAAATGAAAAAAAAACAAGACAAATATAAAAAAAATATTGAAGATATACAAGATTGACACGTGAACGTAAACTTTTCATAACCATAATTAACTTTTAAATTTGCTAAATCATGATATAAATCCGAGCTGGCATAGTTTTATTGTAACCAAATAATAGACCTGAGATTCTTCGGCCTAAACGTTAGGTTCTTATGATTTTTTGATCTAAAATATTTTTAAAAATAGGATCAGCTCATCAATAAATAAATTATGTCATTAACAAAAAAAAATTTAAAAAATTGTTCAAGGGCCAAAAATATTAATTCGATCAAGAATATAAATTTTATTTTTCCATATGATATTTTTTAAATAATTTCCATATAATTTCACCGTGCCCAAGTTGCAATTCTTATCCTAGTCTTAAATTAAAGAACAATTAAAATTCGCATTTGTTCAATTTTAAGCATGCCTAAAGACTGATCAAAAGCCGACGCATTCCGGGGAGCAATAAGGGGTAAAATATGAATTTATATGGATAATAAATTCACCGACGAATATTATAAATTGATATTGTGAAGATTTATTTGTATTTATGTGAAAGAATGGCTAATAGATCCGACTCGTTGGATTCTGTTTTGACTTTGTGACCACTACTTACTGTTTCAGTAGTACTTTAGCTAATATAACAGTCTTTTGTTAGGTTTAATTCTTTCGGTTACATCAACATCGACCTTCGTTAAGCACATATTTAGGAAATATTTATGTAACTAGGTAGTAGTTCACTGAATCTACGTTATCTAAGCAAACAATTTCGAAATTATCATTTAAAACGCACAGTAAAGATTATGATAAGTACCATCCATAAGGTTGTTTAGAACTTAATCATAAACTATTTATGGAATTTCTGACTCTTCCGACCAGACCAGTCATCGTTGTTTTAATTTACTGGAATGAGCATTTAGAAAAACACATCGATTTTCCACATGGTTCATGAGGTGGCACTACGTGTCGCCACGTTTTCTGTTTTGTAAAAGCACTCTCCCCTATTATATTTTCTGATTATTATTTATAAACAAGATTGAATCTCACTCATATATTATGACATTATTAGTCCGTACTATCCAGAATAGGTGTACAAGTTTTAATTTTGTTTAGTTAACAATTACGCAAATATAATGGATATCAACGGTTTTTATTTACAAAGGAATATCAACTGTATTTTAGAAGTGATGTCTTTAAAATAAAACTACAGTGTGAAATTTCTATAAATTAATAATGTTGGGACTACACCAAAACTATATATATATTTTTTAATTTATAGAAATATTAATTTATCGATATACTAATTGAACCAAAATTTCAATTTGGAACTATAAAATTATATTATTTTATAAAGATTTTTAGTGTATATTAATTTTTAGAGTATTAATTTAAATAGGTTATACTTAAACAATTTTAGGGATTTTTGCCGATAAGGAACAAAAGAACTATATTTTTGTTTCCTTAGAATAAAAAACCCAATCTTTGTCCCTTTAGAACAAAAAAATATGAAAAACATGTTTTGTCCTTTTTAATAAAAATATAAAATACAGTTAATACTTAATAGCAAGAAGTAAAAAGGAAACGTAACTAGTAAAAAAATATATAACTTCTTCGTCTCTGACTTCCGTTTCTAAAAGGCAGAGGCGATTTCATTTCACCGCCGTCGACACTTTCTTTCTTTTGGTCATCTACGTTCGTCGGAGACGACGATATCGTCATCACGTCTCTCCGTCGTCCTCCTTCTGTCGTCTTCCTTATGTCGTCTTTCCTCGTTGAGAACCATCGATTACAATCACTTTGTAATCTCCGCCGATACCAATAGGAGTTATTCAAGCTCGGGAGTAGCTTCTTCTGGCTGATAAAGGACGATTGGCTTCACATTGTTTTACGGTTGATCTTAGTTCATCTCGGTTCCCAAAGAATTGAAGGTTAGGGTTTGGAAATCCCTTTTATGATTTTTTTCTTTTTGTTTGTTTTTGTTTACATGTATGTAGTATAAAGAGCTGTAATTGTTTAAAAATACAAATCGATTCGCGTTTATGGTTTTGATTGTCGTTTGTGGGTTGAGTTGATTGTACTTTATTTTTGAGTTAATTTTGAATTCTATTTTGTTTGGTATCGGCTTTGTATTGTATTTTGAATTCGTAATCGACTTGAAAAGGCTAAGGAGTTGAAGTTTTTTATTTCATGTTTTATAGGAATGGATTACCAGTTTCCAAAATGCATTCTTGAAGAAGGAGCTGAGACCAATATTGATAAGATTAACAACACCTGAAGACGCACGATTCTGGGGACGTTGAAGGTGGTTCTCAGGGATGAGTATCAAGAAGTTTTGAACAACCGTGTCTTCGGTCCGATTCTGGAAATCATAGAGAACAAGCTCATTTACTCAGGGAAGGTTATTCACAGCTTCATATGCAAGCAGCTCAAGGTTTCCAAGCTTCACGAGTTGTGGTTTCTATTTGCAAAGACACTACAAGAAAACACAACATTAACGACGGCGAAATTCGTAGTAAGTTCGTCGTAAAATCAGTTTTACGAGGAACTAGCGAGGAAACACGTTTCGTCGTTATTTGTTCGTCGTAACGCATATTTCCTCGCTAATTCGTCGTAAACTAACGAGAAAACATTTCCTCGTAAAGACTAAGCAAAGTATTCGTCGTAAAAACCACGTAACCCTTCCACGTAAGGGGGACGCTACATTTCCTCGTAAATACCTTGAAAACATTTCCTCGTAAATAACACGTAAATGTTTCCACGTCAAATACTCGTTAATCTTTCCTCGTAGTGTTGACGTAAATATTTTACTCGTTAATTCCTCGTAAAATTTCCACGTAAGGTTGTCATAATTTAGCTACGAATTTACTTTGAGTTTATATTTTCCAGATTAAAAAAAAAACAATGTATTTAATTATTTAATAAAAATCTAATTTAAAAAGAATATTAAATACGAAAATAATTTATACATAAATAATTTTTGAATTTATAATACAACCAACGAAAAAAAAAAAACTAAGGGTCGTTCATCCCCGGTAGAATTCCTCACTCCTCCTCTCTACATCCGCGTCGGCATGTGTGACGGATGATGATTCGCCTAAAATTAACATCAACAATAATTAACAAATTCTATAAATCTAACTAAGTTCTCTACATTAACCACCTAATCAACACTAATTAACATAAAATCCGTAAAACTATCTAAATTTCCTACACTAACCACCTAATCTACCTAAACTAATCAAATTAGAGAGGAAATAGAGAGCGTACCATAGCTACAAAAGGGAGAGGAAGTTGAGACGAAATGGGAAGTGAGAACTCGCGTGTATATATAGGAAATTATGAAATGTCGTAAATTCCTCGTAAAGTTACGAGGAACTCGTGAGGCCCGTGTTTTTATTTACGAGGAACTCGCGAGGTCCGTGTTTCGTTTCCTCGTAACATCGTCGTTAATTTACGAGGAATTACCGAGACCCGCTTTTATTTTTACGAGGAATGAACAAGGCCCGCATTTTTTTATTACGAGGTCTTTACGACGATTTCTGCTTACGTGGAATTAACGAGTGCCACGTTCTTTATTTTTAAGAATCGTCGTAAGTTCTTCGTTAATTTACGAGGAAATAACTACGTTTATGTTTAAATCCCTAAAATCCGAAACCCCAAACCCCTTTTTCCTTATCTTCCTTATCTTCTACTTCATATATTCCAAACCCCAACCCCATCCTCCCTTTAACCTCAATCTCTTCTATCCATTCCAAACCCCAAATTCTGAAACCACAATTCCTTAACTAATAATCTCAATCTCTTCTTTCTAATTCAAACCCCATTACAAAAATTAAATTATATAAATAGATTTCCATGATTAAATCCATCAAATCACATGCATTAAATCTGAAAATCAATCATATTAAAACACAAATACATCAATCAGATACATCGACATTCTCGTCATTACTAGAAACATCATCATTTTCATTAAACTCGTCTTCAACAGCTTCGTCCGTGGCATCGTCGGTAATATCTTCGTACTCATGATTATGCGGATCAATGAGAAGGATGTCATCAATTTGTTGTTCAGGTACCTCAACTTCATCTATCTGTTCTTCTTGCAATGGTGGTTCTTCTCCACTGATGATTTGTCCACGAGGTGTAACTTTGATCACGGCAAACCAATTTATTCCCGTTTCGTTTCCTCGTTACATCGTCGTTAATTTACGAGGAATTAGCGAGGCCCGCTTTTATTTTTACGAGGAATGAACGAGGCCATCGTTTTTTTATTATGAGGTCTTTACGACGATTTCTGCTTACGTGGAATTAACGAGTGCCGCGTTCTTTATTTTTAAGAATCGTCGTAAGTTCCTCGTTAATTTACGAGGAAATAACTATGTTTACGTTTAAATCCCTAAAATCCTAAACCCCAAACCCCAACCCCAACCCCATCCCCCCTTTAACCTCAATCTCTTCTATCCATTCTAAACCCCAAATTCTAAAACCACAATTCCTTAACTAATAATCTCAATCTCTTCTTTCTAATTCAAACCCCATTACATAAAATTAAATTATATAAATAGATTTTCATGATTAAATTCATCAAATCACATGGATTAAGTCTGAAAATCAGTCATATTAAAACACAAATACATCAGTCAGATACATCGACATTTTCGTCATCACCAGAAACATCATCATTTTTATTACTCGTGATTATGTGGAATTTAGTAAGGTAGCCGAAACAAAAAACGTGTTACAATTACAAAGTGGGTGGACTCGAAAATTCTTCGTTAAGTAAATGTAAACTATTTCCTCGTAAAGAAGATGCTACTTTTACGTCGAGCTTACGAGGAAACAATTTTTCCTCGTAAAAACGAAGTTACCTTGCGTGGTTTTTACGAGGAAATCGTTTCCTCGTTATTTTACGACGAACTAACGTTGATTGTAAATTTCCTTGTAAGATTCTCGTAAAGTCAACGTAAATTTACGAGGACCAGTTTTCCTCGTTAATTTTCATCGTTAATCTTGTGTTTTCTTGTAGTGAGAGGCCTCTCAGGTTTTCTTTGCAAGAGTTTTATGTTGTGACTAGATTGAAGTTCAAAGAAGAACCCGACGTAGACTTGAATAACATGAAGAGTGATAAGGGGTTATGGAGCACGGTGCTGAAGGAAAATAGAAAGATCAACTTATTGATTATAAGGGATGAGCTCCTTAAAGTCTGTAACGAGTGGACGTATGTGGACAGGGTGAGGCTAGTGTATCTGTGTATTATACATGGATTCGTCATTGCTAAGGATTTGAGAGTGTTTATCCCTCACGAGTTCATCCGTTTGGTGATGGATTTTGAGAAAATGAAGATGTATCCTTGGGGTCTTCGCGCGTATGATGAGCTGATTGCATCAATATTCAAAGCAAGGGAAGATGTGCATCTGAAGAACAGTTATGTGTTGGATGAATTCTCATATGCGTTTCAGATATGGATTATGGAGGCAATCCCAGACATTGGTTCTATGGTGGGTAAAAAGATCAAAAACAACTTGACAAAAGTGAGATGTAGGAATTGGAAAGGAAGTGAAAAAATATCATATCAAGATATCACCATCCTAGAGTCCAACTTTGATAAGGTAGTTATCTTTCTTATATTAATGTTGAGTTAAATAATCGAACAACTGATGCTTATTGTTTCGTTTGTTCTTCCCAGGGAGAGCTGTTCCCGTTTATATCATCTACTGGGGCTCAGAGACAATTTAAAATGCTGAGTTATTCAGGGAAGATGAGAAGAATGATGTTGCTCTGATCAGTGCCAAACAAGACTGGAAGCAATTCACTTGGGAAGTTGAGACTCTGCCTCCAAATATGGAGTTATCTGACGCAGAATAGGATGTCAAAGTTGAAAATGTCACAGAAACACATGTGGAGGAACCAACTGTTGTTGCAGAGGAACCGACTGTTGTTACAAAAAGGGGTGAGCGTAAGCTAATTGATCCTGGTGCCGAGTCTCGAAAGAAAAAACTTCTTTGTCAACGGGTGGCTGAACATAACAGTATTGTCTCAGGTGATATGAAGTCCTTCATTGAAGGTGTGTTCACTTCTTCTTTCAATTCTTTTAAGGAGCTGCTGCAGAAGGACATACAAGAGCATTTTGACAAGGTCGACAATGAGGTGGCTCAACTGAAGGCAACAATGAGTCAGATTACGGATCCTTCATATGCAGTGGGACGAGACATAGCATCTGAGATTCCCTGTCCTTCTGCAACACTTGGGAAAGAGCAAGAGAAATTATCACAGAGTCCGGATGCTTCAGGAGCAAAGGGAAAAGGCAAAGGCAAGGCAGCTGTGAGTGTGGATCCTCCTTTGCTTCGTCGTAGCCCTCGGCCAGTAAGAACGGTAACCAACACATGAAGCTTTGTATTATGTAGGACGAATCATCTTCGGTTGTATGTATTTTTGTGGTTTGACTATTTTTTAATGTCCTTGTATTGTGCTATGTTGTATATCGGCATGTAATGTATCTTGTTGTTTGCTATGAAGTGAACTGATAACTATGACATGTTGGCTTGACTATTTTTTTTAATGTAATTTTGTCAGTATGTTGATTCTATTTGCTATTAATGTTGTTATGCTTGTTATGTTGACTCTATTTGCTATTAATGTCGTTATGCTTGGCTTTATTAACAGGAACTTCAAACTGATGACGATGACATGTTCGATTTTTTGAAGAATTTGTCACAATCATCGAACTATGTAGATAAGAGGACACAAGAGTCTTTACAAGACACCTTGGAAAACCTTTCTCAAGCATCACTTGTTAAAGATGTTGATCCCTCACAAAAAATCAAGGACGAAGAACCAACAAAATGGGTTACTCCACTGTCTTCATTTAAGCCTCCGGATTGGAAACCACCTACTCTGAAAGATGAGGAATTACTTGAGGACCGGATGCATGACATTGATCATTCACTAGTGTTTGTCCTTGAGGATTCATGGGCCAAAATAATTGAGTGGTCCTCAACTTCCAAGTAAGTTTATATTGTTTCGCAAAACGTTAGAATTGTATCATTTTTAACTGAATTTTACATTGGAGGTAACTGAAAATTGGACCTTCTATGTTAATAAGTGAGTTAGCAGCACGCGTCATGGAACCTACAGAATGGCTTAAGAATCACGTGAGTCTAAATTTGCTTCTTAATATTTTTCAGTGCACTACTTACAATCTCTTTTAAAATTTTCAGGAAATTGATGTTGTGATGTACTTATTCACTGAGAGGACTACTTTGCGACGATGAGAACCAAGTAAAGTAGCATTCATGAGATACATGTTCAGTAATCAAATGAAGACCTCTTTCGAAGAGTTTCGAAAGGACAAGAAAAAATCCAATGTATCAGAACTGCTTCACCGGTACGGCATTGGTGAACTTTCAGCACACGGACGAACATGACTGATGTGGGATCTTGACGTTACACGCATGTATGTGCCTCTAAATATCCGTAAACACTGGATCTCTATGTGTGTTAACTTTGTTTCTCGTTCGATAGAGGTGTTTGACTGTGAGAAATTGAAACACAACAAGGAAGTGGAGCCATTTGCCTTTCTCATCCCTAGAATTGTCAAAGTTGTTCACTCTTCAAAGAGCCGGCAGCAACTCAAGGGCAAACAATATACTGTCAGTTACGTCGCAATGCCCTACTTACTAAACAAGAGTAGCAGTGATTGTGGAGTATATGTTTTGAAGCACACTGAATGTCATTTTCTAGGCTTGGACTTCTCCTTGGTGAATGACAACAACATTCGAGAAGCGCACAAAAAGATAGCTTACGACCTATGGGAAGCTGCCAATGATCATGAGCTTATTTTGAGAATGGCACAATACACTCCTCCAAAAACGATCACAAATCCTCTAGTGGAACTTGATTGAAGTTCTTTCGTTTATGACTTGTTAAGGAAGTATGTTGTTATTGGCTCTCTTATTTTACTCTTGTATTTGATTCTTGTAGTTACTCTTTATTGTTTACTTTATTTGAAACATTTAGTTGCTCGATTTAACTGTTGTGACAATCTTTATCAACCCATAAATATTTCTTAAATGAGTAGTATGCGAAGACAATCCTTATCAACCCCTAAATATTCCCTATCTATACCCTATTTGACACTAAAGTAAGACAAACCATTTGAACCTTTATCTATGCCCTAAATGCCACTAAAGTATGACAAACCATTTGAAACCTTATCTATGCCCTAAATGCCACTAAAGTATGACAAACGATCTCAACCCAATAAATCCACACAAACCTTATAAATCACAAAAAAATCTTAATAATCATGACAAATCTGCGACTCAGTACCTTCTTCCACTATGTTTGAGGCTTGAGTACTCACACACAACTGCGTCAAAGCTTAGTTCTTTACTTATGTAAGAAAATTTCTAACTTGCCGATCACTGGTGATGATAGCAGGTGGTGAGTAGATGTTGGTGATCAAATCGGAAGGTAAATAACTCAGCTCTATATTGACCATGTTTACATCAATTCCAAAGTCTTCACACACCATAACCTTTAGGTTTTCAAAGCTTGAACTTGTGTCCAAAGTAAGTAACCTGCCTTCTTTTTCTTCATCAACAAGAAATCCCCATCCATTGTTCATCGACGATTTCCATAAACCACATGAAGCATATATGTTAATCTTCATATTTTAGAATGTCAAAAGTTTGGAAGAACTAAAAAATAAAGAAGAACTTCCACGTTGAATATCAGAAATCGTAGTATGTTAAAGAAGAAGACTAGATTTTAGGAAAAACAATTAAAAAATAAAATAAAAAATATTTAAATAATTTACTGAATATTTCCTAACCGTTTTTGGCTACATTGTCGGGTTTTGTAATTTTATTAGGTAGAATTTGCATTATATCTGTTTAGAAATTAGAAGGTCTGGTAGAATATTGTACACCACCAGTGTAGACAAGAAGACAATTTGAATAATGCATTTTCTACTTTAGTAGATTAATTAGTTTTTGTAGCGCATCAAATCTACCAGTTATGTAGAGCATAGAGTGAATGAGGATTTTATATTCTTTCCTAGTAGTTGTTAATGTTTTCGGTGTATTATGCATTCTACGACTTGTTGATTATTATGTCTTTGTTATATTATATATTCTAAACATCCGTAGTTGGTAAATCTGATTTTCTAACACCTTTACTCCATTTTTGAAATAACTATTCAAACATTTTTTGAATCTAAATTTATTTTTCTTATATGCAGGTTCTTATCTACATCAAATATACAATTTTTTAGATTTTCTTATATTCTGAAAATTTTAAATGAATTTTTATATACAAAAAGGTATTGAATGTCCAAAAGTGACAAAAATTGATTTTCTTCTAAGGCGATATAATTTTTATATACCTTAGTTTAGTTGTTCTATATTGCCAATTTTCCCACAATTTTATCGCCCTAACACGTAGGTTTATCTAAAACACGATTCTGCAATAATAAATCGCAGTAAGGAAAAAAATGAGACACTTATTATCCGGATATATTACGAGTCACTAGACAAGGCTTAATCTAATATTTATCTCAACTTAGCATATTAGTAGTTGCAAATAAATAAAATACTTGAAAATCAAAGAAAAGAATATAGATGAAATTTGTATAATTGACACCAAAAGATTCGAAATGATATAACATAGAAACGTGGGAAATTGTTATCTACAAGTTATAAGCATCTTATAGTCTCGATTGTGATTGGCATATATATCAATCAATCTCATAATGCACTGAATCCCTATACTTTTATTTATTTTTTATTGGCAGTTTACGTTATATATATATGTGTTCTTATAAGAATATAGTATGATTAAACTAAACGATGATAACAACATAAAATGTTTGTGTATTACCAAAGTATTCATGATTGACGTGTTTTTAGGTAGTTTTTGTTTTTGGGTAACCTTCGGGATTTTCGGCCTACCTAGTCCCAACTGATTAATTTTTTTTTTAATTTGTTTACCACACCCAACTGATTAATTTTTTTTGGATTTGTTTACCGCACCGGTTAAACTCGGTTGCTCGTAATAAAAATTATTCATATCATGCGGATAAATTTAAACAGGTAGATTTTATATTTGGGTGTTAGCAGTTTTCCGCCTTACCACCCGATCACGTTTGTATGATTATTTTTAGATAGTTTTGAATTTTTTTTATTTATTAAAATTATTAATAATTGTGGACATGCTCTTTTACTGTCAGGATATTTGACTACAAGTTTTTTTATCATTATATATTTTAAAATTTGTTTTGTATATATCCACCATACATATCGTATATGAAACTATGAATATATACGAGACAGCTCGTTGATATAAAATGTTGGTGCATGTCCTGTCTTATAAATCTGATCTCTGCGATAATCTTTGTAGCAAAATTTTAACTTAGAAACAAGTTTATATGTAAGAACTTTTGTGACAAAAAAAATGTAAGAACTTAAAAACACATAGGAACTTTCACAAAAACTGGAGGGGGGGGGGGGGAATTACATAGTGAAATTGTGTGTATAATTAATAGAGTCGTTCTTGGGTTCACCCCCTAGGGTGAACCTCTAGGTTCACCAACCAATAGGATTTCATTATTTTAAATTCGATATCTTTTAAAAATGGAAAAATATTCTCAAATTATATTATGTTTTTAAAATTAAAAAGTAAAAAAAGATAATAGTTACAGAAAAAAGAATTAAAAAAAAATATTTTTAATGTTCTCAACAAAACACTAAACCTTAAATCCTAATCCCTAAACCCTAAATCTTAAACCCTAAACCCTTGGATAAACCCTAAACCCTTGGGTAAATCCTAAACCCTTGGGTAAACTCTAAACCCTTGGGTAAACCCTAAACCCTTGGATAAATCCTAAACTCTAAATAAAAAACACTAAAACCCTAAACCCTAAATGCTTGAATGTTTTAGTGTATAGTGATTTTGATTTAAAGTTTAGGATTTATCCTAGAGTTTAGGGTTTATCCAAGGGTTTAGGGTTTAGGATTAAGGGTTTAGGGATTAGAATTTAGGCTTTAGGGTTTAATGTTATGCTGGCGACATAAAATATTTTTTTTTGTAATTATTACTATTTTTTTTTACTTTTTAATTTTAAAAATATAATATAATTTGATAATATTTTGTTTCCTTTTTTAAAAGATATTAAATATAAAATAAAACAATCCTATTGGTTGGTGAACCTAGAGGTTCAACCTAGGGGATGAACCTAAGAATAAGTCTAATTAATATATTAAATTTTAATATAAATTATTTCAAATATATGTATTATATACGAATAACTGATTTCATTGCTTTCTTTTGGCATTATTTCATTTAAACAAAAAATATACTTTATTTCGTTGTCAGAATAAAGTGAGACATCATATATTTTATGGATCACCAAATAGTATCTACTTTTCCCTCTCAATGGAAAGCCACTTTTTCCTTATTTGTTATATTTTTCTCAGATATACATTTTCATGATTTTTTTTTGAAAAATATATACTCATGATTTAACCTATCAGATAAACATTAACACGAATATGTAGATGATATAAAGGTAGTTATATATATATATTATACATTTTTGAAATGAGCCTACATGTTCAATGAACTGGAATATATATTCTTAAGAGTCTAAACATTAAAATTTGTCTGGATGTTAGTTTTATTAAAAATCTGTTTTATCAAGGAGGATTAATCAAATATTATTGCGTCAAACATCAACAAGACAACAATGCAATAATATTCTAGCAGTCAATGTGACGTTAATAACAAACAAAAATTAACTGATGATGGATACCTTCAGCAAACTCTTTTCATGGATACAATATTATCTCCAACGAACAAGTTAATCTTCGTTTCGTTTCAAATTCTCTGATCATATATATTTTCAAAAACAAATAGTAACATTTTCAAAAGAAAAATCGTAACAATGATGTGAGTTGATCATGAATTTAAGATGACCTCAACCCCAGAAAAAGAATGAATCAATGTATGACAAAAAATGCTAAAACTTTTTTTTCCTTTTGACATTTAGGGGTTTCTCTATATTTACACTGCGAAAAGATATCCCATATGTAATAATAATATAGATATACATGTACATATACATTGTTTGTATATGTCAATCATTTTTAGATTAGTGATGATTATCAGATAATCAAACAGACGTGCAGCTTGGAATGCTTCTAGTCCCGACACCTGGATAACGTGCGTTATTCTTATTCACACAAAAGATGTGTTTGAAGTCAGTGTAAGCATATGTTTCGATGTATATATTATATACAAGCATTATTATGTAGTTTAAAGATTCGTTTATACTGGGAAACAAGAGTTTAGAGATTACACCCAAAAAAAGTTATCTCAGTAAAAAAAAGAAGAGTTTCATCTTTAAAAAAAAATATATATATATATATATAATATAATACTCCAGTATACACTAATCTGTATATAAAAAACATATAAATTGAAAGAGAGAGAGAGATGCAGAGGGGAAACAGTAGTGTTGATCACAGAGGGGCAGTTTGATTGGGGGAGGTTGAAGAAGCGTGTGACAGAGAACTTTGGGCTTATGATTGATTAAAATTAAAATTTATTTTATTTTCGCCGCCGCAATTCTAATGGACTCATTCATTTCCTTTACGATAACAATTAAGAATAGTATAACTATAAATAAATATTGGTGGTCGATTTTGATTTTCAGGTTCTCCATCATAATCATATGAACTGATTTTTGTTTGTCTTCACTAATTTTCACAAGGTTTCATTTTAGCCAAATAACTGCACCATGTACAGTATCATATTTCATCTCATATGTATGCGGTATTCTAACAGACTATAGTTATTTTTTCGAAGCTAAAATTTAATTAATTTTAAGGATGATGAATTTGAATCGATGCATGCATACGCGGAAATTTGTACTAGATTCATGCAGTAATCCAAAACTTATTTTAGCAAAAAAAATAGTAATCCAAAACTTATTTTAGCAAAAAAAATAGTAATCCAAAACTTATATCCATAATGTTAGTAGTTGTGTATTAACTTAGATATGTTTCAAAAATACATATGATTAAGGAAAATTAGATGGACATGAATTAAATTAAGGAGTATGAATCAACTTATTCACGGAAAAAGTGTTTAGAAAAGTTGGAAAATGTGAATTAAGAAAACTCATGGTCTATAACAAAGTACCACAAAACATGTTTAAAATTCACGTAAAACAGTTATTTATGAATGATTTCAACAATCTCAAAACATTGTAGCATCAATCAATCGTCTACAAACAATTATCATATGGAAGATGTTTCACTACAAGAAAATAGGCTGTCTCCGACAGAAAAAGACCGTCGGGAATCCGTCGGAAACGGGATTTCCTGAAAAAAAATCTTGATGAACCCCGTTCATTGGATGTATTCTCGTTTGTCTCATAAATAAGTAAAAGTTAAATTTGTATGACTGTTACATATCAATAATTGGCTCATGTTTGTCTAGTGTTCCAACTGTATAAAAAGATAAAACTCATATATATATATCATCACCATCCAGAGAGAGAAATGATACTACGTGGATGGTTCGGGTCCATGCATCAATAGTCCTAAGCATCTACTCCTATATAAAAGTACAAGAGCTAGCCCTAGCTATACAATTCTATACACCACTCTTTATATATCTCTAATATTTATGTATGTATATTTGTGTGTTCCCTTCGCCTAAGCCTATAGCATTTGAAAGCTATAGTAGACCAACCGAAGAGACATAGGTAAAGTAAAAGAAGACATCTAATAAAGTTTTTAAAAAGACAAATAAAAGAGAGATCACTTCTTAAATCTTATTTTAGCTTTTCGAACTTCAACCTCAATGGGACCGCTAAAGAATCTTTTCTTGTTTTAAACTTTTTTCATTTTCTTGATATAGAAATTTACTCAATCTCTCGAGGTCGGGGTTACTTTTATCAATATATACAATGATATATATGTGTATCTCTAAAGCCATTACAATCAATGGGACCAATACATACAGCTATTCCATTCGTATCCCATTAGATTGAAAATTCAATCACTTTAACGTCACCAGTTACACAAAATTCAAAATCATATATATATATATATATATATATATATATATGTCTGTCTCCAAACTCTTGTCACAATAACATGCAATAAGAAATAAGTCTCGACTTTTGAACAAAAAAAAAAAAAAAAAAGAAATAAGTCTCGACCATGAAAATAACATAACTATTTTGCATAACTAATAACTAACAGAATGACACACGAATCTTAAGCACACAAGGAAACACAATAAACTAGTATATAGCTTTATTACAAGATTATGACATAACCGTGTCCAGATCCATCCGAAATATCCCCCACACAAAGAAAAATAATAAACTGGCGACTAAGCGTTACTAAACTAGGTTATCTTATACGACGATCAAGGAGGAAAAAAGAGTCGAAGATCTTGAAATTTAAAGCATATTCCTTAGCTTTAGCAAATAAAGATACCCAATTACGTAAAGTTTGTCCACAGAAAAAACAATGATGAGTAAATTATAAGCTTTTGTTTCACAGAAAATATGAATCTAGAGGTTTCGGATTATTGAATACGTGGACTAACAAGACCTGCCATTGATGCTTCTTCATGACTTCATCTCCAACCAATAGCCTTCTCGGGACACATTGATGTGTGCAGCAGCACCAGAAATGATATCCTCCACACACTTCGAAAGATTCCACGTTGCAAAGTGGGCCTGAGATAAGTAGAGATCAGGCCCAATGATTTGATAATGACAAGACAACAAAGGATGAAGAACGACATAATATACAACAAGAGTTGGCATTAATGATTGGTATAAATGTTGATTCTCGAAAGCTACAAGTCGATGTAGTAAACATTAATGGGCTTGGTTATTTTTTTGTAAAGCTCAATTAAGGCCTGTTATTAAGCCTAAACATCTTAGTCGTATCATGAATGTGTAACTCAGGCATCTATATGTACAGCAAGATCAATCAAGTCAACAAAAATTATGAAGAGACATCTCCACGTTGTGACAAAGACTAGTCTTTGTATTCTGATTTGAGGACCCACACCGAACCGTTGGGATCCTTACGAAGCGTGGCAATCTCCTTCAAAAGACTCTTAAACAACGGTACGTCCTTAGCAGGAACTCTGTCCGAGAAATGGTTGACAATGCTGCTCGTGTCCGTGCTTCCGCCTTTTCGCTGTACAAAGCTGCATATCTGTCGGATCAATACCTCTGGCTGTAACGAACCTACTCTGCTGCTTGAACTCGAAGAAGTCTGTGTCTGCTCAAGGCCAACGCCAATGGCTTGTTCTCTGCTTCCGCGGATTTTGTTGAGAAGCTCTGCGGAAGAGGGTGCTTTGCCTGAAGATAGACCCGCGCTGATACCGTTCTTGACAGCTGATGATTTGTCTGCTGTGGTTAACCGGGAGTTCACAGTTGATCCGAATCTCCTCCGTACAGATGAAGGTGCACCTGCACAGCCAGATCTTCCCGTCCATGTGGGTACTGAGATGCTTTCGCGGCTACGCAGCATCCGCGATTGGCGCAATGCTTCCGCAGCTCTCTGCGCCACTTGAGATGCCTGGTGTTCAAGTCTCATCTTCTCTTCCTCGTCGTTTGCGTTGATGATGGCGTCGTGATTCACAGCACTCTGAATAAAAGATGCAACTAGTCAAGTAGAGTAAACTTTAACTCCGAAGAGGAAAACAATCAACAAACTTACATGTATTCCATGTGCGTCGAAGAGACTCTTCAAGATATTTGTCTCTTCATCCACTGGCTCGCCATTGGTTTCCGCATCTTTCTCTCCTGAGAGTTCTTCTGCTGCATCGTGAGTATCAAGTTGTGTAGTGGAGTCGGTTGTACTTGTATTCTCTGTTTGAGCTCCTATGATGTTTATATCTTCAGCTAGCTGACTGAATATGTTAGAGGTCTCGGTGGAGGCGTTGCTATCACCATCATCATTCAGGATGAAAAGATCTTTCATATCCCTAGCTTTGAAGAATCTTCTCTGTTGTGGATTCTTCAAAATCCTATTGGTGAGAAAATGTTTATATATCTGTCTATGATATACTTTCTCCTCAATTGTCCCCCGTGTGATCAATCTGTAAACAGTAACATCCTTCTTCTGCCCTATACGCCAAGCTCGTTCCCTTGCCTGCATATCATTTGAGGGATTCCAATCCGGGTCAAAGATGATGACTCTATTCGCCCCAGTCAAGTTTGTTCCCAAACCACCCACCTTGGTCGTCAGAACGAAAACAAACACATCATCTGAGTTGTTAAACTCATCAATCAACGCCATCCTCTGTTTCACTGGCGTAAGACCATCCATCCTCCGGTAACTATACTCGTTTGCAACCAAGAAGCTCTCGAGGATGTCAAGCATCTGCTGAGTCTGCGAGAACAGAAGTACACGGTGTCCTTGCTGTTTCCAGACCTTGAGAACTTCCGCAACAACCTTCATCTTCCCGCTGCGTTCTGGATTCCCATAATCTGGGTTCTGGTGAGAGTGTTCTCTCTCAAGTAGATCAGGGTGGTTGCATATCTTACGCATCACATCGATCCCATACAGAGAGTTCTTGTTGCCGTCAAAAATATCTTCTACCTCTGAGCTAGCAAGGAACGCCCTGTAGGTAGAACGCTGCTCCACGGTGAGGCTGCAGAAGAGAACATGTTCAGTCTTTTTTGTGAGGTGTGCGTTCACATCAGCCTTCATTCGGCGGAGGAGGTATGGCATGATCAGATCACGAAGAACAACCGCACATCTGTACATTGTCAAGAATTGTTAGAACACAAACTGTGAACATATTTAAGTGATTCAAAGAAAGACCAGGTAATCAATCACCTGTAGGCTGTTGACACTTGCAAGGGAGACGCATTGGCGTAGCCACCCACAGTTATGGGAACAGAGAACTCAGCCTCAAACACGGGTAGGACTCCCAGTTTTCCCGGGAAAACAAAATCGAACAAGGACCAGAGTTCTGTCAGTTTATTCTGGATCGGTGCCCCAGTCATAATAATTCGATGGACGGTCTGCAACTGTTTGCACACCAAAGTAATTTCAGCATTTGGGTTCCGGATCCGATGGCCTTCGTCAAGTACTGCATAGCCCCACTCAATATTGAGCAGCTTCTCACCATGCAGCCTCAATTGTTCATATGTAGTGATGAGTAGCCCCGAATCAGAGTTTAGAACCCGGTTTATCAAAGAACTCCATTTCTTGGTGTGCTTAGACTTTTGCTCATGATCACCGTCGACTGAAACTTCACTATCATAATCGCTTTCAGAGGCATCGACTCGTCCTTTGCCATTTGAATCTTTTGCCGAGTCATGGAGTATTTCCACGTGAAAATCCGGGTACCATGTCCGTGCTTCTCTTCTCCACTGACGCAAGAGTGTGACAGGACATATGACAATACTCGGTTTGTACATCTTGCTGAAATGCAAGGATCCGAGAAAAGATAAGACCTGTACAGTCTTACCAAGACCCATCTCGTCCCCGATAATGCCACCAGCCTTTTGGCAATGAAGTTCCCAGAGCCACTGCACTCCAACTCTTTGGTAATCAAAAAGTTTAATAAATATGCCTTCAGGAATGTTTAATCCACCTTCAAGCGGTACAGAAGATTTCTCGCTGTCGTCTACCTCATCAAAATCATCTAGCTCTTCTTCCTCACAACTGGACGTGGCCGAGATTCTCCGTCCATCTTCTGCAACATTGCAAAGGAAATCAATATGATAACCATTTTCTTTACACTGACTCAAATGAGGAAAAAGAAGCATATGCTAAATATATCAACTCAGAGCATTGCATATATCACGACCTTATCTTTTCCAAAAGCATTCAATCAAATTACTAGCAACTAAATTCACAGGTTCAACCAGCAATCAGTAAATATGTACATTTAGCTCACAATATCGATAATCAACCATACCATTTTCTTGAAGACTAGAGTCTTCGTTAGAAATCCGCTTTGTCCATTTCCTCTTAGGCAAAGGCCGCTTCTTTTTGCTCTTCCCACCTTTACTTTTCTTTGCATCACTATCCGAAGAATCATTAGTCTTGTAAAGCTTTCTTAGCCTTCTAAAAGGAACAGGCGTCGCTTCAAGCTTTGGCAAGTCCTGTGCATCAAGTAGCTTGGTCGTTGGGCGAGCTTTTGCAGCCAGCGACATTGACTGAACAGCTCTATCAATACTGCTGGAGTCCTCATTATCATCTTCTCCTTCAGGTAGGTTACGCGTGTTAGACGGTCCAGGTTGTTGAAGTCGGCGTTCAAAACCCTCGAGCTTGTGAAAAGGAGTTAAAATTCCTTTTCTAACCAATTCATCTCTTTCCTAGACACAACCAGCTTTAAATTAGTCACTATATCTTAACAGTAATCAGGTGAAATAGATCAAAACCTTTATCTACACGTACCGTTTCAACAAAACCAGCAGAAGCAGCATCGAAAACGGCGTCAAAATCCGTATCCTCATGAAACGACACCACTTTCACCTTCTTCCCTTCTCTCTTGCTTGGTTTCCGAACCTCTTTCAACTTCCTCTTACGACTACTAGGCTCTCCCTTCACCAAATCTCGCAGTATATCACCACGATCAGCACCACCAGAAGTGCCCCCCTGACCATGTAAACCAGAGAGTTCCTTTTCAAGCTCATTTTTCCTCTTCCTAAGGCTTCTAAGACGGTCTTTAGCAAGAGCATTCTGAAGTACAGAACCACTCTGCAACCCATCCTCCTCCTCCGCTTGCTCAACAGTAGATGCAACAGCGTCTATCTCAAACTTCACAGCTCTCAGTTTATTCAAAATCTCGCTCTGGCTTGATGGAAGTAGATTGCTTCCTTCCAACCGCTCCTCCACACTCTCATCGTTATCAAGCTTCTTTGTAGCCTAACAAAGATAAATGCTATAAGATATAGATTCAAGAGTTTCATAAATCACAGAGGTAAGACGCAGTACCTCATCGAGTATCGTCTGTTCGATATCTGCAGGATTAGCAGATGTCACCCCTAAGCTACTCAAAAACATATCCTCGTCTTCCTCCATTGAATCACCTTCTCAGCTATAAAACTATTTATCGCATTTGTATTCCTCCTCCTTGTTGCATCATCAACTGAATACACATAGAGCCTTCTCTCGCAATCAATCCCATGAAATAATCAATCATAACAAAAAAATTCCCGGAAATTCAGAAACAACTAACCCAGATTCCGGGAAATTTTCCAAAGAAAATCGTGAGAATTGTAAGGGTTCGATCTTCCTTCGTCGGTCAAAAAAGGAGCTCACGCAACCTTTCTCTCGCCCGGCCGCGTGATAATAAACTGATAAGTAGTCAAACCGATCACCGTCTTTGTGATAATCTAGCAAAAGCCCACATAAGCCCATTTTTGAAGCCCATAACCAAAGGTTTTAATAAACTACGTCCTTACTTCGCACGTGTTTTCTGAAAATTTATAAATATGAACTATTCGGGCCAGGCCCAGTGAGAAGGTTTTAGGCCCATATCTTTCTCTCTCTCATGATTACTGGGTCAATGTCTTTCGTTGCAGAAATCGATTGGCGTCGTCCACCTTTGATTTTGGGAATGTGACAAATCTCAAACATGGGGATGTAGTTTTTGTCGATTTTTTTTTCTGATGAACTTCTGTCTGATTTATTACATCTTCCGGCGATTCAACTCTTCTTCCACGGCATTGGATGGTTCCTTTCCCTGACGCAGGAGAGAAAGGTGAGATTGTGTTTGGTTGACTTGTTTTCGATCTCAGATGGATGTTTTATGCAGCAAGTGTTAGGGGGCATAGATATAGAGACCTTACAGAATTTTGAAACAGGTGTTTAGGGTTCTTGTCTGAATGGACTTGAAAATGGATAATGTAATCGGTGGCAAGTTTAAGCTTGGTCGGAAGATCGGCGGTGGCTCTTTTGGAGAGCTTTTTCTTGGTAAAAAGATTGCTTTTTTGTATTAATCTGTTGCAGCCTCTATTCAATTTCTTGATTACGTTTTTTTTTATTTAAATCTGATTTATTGGAAATGTTTTGCAGGAGTAAGTGTGCAAACCGGAGAAGAAGTCGCTGTTAAGCTGGTATGATTCGAATCTACCTCCTTTATTCATCATTTGATTTAAGATCTCTTTGTTCTTCCTAATCTTCATGATCTTTCTCTGTGATTCTTAGTTTGAAATTGAATCTTTTTATTACTATTTTTGTGGAAACTTTTGAAGGAGCCTGCGAAAACTAAGCATCCACAACTTCATTATGAGTCCAAGATTTACATGCTTCTACAAGGAGGAAGTAAGTTTACATCTCTGACTTGATGATAAACATGATTGAACCGAGCTCATCTAAATTTTGTTTTTATGTGGTGAAGCTGGCATCCCCAGCCTCAAGTGGTTTGGGGTTCAGGGAGACTACAATGCGATGGTCATTGATCTGCTTGGTCCGAGTTTGGAAGACTTGTTTAACTATTGTAATAGGAAGCTCACTTTGAAGGCTGTTTTGATGCTTGCGGATCAACTGGTAAGATCACTTTGTTGAGGATGAAGAAATAGTGTTAGAAGTTTGGAGTTCCAACTAAAATTTTTGTTGAACATAATTGTAGATTAGCAGAGTTGAGTATATGCATTCAAGGGGATTTCTACACCGAGACATAAAACCAGACAATTTCTTGATGGGACTTGGTCGCAAAGCAAACCAGGTTGCTTTTTCTTTCTATTTTGGTGGGTTGTTACCCACTAAGTTATGTTAGATTCCATCTTTTCTCTCTCTTGGTTACTGTTGCTATGAGTTTCTACTTTTTGCTTTTTTCTTTTTCAACTAAATCATAATATGTATGTAGGTCTATGTCATTGATTTTGGACTTGCAAAGAAGTATAGGGATCTCCAAACACATAGACACATCCCTTACAGGTGATTTTATGGAGAGCTTTCATGTGCTTGTCCGTATATTTCTTACTTGAATACTTACAGATACTCAATGACAGAGAAAACAAGAACCTTACCGGCACAGCTCGGTATGCTAGCGTCAACACTCACCTTGGTGTTGGTAAGCAAACTCATACAACCACTTGAGCATCTACTTCAAAGCTGTGTATACCATGTTTTCATACGTTTGCTTGGTTGCATATTTTTGGCAGAACAAAGTCGAAGGGATGATCTGGAGTCTCTTGGTTATGTGCTCATGTATTTCCTGAGAGGAAGGTTGTGCATTCAGATCCTTTTTTTGTCTGAGTAAATCTCTACACTTGCTTGTTCTGGACCTTCTGGTCTGATTTTTTCTGTGGTCAGTCTCCCATGGCAGGGACTAAAGGCTGGCACAAAGAAACAGAAGTATGACAGAATCAGCGAGAAGAAAGTTTCAACTCCTATAGAGGTATGGTGGAAACATAACACGGCTTATATACCCTTCATTGGAGTTAGATCACAAGTTAATTGTTTGTTCTTGGAACAGGTTTTGTGCAAATCCTATCCACAAGAATTCGTATCATACTTTCAATACTGCAGGTCCTTGCGATTCGAAGACAAACCAGACTACTCGTATCTAAAGAGGTTGTTCCGAGATTTGTTTATCCGCGAAGGTTTGTCTTTACAGATACTAAACTTTGCTTCTTTTGATATAAAAGTAACGTAGCTTTGTTATTTTAACTCTTATGAGAACAAAATTGATTCACAGGTTATCAGTTTGACTATGTATTTGACTGGACTGCACTGAAACACCCTCAGAGTAGTTCTAGCTCCCGGTCCAGCTCTCACGGAAGGGTGAGTACACTTGTCGTTAAAGTTCTTTCTTTATACACTTTGATCCTCACTACTCTTTTTTCCTTCAGCATCGTACCGGTAAACCAGTTGTGGCTGCGGGACCATCTGCTGAGAAACCTGAAAGGATCTCAGGTAATCATTTTTCCTTTTTAAGAGTTAGAAACATGTCTACCAAGTTGTCTGATCTTATCTATTTGCTTACAGTTGGGAGGGAGATCCGCGACAGATTCTCTGGTGCAGTTGAAGCATTCGCGAGAAGAAACGCTACAGGAGCCACTCCCCATCAAAACCAGACCAAGCATCGAACTCTTGACGATGTTCCTCCACCAATGAAACCTGCTGTGGTAACATATATATATACATAATCACCAATGAAGGCATCAAACTCATGATGGTGTGTAGTAGATTAGTTGTTCTTGTTACTGAGATATGTTTTGTGTTTTGGGATCAGAATATGGTATCTGAGAAAGGAAGAAACACTTCCAGATACGGAAGTGCTTCAAGGAGAGCGGTGGCCTCAGGGAGTAGACCAAGCTCTTCAGGTGAACAAGGGGACAGCCGCGGCTCAAGCCGTGTGGCCTCTAGTGGAGGTGGTGTTCGACCATCTGTTTTCCAGAGAGCTCAAGCGGCAGCTGGTGTGAGTGGATATGAGTCGAAGACAGCCTCTGCCTTTAACCGCAACAGAGTGGCTGCTTCTAGGACTGCACGTGATGATGCTCTCAGAAGCTTTGAGCTTCTTTCGATCCGCAAATGAGAAAGAAGTAAGAAACAAAACGAAAGTTACTATAAATCATCTCCTTTTCTGTAAATTGGATTCTTCTTTACATGTGTGTTGTTGTTTGGTCCTCACGTTTCCACGAAACTCCCATTTTTTTCATGTATTATGAATGTAACGTTTCTCTGGATTTTTGTATTAAATTGTTACGCTCTTGTACTGTAATCACGACAAGTTGTTACTCGTATATCTTGATTTTTTTTGTGTTTGTTTCTTAACTAACTAAAAAGTTATTAACCCAAATGAAAAGGAATATTTAAAAATATATTGACAAATACTTTCATTTGATTAAAAAAATAAAAGTACATATCATTTAGACCTAACTCTGTTATCGGCTGCTATGAGCATCATTAACTCTAGCACCTCATTTGGGGTGCTTAATTATTATTATTTTTTTGAAGTTTTTTCTGATTAAAAAAGAAATTAAAAAAATAAAAACAAAACAATTGCGGACCGCCACGTATCAATGGGACTTGCGAATAGTGCAAATAACAGGCGCTTGTGATGCTTAATTAAACATTCCTCTTTTTTCTTCTTCTTCTCTTTCTTTTTTTTTATTAGAAAAAAGTCTAAACAGCAAGCACTCTTGGTTAATGGTGCTCTAATGATAAACAATTATTGTGTAATGTTTTGGATAACTACGTATTTTTGGACATTGTTGTTAGCCCAAAATTTATTATGGGTTTTAATACTAGCGACCCGTCTGTAAATTTGTGCCAGACTTGTTAGTTGCATATCTTTTTCTCTTTTTGTACATTTATGTGAGAAAAAGTAACAAACAAAATCAATAATTTTTTACCAAAAAAAAAAACAAAATCAATAATTTTTATAACGTATGGAAAATTTCAGATGCACACTTTAATCATTTTATTAGAAAGATATATGATCAGATTTTGTTGGTTTTTTTTTCCCCAAACAGATAAATATTTACAGAATTAGATAATTATGTCAAATATATTCCAGGGATTCTCACAAGTTACAGTTATTTTAGTGGAAATGAAATCTCCAACAGTGACCTAGTCTTTAGGACTAGCAAATGATTTGCATGAAAGAAAACTTTATAAAATCTAGAGAAAATTACCAAAACAAAACAATAAAATAGCATGGTTGTCCCTTTGGTATAAAACCATTTTTGTCTATTTTGTCTCTTTTTTACCCTTTCCATTTCTGAAATCATTTTGCTTTTATTATAATACCATCATTAAGTTGTCATTTTAGTCTTTTTTTATAATACCAAAACTAACCCTTGATTAATTAAATTAAATTAAATACATTAAACACAATTTAAAATCTTAACTGGACTTTAAAAAGTTTAGTAAAAAGGAAAACAATGTTTTAATTTTTTTTATTAGAAAGTTTAATAAAACATAAAAGTTCACAAACGTTTTAAATTTATTATTAAAACAAAACTATGTAAAACGTTTTTTATAATGTTTATTTAATGTTTTATTAAAAACTTTCTTATATGTTTTATTTTTATTTTTATAAAATTTATTTTTATTAAAGTTTATTAAAGACGTTTTACAAAGTTTTATTTTTATTTTTCCAAACATTTTTAAAAAGTTAAAATTAAAAAAAATATTAAAAGGTTTAACAAAAAAGAAAGAAGATTTTTTTTAAAAAAAAAGTTTAATAAAAAGGAAAAAACGTTTTTGACAAGGTAAATCAACCTATACACATTTTTAAGAAAGTTAGAATATTTTTAGAATATTTTTGAAATTTCCTTAATTTTCTCAAAAAACATGTTTTCTTATCCGTAAAATACACCTTCTACACTGTGTAGAACAATGACAAAAGTTCAGAATGCAAGTTCTACCTCATGTAGACGTACGAGTAGTGTTTAGATTTCGCATTCCGAGAATTTTAGAATATTTCATAAAAGTAGAAACTGCGTTATGGAGAAAAGTAGATATTTTTACAATTAGTAGAATTAGCATTCTCCATATTTAGATTTTTAACTAAAGGTAGATTGTTCATTCTAAAAAAGTAGATGAACTTGTATAATCTAAAATTCGTTTTCTACTAACCAATTTTCTGAAGAAGATAAATTCTACTTTTAGTAGAAAATATTTTAAATTTTTTATTTATTAATTTTTTCAACTAAACAAAAATACTATTTTATGTATATGTGTGTTTTATTAATTGTTTATATTTTAATAGTTTTTTTGATTCTTGAAACTATTTATTTCATTAAGTTTCAGAAATGTAAAGGGTAAAAGATAGATAAAATGGACAAAAATGGTTTTATATCAAAGAGACTAGGGGTGTGCACTTTATCCGATACTCAAAGTCACACCTGAACCCGATCCGAAAAACCCGAACCGAAATCCGAACCGAAGTAGAAATACCCGAACGGGTATTAAGTTAGGAGAGATTGGATATCAGAACCCGAACGGGTAATATCCGAACCCGAATGAAAATCTGAAGATAACCGACAATATATATACTTACCCTTATATTTCTAGTTTACATCTCTCATTTTTTATTAAATATTTATATTGATGTTACACATAGTTTAAAATCATAAGTATATATATAATTATGGAAAAAATGATGTGATATTCATTTAAAATGCATGTCAAACTTTTTGTTTTATGTATTAACAAAAATTACATTCAAAGTTTAAAAACAATCCCCAAATTAATATATATTTGTTTTTGAAATATTATCTCCAAACCTATTAATCATTTGATCTATAAAAATAAAAAATCAGTTAAGTGAAATCTATATTTTTAAATAAAAGAAACTTAAAAAATGAAAAAAATTATTTTCTTTTTCTTTTAAAAGCTAAATATCCGAACCCGATTCAAAATAACCGAACCTGAATTAAAAATATCTAAACCCGACCCGAAGTATAGAAATACCCGAACGGGTTTTTATCCCTATATCGAAATATCCAAAAATACGAAATACCCGATCTGAACCCAAACGGATATCGGAACACCCATCCTTAAAAAAGATAACCATGCTATTTTTTGGTTCTGTTTAAGCAAGTTTCCCTATTTTATTTGGGAATGGTTGATGTGTTGCTCAAAAAAAAAGGGAATGGTTGATGTATTCTTGGGGACACCAAAACATTTAATATCAATCTATACTATAATACAAACGCATTTAATGTCTTTCCTGACTTTCTTCTCATCTCAGCTAAGCACTGTCCATTGACTTAGAGATTATGTAAACAGTAAACTTATCCTAATTAAGTAATACACGACGCAAAAAATGTGTAAAAAGAGAATAAATCTACAAAGAAATAGAACAAAATAAAAGGATTAAATGGAAATAATCTTTACTTTTGGGAGTTATTTATTATTTTTTTGGTGTGTTCACTACTTTTGGGAGTTACATAAGCACAGAAAGAGAGATAAAAAAAGGACTTTGGAGAAGTGGTATTTTATTCACAAGAGTTTTTCTGAGAAAGTCAAGTCGGTACACAAAGACAAAGATAAATCTTACATGACATATGATTAAGTCTTGTATCACATTCTTATTTGAAGCGTGGACCCCACAAAAGAAGGTAAGACTCCGTGATCTTCTGTTCTAAAACGACAGTATCAAGACTTGGGTGATTCTTCAAGCTGAAGGATAAATAAAAATCCTAATTCAATCATTCACTTCCTTAGCTCTCTATAAAGTTCTCGATAAGTGGAAGAAGAAGAAGAAGAAGAATTAACATGGAAGAAGATAGAAGAAGCAGAGGGCATCCTCTGTTGAGATCGAAGAAGAGACAAGGAGAAGGAGGCTATAGCCATGGCTTCTCAATATCTCAGATTCAAACTCTCTCCTTCATCTGTCAAACTCTCCTCCCTCCTCCTCCTCCGGAGACCACGGCAGAGCAAAACGCTGTTGATTCCTTCAACGTAGCCTCCGGTTCTCAACCACCTTTCACCGATGAGGTTCCCTCTCTCTCTCTCACTTTATCCTCTGTTTCCTAGTGTTGACTTTTCTTAAATCAATATCCTGCTGTGGCAAATAGCTTTATAGATTATTTTTAGTATCAGCTTTGGTCGGTCTTGTTCTTATCTTCTTACCTCAGTACTATTGCTATTCAAGAAATCGCTAGTCGGTAATTAGATGTTTTATAGAGTATTGTCTTACTGATCATTGTCTCTAGGTAGCGGAGATGATAGTGAAGAATGGGAGATCAGAAGCAGTGAAGGTTCTGAGAATCATATTGACCATCTTATCATATAGATTTGGAACTTTATTTCTTTGTGGCTCCCTCTGTCTAGCTAAGGACTGGCCTTTTGTCCATAAATTCTCTGACCTTCCACTGGACAAAAGAGAAGAGATCCTGAGGATGTGGTCTAGACAGAGTGGTCTCTTCCTTCCTCTTCGAATCACTTTCTTCCTTGCAAAATTCTACACTCTCTTCTCCTTCTTCTCCCAGGTAACACCTCAAATGATTACTAGTTATAGTAAGCTGTTTGTTTGTTAAATATCAAAAAACATTTTTTGTTTATTTGTTTTGTTCACAGAGAGATCAGAATATGAAGAACCCTGCGTTAGAAGCAATAGGGTACTCCATCGACACAACAGAGATGCGCAAAGATGACGAGGCGCCAAGACCTCTAGAGAAAGGGATCATTGAGACAAAAAACGAGAGTGACGTCACCATCAGACAATCTCTAACTCAAAAAGGTGTTCACGTCGCTAGAGACGATAATGACAATATCCACCGGATCAGATGCGATGTGGTTATCGTAGGGTCAGGAAGCGGAGGAGGTGTTGCAGCTGCGAACCTAGCGAAAGCAGGATTAAAAGTGTTGGTTCTCGAGAAGGGAAACTACTTCACATCTCGAGACTACTCGGGTTTAGAAGGTCCCTCTATGCTCGAGCTATACGAAAAAGGCGCGCTTATGACGACGGTCGACGGGAAGTTCATGGTCTTGGCTGGTTCAACCGTTGGAGGAGGTACAGCTGTTAACTGGTCGGCTTCTATAAGAACACCGGACCATGTTTTGAAAGAATGGTCCGAAGAGAGTAAGATCGAGTTTTTCGGGAGCCAGGAGTATCAGCTAGCGATGGATGAAGTTGTTAGAAGACTCGGTGTCACGGAGAGATGCGTGAAGGAGGGGTTACAGAACCAGGTTCTGAGAGAAGGGTGCGAGAGACTAGGGTTGAAGGTAGTTTCTGTTCCGAGAAACTCACCGGAGGATCATTACTGCGGTTCTTGCGGGTATGGTTGTAGAGAAGGAGGCAAGAACGGGACGGACAAGACTTGGCTTGTTGATGCTGTGGAGAACGGTGCGGTGATCTTGACAGGTGTCAAAGCTGAGAGGTTTGTTTTCACAGACAATGAGGGGAAGAAGAAGAAGAAACGATGTGTGGGAGTGATAGCGAGTTCAGTTGGAGGAAAGATTGAGAAGAAGGTTATGATTGAAGCTAGAGTAACGGTTTCATCAGCTGGTTCGTTGTTGACACCACCTTTGATGCGTTCAAGTGGGCTAGAGAACAGGAACATAGGGAGGAACCTAAAGCTGCACCCGGTTCTCATGACATGGGGGTACTTCCCGGAGAAAGGTTCTGAGTTCTCTGGGAAAATGTACGAGGGAGGGATTATAACATCGGTTCATCATGTGCATGATGCTGAATCTGGCTGCAGAGCGATACTGGAGACTCCACTAGCGGGACCAGCTTCATACGCGGGGCTGAGCCCGTGGGTTTCTGGAGCTGACCTTAAGGAGCGGATGATGAAGTACGGAAGGACATCTCATTTGTTTGCTCTGGTTAGGGACTATGGATCAGGTGAGGTTTTGAAGGAAAACGAGGTTACGTACAGGACAAGCAAGAAAGATAGGGAGAATTTGAGAGTGGGGCTTAGACAGGCTTTGAGGGTTTTGGTTGCAGCAGGTGCAGTTGAAGTCGGAACATATAGGTACGTCACTCAACCTAAACATAGTCGGATGAAACATTCGTCTTGGCCCCAAATTTTTTAAAAATATTATAGATAAGTTGCATGGTCCTTAAATTATTGAAAATGATTTTATTAGACTAGCCTACAAAAATTTATGGTCCCTAAAGATTTGTAAGTAGTAACTCTTTTAAGTCATATCACTATTGGATTATGCAGGAGTGATGGACAGAGGATAAAGTGTGAAGGAATGACAAGAGAAGCCATGGAAGAGTTTCTAGATGGGGTTGATGCGGTTGGTGGAGTTAGCACAAAGGGTGAGTACTGGACGACATACTTCTCGGCTCACCAGATGGGTAGTTGCCGGATGGGACGTACGGCTGAGGAAGGTGCGGTGGATGAGAAGGGTGAGAGCTGGGAAGCAGAGGGGCTGTTTGTTTGTGATGGAAGTGTGTTGCCGTCAGCTGTTGGAGTGAATCCAATGATCACTATTCAGTCTACTGCTTACTGCATCTCCACAAGAATAGTTGCATCACTGACAGAAGGCAAGAACTGAAACTGTCTCATGTTCCTGAAAGATTTTAGATTCATACTGAATAAGTGAGTGTTCCTTGCGAGAAAAGATTCCGGTGTTATATACGTTTCTGCAATGGTACTAGTTCCAAATCTTGAAGAATTTCAAAATTATTAATGACAAATTTGAAATCCATAAGAACTCTTCATCATTAATGATGACAAGAAAGAATAATATGAACATATAAAAACACTAGAGGAAAATGTAAACTTAACATTTGTTCTTTCCTTTGTTGTCAAATGTAAATTTATAATTTTCGGAAGAATATCTAGCTACAGTTTACTTTAATGAAACTGTAAAATATTTTATTTTCCTTAATTTGTATGATGTATCTTTTTTTTTCCCTTTTGATGTATGATGTATCTTTCTATATATATATATATATATTAGTTTTAGACGAAGAAGACGAATTATAAAAGAAGTTTTGTTTTGTCTGTTGAAGGCATTCATTAATCAAAACTTGAACATAACTTTTGTTTTGTAAGGAAGAAGACTAGACCCTGATCCGCACAGCGCGGATATGAATTTTTGGTTTTTGATTATTTATTTAACTAAATGATGTATTTGTAATATTTGATGTATTATATTCACTAAATAAATATTTTTTTTTTGGAATCTTAAACCATCTATTTATGAAGAATATTCGATATCATATAAAAATAGAACAAACAGACGTAATTAGAGAATTGTAGACGATATAGAAAAATAATGGTTATTAATGTAAAATATGAAAAAATATTATATTATGATTTAGTATAGCATAAAAGATTATAAATTACTAAATTAGTTATACATGTTTAAAGAAAATACAATGATTTTTAAATTTCTATAAAAAATTTAGCATATAAAAAAGGGCGATGAATTAGTCATCAAATTGTAAATAATTTTATAATTTTATTAATAATAAATTATTTATAATCTCTGTTTTTCGTCAAGATAATTATTAAATGTCCATAACATTAATATGTTAAAAGGCCATATTATGAAAATCCATGTTATAACCGTTTTTTTTTTCCAGGAAGTGTAACAAAAAAAATTACATTTAACTCTTCATTTTGTTTAAGTTCTGTGTCGGTAAGAGATTTAAAAAATCTCTCTATCTTTTTCAATGTTCAATTTAAAGCTTATTATGCGAAAATCATACGCAAATATAGACAATTGATTGGAATCTCTATATCTTTATATTCTTACAAATTTTAAATTTATTGTTTCCTTTTCTGGAAGCAAATCAATTACCGAAGTAATAGATCAATTGGTTGTAATCAAATCTATTCTTATAATTAGTGTAATTATGGTTACAGTTTCTATATTTAATAGGTACATTAAAGATACGACATTGAAAATATTTTGTTTTGATTAATAGAAGATATTGGATTTTGAGTTTGTATTTATTGATTTGTTTTTTTTATAAAGCTTAGAAAATCAATAGGATGATTGGTTAGTTGATACATCCTATAAGTAAAACGAAAACTATAGATGGTTTGAATATTGTACATCAATCGATGCATGATGTAAGTTGACTATATAAAACTTGAGCATGATCATTTCAAACTAAAGTATAAGAAGGTTATATGCATTTGTTATATTATAGTTAATATATTTTAAATATTACATACGTCAAGTAATTCACGTTTTCGTAAAAATAAAATTCAAGTTCATTATTATGCCGTACTCGTCCGTAATAAGCTACGTTAAATATAATGTATTTTTAGGTTCATTTAATGATATTAAGTTTATATTTGATTAAGAAAATCTCATTAATTTAACTGAAAAGAATAAACATTAAAATATATAGGTTCATTTAATGACATTAAGTTTAAATTTGATTAAAGAAAACTTATTAATTTAACTGAAAAAAAATAAACATTAAAATATGTAGTTTAATTTATTTCTCAGTAGCATAGAAATGTAAATAAGTTAGAAAATTTAGGAGTATTTTTTAATGGATACTTCTCTTTTAATAATATAGATGAGTAGCGAATTGATCCATGTTCTATATATCATATCTTGCATCCTTCTCATCGTCTGTACCGTTTGCGTTGTCGTCTACTTCGTGGGGTACTGTGCAGCGTGCTTTTTCAAAGTCCAGGAGATTCTTCATGATAAGCGTCGAAAAATAGACGACGGTGGTTGTAATGCATGACTACTTCGGTGCATGCATAGACTAAAGTTATTCAATAGTTTTATTTTGAAAGAGGCTATTAGTTATTAAATAGTTTGATTTATCAATTAATAACACCTCTTCTTTCTTTTCTTCTTTTAGGTTTCAGAGTTACTGAAACAGTTATTTTGATGAACAAAGTCTATAATAAGCCTGAGCGTTCGGTGGACCGTTCGGTTTCGGTCCGGATAATTCGAATTTTCGGATTTTTGGTGTTATGCTCAGAAGTACCATTCGGGTTTTACTAATTATCGGATCGGTTTCGGTTCGGTTCCTTTCGGGTTCAGATCGGATGTAACCAATGTTTAAAATCGTCCAAAATTTTTTTTTTTAAACCTTAAAAATTGACAGTTTTTTTTTCAAAATATATAAATTGTTTACAAATCTAATTAAAAATTAGTTAAACTATCTAAATTAACTAAAAAGTATTCAAAATAACAATTAAAACAAACTAAATTTTTTTTTGAATATCCTAAAATATCTAAATCATCTTAAATATATAAAAACTTTAACATATTTAACTAATTTCGGATATCTTCGGATCCTAGTTCGGATGTCGGTTCGGTTCGGATTATAACCAAACACCAAAGTACTAAGCTCATAAGTCCCGTTCGGATATTTTTGTATAACAGTTCAGATTCGGTTTCAGTTTTTTCGGTTCGGGTCTAAGTAGATACTTCGGGTTGAGTTAAAAACGCCCAGGCTTAGTCTAGAATCTTGTCTTATATATATGCTTCTTTTAAAGGATTTATAACGATTCTTTATTTTTATGCTATGTATTATTTGAAATAATATATCGATACTTTTCATTAGAACAGAGTAGACCTGATTGCCGCAAAAAGAAAAATCAGAGTAGACCTGAAAAAGATTTTGGGCTCTTGGGAAGTATGATCTACAATATCGGTTTAAATCATTCGATCACACAATATCTTATACGAAAAGCACTCAAAACAGAAGAGATAGACATACATTACTTGGCAATTCTAATACTACGATCATTACATCTAATATGTTCGAAGCTTTTAGACTCTCTAGAAACAGATGCAAACTTTGGTAATCTGATATGAATTCATCAACTTTTTTTTTATTTTTATTTTTTTGAATTCATCAACTTCGTTCACCCAAATTAACAAAACATAAACCTCTTTAACGGTTTAACCCCTAGTTTTACCTTCATCAGCTATGTCCAAGCCTTGTCTCTCTAGTTTTCAAATCCTAATAAACATAGAAGTTGAATTCAGATATTGAATAACTCATGTTTCGTTTATACATATTGATCCTCGAAGGTATCTTTTTAGTCACTTGGACCAATTCATCAGCCGTGCGATAGTGTGCATCAAGTTAACACTGTATGTATCCATAGATTTGCAAAAATGAAAAAAGCATTTAACAACATAAATTCCAACGTTTCCCGTTAAAGACAGAATATGGGGGCGTTCCTTAGATTTAATATGGCAAAGCAACTCAAGTGATTATTCCAACGCTGGTAGCTTTTGGTACCAAAGTTCAGCTTTTACAAACAACACTTAACACATGCATATGGTTTCTCAAGACATGTTGATGATCATGGACTCTAATTCTAATGGTTCGTTCCATTAAATTATAATGACAACTTGGTAAATCTTCTACTAGGCACAACAGGAGTTGTGAAACTTCGTCCACGAAATAATGGTTCTGACAACAAAGAAATTCGTAACAAAAAAGGTTGAAAGAAGTGTATCCGCTTAAAACCCTACAAATCCAATAAACAAGATTAATGTTTAGACGAGCGTCTAGATCGGTTATTGAACCTAAAACGATTTTTAAAAAAAATTAAGTTTAAAAGAATAGTTTGCCAACTAGGAAGATACCTAAGTTTAAAAGAATAGTTTGCCAACTAGGAAGATACCTAAGCCCATATTGACCGATTTTTAGAACCATGGTTATTATTCATATGGCACATAACCCCTACACTGACTATTTTTTTAAAATCAAGATTAACCTATA
The DNA here is from genome assembly GCF_000309985.2 of Brassica rapa. NCBI lineage: Eukaryota > Viridiplantae > Streptophyta > Magnoliopsida > Brassicales > Brassicaceae > Brassica > Brassica rapa. The sequence goes on from NC_024797.2 coordinate 28,367,179, forward strand.
AATTTTTATGATCCCTTCGGTCTAAGTAGCAGTAACTCTTTTAAGTCATTTCACTATTGGATTATGCAGGAATGGACAGAGGATAAAGTGTGAAGGAATCACAAGAGAAGCCATGGAAGAGTTTCTAGACGGAGTTGATGCGGTTGGTGGAGTTAGCACAAAGAGAGAGTACTGGACGACATACTTCTCGGCTCACCAGATGGGTAGTTGTAGGATGGGACGCACGGCAGAGCTAGGAATGTGCGGTGGATGAGAAGGGTGAGAGCTGGGAAGCAGAGGGGCTGTTTGTTTGCGATGGGAGTGTGTTGCCGTCAGCTGTTGGAGTAAACCCTATGATCACCATTCAGTCTACTGCTTACTGCATCTCCACAAAGATAGTTGCATCACTGACGGAAAGCAAGAACTGAAACTATCTCCTGTTCCTGAAATTTTTTAGATTTGTACTAAATAAGTGATGAGGTTTCCTTGCAGGAATAGATTCTGATGTTATATACGGTTCTGCAATGGGACCAGATCAAGGTTCAAAAGAGTTTCAACAGCTTTGTATTTTGTTCATCCATCTGAAAATATAATAAGAAAATCACCCTCATTCTTTTTTTTTAAAGAATTTTAAATTTATTCAAGCAAAAAATTGGTTTTACATTTGCTGTTGTCTTGTATCTAAGTTTGTCGCTTTTTTTTGTCACCAATATCATTAATTCAAGACGTTACAACGATTTCAACCGGAGGTATGCTCGACGGTAAGATGAACAACAATAACATGAAAACAATAAGACAGAGGATAGAAGTGTTAGAAAGAGAGACTAGCTCGAAATAGAGAGATCCGCAGATAATCTTCATTTGAATCCACAGCTCACTCTTTTGCATATTCTATGAATCCACAGGTCACTCTTTTTCATCTAAGTTTGTCGCTAAGATTCGAAAAAAAATAATAATAATAAGGATGCCACCCTCACTCTTTAGCATATTCTATGAATCTTTTTTTCCCTTATTAAGATTCTATGAATCTCTTTCTCCCTTATTAAGCCATTTCATTTATTTCCTTGATGACAAAGAAATAAATATATGTACATATAAATGTACTGGAGGATGTCAAGTTTACTTATTTTCGGAAGAATATCTGACTACAGTCTACCTTACTTTTATGAATTGTGAAATATTTAGTTACCTTATAATGTGTATCTCTCTCTATATATAACTCTAGACGAAGAAGACAAACACAAAAGAAGGTTAGATTTGTTGAAGGCCATTAATCAAAACTTGAACGCTACTTTTGTTTGCAAGGAACAAGATGAGTAGCGTTGTTCAATATATCATAGCTAGCATCGTTGTAGTTGTCGTCATCATGTTGGCCGTTGTAGCGTGCTTTTTCCAGAAGATTTGTCAGTGTGTTACTGAAATGATAGACGACTGTGGTTGCAATGTGTGACGACTGCGGCGTGCATTGTTTCAGTAACCTACTTGGGTACACCTTACATTATTATTATTATTGTTTTGAACTGTGATTGTAATATTACTTATCAAATAGTTTGATTTATCAATCAATCACACTTTTTCTTTCTTTTTCTTTGGAGTAAAAAAACTATATGCCAAAGCAACTCAAGTGATTATTTCAACGCTATTAGATTTTGGCACTCTAGCTAGCGACGTAAAACTGAAACCAAAATTCAGCTTTTACATATAGTTGGTAAACAACACAAACATATGATTTTTCAAGACATTTTGGTGACTAATTTTACTGATTTGTTGATTTCTTCCAATTCCATTGATTTATAATAACAGTCTGCTAAGTTTTATATAAGACACACCAAGAGTTCGTGAAAATCCATCCACGAAATAATGATCTGATAAGTGGTCAATCAACGACAAAACAAAACAACATTTCAGAATATCAACTGCAAAATTAAGGATGAAGTTTTCCCCCAAAACGATCATGAAGAGCGACCAAACTATCAATGATCACCTATAATACTTTAGTGCTTGTATTGCCTTCGTCACTTAAAAATTGGATTAAGCGACATAGTTCCGAGAGAGTCGCATCCTGCGGGTTTAACAAAAAAAATATTTCGGATATAAAAAGATTATGTCAATTAGTTTCTGGTAAATATCTGATGGTAGATTACCTGTTTGCTTTCAAGACTTTCAGTCTTCCCTTGCTGTAAATTTTCATATAAGAGTGACAATATCAATTAAGAAAGAAAGAAAACATGATTTTAGTACTTTTGAAATAAAATTGTCGTTTAGGTAATAGAGACCATATAAGTATACACAAGGAGGGATGAGCTTGCCAGTAATATGCATATTAAAGGGAAAAATATGTGACTTACTAATATAAAAATTATTTGCTTAATTTGCCGAACATCACGCTCAATTTGTGATATTTTTGATCTAATCTCGGCTACCTGCATTAAACCATGGTTCATCATGAACATTAGCGTATTAACATTAGCGTATTAAAAAGTCGATCGATCAAAAAGGCATTGATAGAGTTAACCACATAAACAGAATCATTGTGTAACATAAAAGAAAGTTCTGTGCAATCAGAGCTAAAAATACATGAGCTCATATAGAAGCAGAAGTAATTTGTAACTAAACCTAAAGCAGATATCTACTGTACACCAGGGAAGAAACAGCTTGGTGACCAAAGAGATTGGACGCTAGTCAATATGTTTGGACATCTAAGACGTGATTCTAGTCTTAATCACTAATCTGAATACATGTTTAAGAAAGATTAAGACGATCAATATACGAGAAAGCGCGGGAAATAAGATTGCTTCCTTACATCACGTAGAATCTTTTCAGATGTCTCGTAATTCTGCTCTTCTTCCACCTGAGCCAAGGTCTCTAACGGATTCAAGTCATTACCGGCCGGGACCCACGTCAAACACATGCGGAGAATGTCTAGTCCAAGCATGGTCACGATGATAACCAAGATGACAAACAACATCTCTACAGCCACTGTCGGGGCGTATCTGAAGACAGCCCAGAAGAAGACAGCCCATAATAGATCCATTGTCTTCACCGTAAGATCTACCATCTAGATGGACGGTTTGAACAATAGTTGATCTGAGTCTTTGTCTGTGCAGGGATATCGATTTGTCTTGTGAAACAAGGTTATGGTTTAAATCACACGCTCTCCGTGGAGAAACAAACCTAGAAAACCCTAAATACTAACATGAACTTGGGCTTATTTTTAATTTATTTTATTTTTTAATATTTAAGCCCATGGCTGTAATCCCACAAAAAAGCTTTCAATAAAATGTTTTCTTGCCGACAGAAAAATAGATTTTTTTTTTTGCTAAATTGTGAATATTCATAAAATGAAAAATTTGAATAGAACATACAACAATCAAATATATATATATATATATATACAAAGCTTCTTCTTCTAAGCATAGCACATGTGAAATCTCAAACATTTTTTCCTACACTGACCTTTTTGAGTCAACTACTCGTGTTCCCCATTGCAAAACTAACAATACGGGGTTAGTTTAGCCTTGTCTATCCATGAAAGTCTGTTGCTTTATAGTAGAAATGAGCAATCATCTGGAGTCTGGACCAACTCATCTTCCGTGCGATGAACACGTGCCAAAATCGGGAAAACAATAACATATATAACCAAATCCTTAAAATAACATCATCTCTCTAATAAATTATAATGCGTACTACTTTATAATTTATATTTTAGAGTGTACATATCATCAAATCAAGACATGTAGCATAGCAATTTATGCTAGTGTTCACTCGACTTCAGACTCGCATATTTTAACCAAGAAGTAAGCACCATAAAAATTAATGAAATATTTTGCCTATGAGTAACGTTAACAACGAAAAAGGTCTTGTCTTTTGAACTTGTATGCAAAATACATATCGAAATGCATTGGTAAACAAGAGAGGTGAGTTTTTTTCCATTAAATTGATTTATCAACAATTTTCTTTTAATAATAACTTTTGATTATGACTGAAATAATTTTTTAATTTTATATTTTCATTGGTTTCTCTGTAGACAAAATGAGGTTATTCTTCTCTTCATGCTGTTACAATTTGTTTTTGAAAAAGTGGTGTGGACCAATTTTTTTATGGGTTTTTCGACGAAACGTTTGTCGGAAGAACTGGAACTTTGGCACGATGTAATCGTCACCGTGAACACTATGAGTTAGTGTATTTGTTTGTCAAAATCGGAATTGTGTTGTATTGAATGAAAAATTAAGGTCCAAAGTGAGTGATATGCAAAGCTTATAAAACTTTAAATTTGGCTAAATATAAAAAAATTAGCAAATAAATCACTTTGAGGATTTGAGATTGAAATATTTTTATAATTATTTAAATATAAACTCAATAAAAACATAGTGATGGGTTTCATTTAGTCATACCACATTATAACTGAAAAACAAACATACAATAATCTTTGAGTTATGGAAATCAAACTCATTAATGATTAGAGACGTTTGGTACCTCCATTATTATATAACGTGTACCCCTGTTCGAAACTACGCTAGGCGCTAGTCGGGCGGTGATCTCGGACCTAACGAGTTATCAAAAAATCGGGATTAATCGGGGTATACGCGGGATCTAGTTTTCATATATTTTTAATATTACATATACGGATAAGTAGTTATACATGTGAAAGTATGATGTGAAAACAACTTAGTGTAGTGGTCTATGACATGTTTGTTGTTTCTACTGGTGATGGGATCGATCCTTTGGGGTTGCAGCTCTTTTGTCTTTTTTTTTTCATTAATCAAGCATAATTACGTATATACCCTCGTCTTCTTCCTTTAAAATTAGAATTCCTGCAAACCCTAAACCGCCGCTCTTCAGTTTTCTTCACTCTTTCAATCAAATTTCTTGTTTTAACTGGCGTTTATATCAAAATATGATGGATGGTTAACATAACAATTGATTTTAATCACTAAAAGAAAGAAATTTTGATTTTTTTTCGTCAGCTCCGAGTTTTTGAGCGCACATGGTCTAATCGCGACGGTGAGTAACCGCCAAGCGCCTCCACGCCGAGAACTCGGCCGCCTAGTCCGCGTTTTCGAACTGGGACGTGTACTAATCTCTTTATGTTATAAATAAGAGAGCACTTGTGTAGAGTAAGAGACACACATAGAAAACGAATCAATCTTTCACATTATTCTTTTTTCTCTTTAATATTTCTTTTGAGTTTGAGATTATACACAAAAACTAGTTTTGTCAGACTTTTGATAGAGTGACGCAATTCAGAATTTTTTTTTTCAGTTGTATCCTATAATCTTGCTTCTTCTATTCAACATAATCAACAGTAAAACTCAAAAACAATCAATACTACTTCATCTCTATCTCTCTTCTGTACACCTCTATACTTCTGTTCACAAACTGACTTCATCTCTCTCTTGTTTACTCCTCTCTTCTTCATCTCTCCCTTCTTTCTAGACGCAAACGGCTTGAGCTCCCAAGAACTGAACATCTGATGCTGATGGCAAGCTTAGAACACAGTCAAGCCATTTGGTAGAAGCATTGACAACTTGATTTGTCTTCTAAAAAATGACTTCAGTAGCCCAAATAGAAGTTCTTCCAACTATGCCAAAAGCCACCAACTTCTCTCTTTTTTACTCTTTTCTTCTATGCACAAACTGTTTGCCCTCTCAAGAAATCAAATATCAGATGATGGTAAGCAAAGAGCACAATCAAGCAATTTTGAAGTAGCAGTCACATCATGGTTTATCTTCTCAAAAATCAAATTGGTTGCCCAAATAGTAAAAGAATTCCTTCCAACTCTCCCAAAACACTGAGTGGGAACCACTTGAATTTGAGATCTGATCTGATATCTGAAACATCTCTGACTCTACTAAAACATCTCGCCAACACCAACTTCATAAAAAGAAGCTTTCTAGCAATCATTCTGAGCAGACGTTTTCCAAACCTGAAAAATAGATTGTTCTTTGTTGGTTTTACAAATGCAGTAGATCTTGATGTTTGGTCTACTTCTAATTCTAAACCAGTAAAACATGTGTTGGATTCTCACATTGTCTTTGCTTTAGTCAATCTTCAAAACTACTTCATTCAGCGTAAAAGAACTCTTCACACACTTTCATGGTAGACTGCACAATTTATGATCAAAAAGGATCACAATTAACAATTTTCGAATCAAAATAAATATTTCAGATTCATGAATTTGTTTGTTCTAAAATCACAAACAACTTCACTCTCATATTTATCATCTTGCTATTATATCAATTACAATGGTTAAATGTGTTGTAGTTTTGAATATTCATTCATCAATAGAGAGAACTTCAAACCTGGCATCATCTTTTAAAAAATCATATTTGTTTATGTTATTTCATTGTAATTAAATTAGATTTGTATGATTAGAGATATGAGCTCGGTAGAGCTTGTTTTCCTAATTTGGAGTGTATAAATTAGTATCAAATACAGTGAGTAAACCATTTTGAAATTCATTTTTTTGTCAACTTTTGAAATTCATTTAAATACTCTTTTTTTGCTCTTTCAATTTTATAGGTGTTTTTTAACAATTTTTTTCTTTCATTTTATCGGTGTTGCATTTACTTAGAGGCAAATACGATTGATTATTCAAATGAAACAAAAAGTATGAAAAGAAACCTAGATGCTATGTTATATAAAAAAAGCCAAGACGTGGACCTTGTGAACTCGTATAGAAACCTTTTTTTAAGAAAATCATTTATATTCCAAATTTCATTATTCTTTTGTATCAATACAATGTTAAAAGATAAAGACATGTCTCAATGTAGTAGACAACATAAAGATTTCAATTATGTACTTGGTATCTTTTGTTGTGATGTCTTCTCATGTTTTAAACTCAAGCATGACCAAGCATAAAAAACTTAGATAATCTCGGTTACTGAAACACAAAGAACATTATAATGTCTGACACTCAAAACGTAAGATAAGAGTCTTACATAAATCTAAAAACATAAGAAAACATGATCATCTCAGTTACTAAAACCCCTTTCCAAAGAACCATATCCTATCATAGCTTTCAATCATCTCTTCATTCATCTTAATTCTTATAGCTTCTTCTTCCACCTTTTCAAGTCTTGTTTCTTGAAACTCAAAGTGCTCCATCATACTCTCTCCCAGATCCTTAACATCATTGGCAAGTTCATCATGTTTTGCATCTACCTTCCCTATCTCATCTAACTCAAAGCTCTCCATCATACTCCCATTACTTTCAATTATCGGGTTTTGGTACGCTTTGCCTGAGAAGATTCAGGCTCTTGGATATTCCTTCTCTCCTCTGATATGAGCTCCTTTGAATCATCTGTTTTCTTGTCTTCTTGGTCGAATTTGGCTGAGGTATCTGATTTTGAAGTTGTCCCTTTTTCGAGACCCGAGTTTTGTTTCTCGAACATCATTTGCAGGTACTTTACTTGTTCTTCTATCCGGAGTTACAAGTTTCTTTGAATCTGCAAGAAACATCAAAAGAAAAACATTCTCATCCAAACTCAAACTTCCTAGAATCACATTTCACATTTGCACTGTTTGCAGCCATTAAAAAAAACAAAGCTATAAGACAAGACATACCTCTAGCTGCTCATGGAGTTGGTTCTGCATTTCCATCTGAAGTCTCAGAGCCTCTGTAATACCTATCCCAATGTACTACCAAAAATAAAAGATTTTCAGACATCAAACAAGGTGAGAGAATCTGTTAAAAATTGTTGGACCACTTGGTGCCGTTACCCTTTCAAGTCAAGAGATGTTATATGTTCAAGCGGTGTCAACTTCTTCTCTGACGAACCTATTGCACTCAAAATAAAACGATTCTTGAAGTTGAATTTTTAGACTCAAATGAAATAAAAATTAAGAAAGAGTTGGGGTATATACCATTTTCTGATGGTTCTAGCCTATATCTAGCTGTCCTATACTTCTGCAAATGGCTTTTGACATGATATATAGTTAAGCCTTCAACTTTCATAATCTTCAGCGCACCTTTAGAAGTAGCTCCTTTGTAAACAGAAAAAAAAAGAGTGTTAACACACAAAGTTTTTTTAAAGGCAAAGATGAAATAAAAGCTCACTTTCACTGCCACCAAAGACTGTTGACAGCCTCAACAAAAGCCTCGTGAAGTTCTGGCGTCCAACGCATATGTGCCTTGCCCGTTCCGTTGTTACTGCTTGAAGATGTTGTGCCGACAGGTCGCAACTCCACAGAAAGAGAAGGCTGCTGCTGAACAGTCTGATGAGCTTGCGGTGGAATTTGCACCTTTGAATCTGAATGGAAACTGGTGTTAAGCAAGAGATCGCTCCAGTTAGTAGATAGTAAGGGATCTTCATCGGTGATCAAGTGGTCAGCCGATTCATGCCAATCATTTCGTTTTTGAATGTCATCAAACGCAGAACCAATGCCACCGTCGTCAACATGGCTGGCCTCAGGTAAATCAAGAAACCTTCCTCCGTGAAGTGAATCATGGCACCAAGAAGTATCGTTACTGCTGCTTCCGTGTTTCTCGTGAGACACCGTAGATGAGTAATGGAGATTGGTTGAGAAGCCAGAGGATGTTGAAGAGCATATATGTCCAACCGCTCCGATGTTACTGGAAGAAATCAAACGGTGGGTTTGTACTGATAACTTAGACATTAAGTGAGTGTTGTTGTTCTCTGATCTTATGAAGGATTCTTCTCCGGTTGAAGTAGTGCGAGCAATGTTAATGATCTCCATAGAACCTGATCTCTGAACAGGACGAGCCTCCATTGTATTCCTGCCATAACAGATAATCATAAATTAATTCTCAAGAACCTTGGTAATAACTGTAAACAAAGAAGATTTGTTAGTTCTTGAAGATTCTAATGGGTGCACCCCAAACCGAATCATCAAATCTAGCATCTGAATACACGAAACCAAACTCAAAAACCTCAGTGAAGACATATGCGACCATATATATCTCTAGAAACAGAGACACAAGACAACAATCAGCATGAGTTCGAGCCTGAGTGTCTGATTGTATAAATAAATTTGGTCTTTTAAATGAAATGTAGCGAGAAAATTCAGTAGAGAAAAGAATCGATATAAAAAGTATTATAGACGCTAATAAAACTTAAACAAATCTAATTGTTATAAAATAACACAAGCATCGAGAATCATCAACAAAATCAAACACACATTATCCAACCAAACATCAAACTCCCTGGAAACTACAACAAACACTTAAATAAACACAAATCGAATCCGAATCAACCAATCGTGAACGAAGTTTCTCAAAAAAGCAGAGATATCTACAATTATGCTCGAAAGATATCAATTATGATTAACAAACGCGAAAATAGAATCAAAAATTTTCACCTTAACAATTCATGGTGGGATATGAGATGAACGAGTAGAATCTAGATAATCATTTATAAATTGCCATCTTGAAGAAAATAATCGTCTTGTTGTCTGTTGTCCTAGAGAGAATGTTGACGGTGATGTTTTTGTACTTTCATCGTCCAAGGAGGTGTTTTTGGTGGCTGTCTCCTAAGCATATGGGGATCAGCCGTCGTGAACTTACGCGCGTGCGATTACATATTTTTTTGGACATACTAAAAGCCGCACGTGGACGCTGTTTATTGGACAATTGGAATTATTTAATAGGCTTTGGTCTTTTCATTTGCTTTTATTTTATGTTTGTGGTCTTTCACTCCTTATAAGGTCGCTAAGGCCCAAAGTGGTTTTCTATTGATATTTTCGCTATAATAATTTGATATATTTCATTGTCCAATCATAATAGGGATTTTAGTCATGAGTTTGGCACCATCCCATTTAAAATCTTCAAAATTAAGCTCTGGCTTTTGTGTTTAAGCTCAATCCTCTTTTACAAAATACACAGTACTCGGATTTGAATTCAGATGGTAATGCTTCACTAACACTATGGAAAACTATAGTGGATTACAAAAAGATGTGATAATAATACTGGACCTGGAGGGTCTAAGCCACTTGCCCCTATAACAAACAAAGTTAAAATTCCACTTGCTCTAAAATTCTTTAAAATTAATATATAGCTTTCTTAAATACCCAAATCTGGATCTTTGATTATGACAGAAACAGAGGCATTTATATATATTTATTCATATATGTATATTCGAATATTAGATTTTCATAAGAAAAATTAAATTACAAAAAAAAGGTTTGGAACCTCTTGGTTACAAAATGATTTATCTATTACAAGGTCACAGTTAAGTTTATTGTCTTTTGTCAGTAAGACTACAATAAGAAACAATTATATAGATGCAACTAATTATTCAAATGATTTCCTGAATGTTGATAATGCTCATTGCTTAGTCCATCTAAATGGCTAAAATGATAATACTTTACAAATCTCCACCTTTACTGTATGAGGTTTCCTTTAGCATTCCTTTAAACCCTAGTTTTAGATAACCACTTCCCTTGTCTGTCTGAAAATGGAAGCTTTTCTATTGCCATCGATGTCACCGTTCCGCACTCGGTACGGAGGACTTGCTCATCCACGAGCTGAGAGCTACCAAAGTCCCCAACCCTTACCTTCCTCCTGGTCCTGGTTTACTCCTATGTTGCCACTTGTCTTTGTTTTTGTAAGGCTGGAAAAGAAAGAATCTGATACTTAAAATTTACGGTGGTGCACACCGCAGGGAATCCCATTCAGAGCGTGGGACCTAGATGGACAACCAACACTTTCAAAATTTTCAACTCTCTATTTAATTGATTGAACGGTTTTATTTGGAAAGTAAAGAAGCAACGGTCGGTTATGTCTTCCCTCCAGACGACAGGGTTTTTATTCGGACACCACTAAAAATGGACAGCTAAACTCTCTCTTTAATTAAACTTCAATTTAATTACGTGATTATAGATTAGATAGCCACTTGATTACATTTAATTAATAATTTCTGTATAGCGATAGTATCTAGCTTTAAACCGGAACCAATAGCCACCGTTCGATTTGGAAAGATGGACCAAAGGACGTGGGCACGAGGTCCTCCCCCTGTGTACGTGGGTCCCACGTAGCTTTCTAAGTATCCTTTATTCTAGCCGTCCGATTGAATCCCATGAAGTTGACATGTGAGCCCCCACTTTCTCTTGAAGTTCTCGAGTCTGAGGATATGTATGCACAAATACTTTGGAACTTTTATTTATTTATTCATTTATTTTCCACCCTATTTTTAATTTGCTTTTATTAATCCCACGGATGCAACCGTTTTGATATCATCTTTGATTTTAAATCAATCCTATCTATATCAGATTTTGGAGTCAATACCAACCAAAAACATCTGAACATTACCATCTATATGGATGATTCATCATATTCTGTTAAATTTCTTATGTTTTTTTTTTTTTTTTTTTTTGTTCACAAAATTTCTTATGTTAACATAGAATAAATATGAATGAACTAAAAGAAAAATAGAATACTCACAAAATTCATCAAATTCACTTTTAAATCAAAATTGCAGTAATTATTTCTGTTAAACTAGTGAAATGAGTATTATTTAATTTAAAGTAATTAGAATTTTATCGAAAGTAATGGATTACATTACTTTACATTATTTCATGGACATAAAATGATAATGTAGTTGTAGCCTACAATCATCAAATTATATTATTTTTGTGGGAAAAAGAAGATACAAGTAAATATACTCACGGAATAAAAGTGAATAAAATTTTCTTTTTTAGGCAATATTTATCATGTATAAAAATTGATATTTAAGGCGAAAAAGAAGGACTAAAGTTAGGGAAGTAAAAAAGAAGAAAAAAAAGGAGACAAATCCCACCCGTCGTGTCTTGTTCTTGTTCATCCTCTGTTTCCTCTTTTCCTAATTTTCATTCACTGTTTTTTGCCTTACTTATTAAAAGTCTCAAACTTTGCTTCAAATTCAACCCATCTCTCACCTTAACAATCAAATCTTCAATCTCTCTCTGTCCATTTCTCTCCCTTCTTGGTTTGGAGATTTTTCAAATGGAACGCGGTTCGGCTAGTGGGTCGGCTTCGACCTTGTCAAACAACGAAAACGTCCTCGTCTCTTGCGAGGACTCTTCTTCTCCGGCAGAGAACGAGCTCGAGCTTGGTCTCACGTTGAGCCTAGGTCGAGAACGTAGGGTTTCTTACGCTGATGATTCTTCTTCTTCTTCTTCTTCCTTGAGTAGCAGAGCTAGCGTCACTGCTGGGATCAAGAGAACAGCTGATTCCATGGCCGCAACTAGTGGGTGAGATTCTCCTCCTTTCCTTATATGATCATAGTCATATAACCCATAAAAAAAAATGTTTCTTTTGCTTTTTTATGGGATTTGATCAGACATAATGTTCCTTTGATCACTGTTGTCTGAAAAAAACACGACCTTTATTTGATCACAGTGTTATATCAAATCCTTTTGTCTTTACTCTGTGTTGAGCTTTTGAAAACTTTATAAATTTGCAGGCAAGTTGTGGGGTGGCCACCGATAAGGAGTTATAGAATGAACAGTATGGTTAACCAAGCCAAGACATTGGCCATGGAAGATCCGATCAAAAACAGAACTGATGCAACAACAAAGATGAGAATGTTTGTGAAGGTGACTATGGATGGTATTCCCATTGGAAGGAAAATCGATCTGAACGCTCATAGATGCTATGAATCGTTGTCCAACACTCTTGAAGATATGTTTCTTAAACCCAAAACAGATGGTCACCTGGAAGCAGGGCTGAAGATACTACCAGATGGGTCTTCTGGATTAGTACTAACGTATGAAGACAAGGAAGGAGATTGGATGCTTGTTGGTGATGTTCCCTGGGGGTATGTTGTTATATATATATATATATACTTTCTTATGTTGAGTCCAGTTTTAGCTTCACATTGTGAATCATGAACTGAGTTTTACTTGTGTCCAGGATGTTTATTGGTTCTGTCAAAAGGCTCCGGATTATGAAAACATCAGAAGCTACTGGTACAGGTACATTCACTAGATTTTATCAAATCTCTATTTCTGTATTAAAGATCTTTTCTTTTATGTTGTTTGTGACCGTGTTTGTTTAATCCTTGTTTACAGCTCAAATGATCTTATGAAGCATATAATACACACTACAAGAATCCTTCAACGTTTGAAACAATATAATAAGACATATCACAAGATCAAAGAGAAGACAAAGAATCTTCTTCATTCTTCTTCTTGCCTTTACAGTTTTTGGCTCTGCCATTTTTTAGTTAGTTATATTTTCTGTTTGTAAATCACACACTTGACAAAGGTATAACAAAAGTTACAAAACTCACTAAGCGTTTCAGAGCAATGCACAAGTTTATAAGATCTGTGTAAAGAGAAAAGTTATTCAACATTGAAGAAAATAATCAAATTAAAAGGAACCAAAGAACTCTCTCGTCTACATACATAACATGAATTGAACCAATCATCACCTCTAAAGAAGACCATTGACAGGTGAAAATGCTAAGTGTTTCTCGGCCAAGCTGCTACGGCTAGTGTTTTCGTCATTACAAAAACTCTTTGCAAAATGGTGTTTTGGAGTTTTTTAATGCCAAGTTAAACATTTTTAATTTCAATAGACAATGGCAGACATAATAACTAAATATTAACAAATGTGCTAACGGTTTTCTCACATGGTCATGGGATTCGTTATGGCATCACAGGTTTTTCTGTGATCTGGACGCATGTGCCGCTGCCATTTGTGTTCCATCCATGGGATCACTCTGATAATCTGATTCAAAACTTCCGAGATAGCAAGAGTCTCTCTCACAAAAATTCTAAATGGGCTTCTTATGTGATGAAGTAGATAAATATTGGGCCTTAAGTTAAAAGCCCATATACGAGACGATGACGGTATCCAATGAGGGAACGGCTTTGGTCGTGACACGTCAAGATTCTCCCGACACCACACCAAGAAGAGAGACCTTCTCTTCATCTCCTCCCTCTACTCTTCTGTCGCTAGTTTCCTCGCGCACATCGATTAAGCACGAGAAATGGCTTGTGTTCGTTCGATAGGGTCTTTAACTTCTGTCACTCATTCTCCTCGATATGTTTCACGCACCACAGGTACTGTTTCATGACTTCCTTCTCCTTTCTTTCGATGATGATATTAGTAGAACATGTTGAAAAGGTAAACAAGGGTTTTTGTAATGTCTTCCTGTAATAAGATCATGCTTAACAGTTTAAGTGTGTTCTATATAATTGGTGATTAGTAGTAATTAACTCAGAGTGTGTGCTTAAGAACCAGAGGTTTGATCGGTTTCTTTTGCAGGCATTGTCATGTCTTCATGCTCTGTTCATCCCATCACTCCCTCCGCCTTCACCGGCTCTCCCATTTCCCTCCCGAGACTCCATACACCGTCTCCAACAACTCTAAGACCGAGGAGTCTCGTCCCAATCACGATGATGGTAAAGCCGTCGCTCCAGTTCATCCAAGGTACAGATGAGCTGACGATTCCTGACGTCAAGCTGACTCGGTCAAGGGACGGATCTAACGGAATGGCACTCTTCTCTTTCGACCAGCCTTCGGTTTTTGACTCGAGCGGTGAGGTTGGTGAGATAACGGGTTTGTACATGATTGATGAGGAAGGTGTGATACAGTCGACGGATGTGAACGCTAGATTCGTGAACGGGAAACCGGAAGGGATTGTGGCGAAGCATGTGATGAGGACGCCGAAGGAATGGGACAGGTTCATGAGGTTTATGGAACGGTACTCTGACCAGAACGGTTTACAGTTCGTTAAGAAGCAATGAGGTTGGGGACTTTTCTATGAGCAAAATGTGTATGTTACATTTTTTATTATATTTTTAACTCTTTTGGTTTTATAATCTTTCTCTCCTAGTTTTGATCTTTACTTGAGTTTCAATTCTCAAATTTACTTTCATTAGAATGGTTTATACCTCGTGCTACTCAGTTATTCTAAGTGGTTTCTTCCAATACATTCACATGGACTCAAAGACCAAGTGGAACATAATAACTTTGCCGCTCGCATATAATCGTTACCCTCCTCCGGTAGCTTTACAAGGAAACTCAACAGTACCGGTTATGTCTCAACCGTGCTAGCATCTTACAGCAAAGTGTACACTAAGTTTTAGGCATACTAGTACACTATTGTCTGAGACTCCTAATCATCCAGCAAAGCAGCAGCAGCAACAACAATCAGGAAGAACTAGCACCGATAAAGTATTGTCCAAGACTCCAAGATTAAAGACTGGCTCATGGACAATAGTACTCCAACCCATCCGGTTTGTCCCTTGTCCGGTCAAGTCAATTCTGCGACGTTTCAATTCAATTTTGAAACCTTTGAATGGTTGAAACATTAAATTTCCTGACTTAATAAGTCTGTACAGTATTGGTTAGTTAGGAATATTTTGATATCAGTCTCTACTTTTTCACTAATTTTGGTATCAATCTCTTTTTTTCTCTTTATATTCATATATTTATATTCATATACCCGTTTTTTAAATGGATCAAAAAAGGGAATTTTACAATTCATATTTTATTTATAGTAAATATTATTTTCTCTGCAGGAAAATAAACTATTTTAAAAATAAAACTGGTCAAGATATTTAGAAATAGAAAACTACATACAGTCCACAGAAAAAGGACTGTCGTTAATTGGACGGTACTCCATGATTATGGCTAGAGCACTTGTCGGAAAGAAAAGTCAAAAGTAACAGTAATGGTGGAAAAAGCCGTTGCATGAATGAATCTTTTAATTATTTTTTAAAAAGAAAGATAGAATCTGAAAGGTTCACTTTCCTCCTTAACAGAATCTCGTGAATCTCTCTACCTTCCCTTTCTATAAAACACTCATCTCTCTCTCTCTCAAACAAACAATCTTCATTTAGAAACTTTCAAATCAAAATGGCGTCGTCGACAATCTCTTGCAACGCCACCGATCTGATCCCTTTACTCTCCGGCGGAGCCAACGCCACCGCCGCAGCCGCCGCCGCGGAATTCATCTGCCAGAGATTCGAAACCGTCTCCGGCAAATTCACCGACGCGGGCTACGCCATCGACAACACGTACCTCCTCTTCTCAGCGTACCTAGTCTTCTCGATGCAGCTCGGCTTCGCCATGCTCTGCGCCGGATCCGTCCGCGCCAAAAACACGATGAACATAATGCTCACGAACGTCATCGACGCCGCCGCCGGAGGTCTCTTCTACTACCTCTTCGGCTTCGCCTTCGCGTACGGAGCTCCGTCGAACGGATTCATCGGAAAACACTTCTTCGGGATGAGCGATTTCCCCAAACCTACGTTCGATTATCCTTTCTTCCTTTACCAGTGGACGTTCGCCATCGCCGCCGCGGGGATCACGAGCGGATCCATCGCCGAGAGGACGCAGTTCGTTGCGTATTTGATTTATTCGTCTTTCTTAACCGGATTGGTTTACCCGATTGTGTCTCATTGGTTCTGGTCTAGCGACGGTTGGGCGTCTCCAGCTAGATCTGAAAACCTTCTGTTTCAATCAGGTGTGATCGATTTCGCGGGATCCGGCGTCGTTCATATGGTTGGAGGAATCGCCGGTTTATGGGGAGCGTTAATCGAAGGACCGAGAATCGGCCGGTTTGAGCAACGGAGTAAACCGCTTACGTTGCGTGGTCACAGCGCGACTTTGGTTGTACTCGGTACGTTTTTACTATGGTTCGGTTGGTACGGGTTTAACCCCGGTTCGTTCGCGATTATTTTCAAATCGTACGGTACCTCTCCCGGGAGCTCATTCTACGGACAGTGGAGTGCTGTCGGAAGAACCGCTGTTACAACGACGTTAGCTGGATGTACTGCGGCGCTAACGACTCTGTTCGGGAAGAGATTGATTGATGGTTACTGGAACGTTACGGATGTATGTAACGGTTTGTTAGGCGGTTTCGCGGCGATAACCAGCGGCTGCTCGGTTGTTGAACCGTGGGCCGCGGTTATCTGCGGGTTTGTAGCGGCCTGGGTGCTAATGGGCTTCAACAAGTTAGCTGATAAGCTCCAATTCGATGATCCTTTAGAAGCGGCTCAGCTTCACGGCGGTTGTGGCGCTTGGGGGATTATTTTCACCGGATTGTTCGCGGATAAAACGTATGTGTCGGAGATCTACGGAGGCGATCCGAACAGACCGTTTGGGCTGTTTATGGGAGGAGGAGGGAGGTTGCTTGCGGCGCACGTAGTGCAGATTGTGGTGATCGTGGGTTGGGTTAGTGTGACGATGGGGACTTTGTTTTTTGTGTTGCATAAGATGGAACTGTTGAGGATACCGTCGGAGGATGAGGTCGCCGGGATGGATCCGACGAGTCATGGTGGGTTGGCTTATATGTATACAGAAGAAGAGATTAAGAATGGTATTATGGTTAGAGGTGTGGGTGGTGAAGATGATCATGTCCAGGGACATGTAGGTGTTCTTTGATTTCTTTGTTATTTTAATAGTAGCTTTTGTGTTTTTTTTTCTTTTCTTTTTTCTTTTGGTCTGTGTATATATTTTTGCATGGAAATAAATATATTAATTTGGCTCTTTATTATTTCTTCTGCTTTTTTTATCATCTATGGAGAATGCCTTCAACCTTTTTCATTTTTTAAGATTTAAACAAATGCTTCAAACTTAGTATGTGGAGTAATCTGATCCCAACTAGCTAAAAGTTACACATCATAGATTTTGAAGAATGGAAAAGAAAACTGATGCAGAGGACCATAAAGTTAATTCTCGAAATAGTTAAGTGAAACATTGGCTTTAACATCGTAAAGGTTAATATCCATAGATATGGACTATCAAACTGTTTTACAAATATTATTAATTTTTTTTACTAAATTGTTTTTCACCCCTCCAGAATTTTAGAACTGGCCTTGCCAGAGGAGAGCAACGAGTGTAGGGCTGAGCAAATAAACCGAATCCAAAAATTTGAACCGAATTAGATCTGAACCCGACATAAATACCAAATGGATTTTCTTTTATGGTATTTTGGGTTATGGGTATTATCCGAACCGAACCTAAATAGATATCTGATAGAATCCGAAATATTTAAAATGTATTTAGATTTTAAGATTTTAAGATTTTATTGAACTTCTAAAATAATTATCTATTATATGAAGTTTGATGGTTGAAGGTGTCAGTTGAAGCTTAATGTTTTTAGATTTTGGTTTTGTTTTTATAGAATAATGTTTCTCATTTTCGTGAGAATTTAGTTTTTATTTTAATTTATTTGGTTTTCTTTCTATCAATAACTATGTCTACCCTAGTTTGATTTTGAATGATCACGCTTTATGTTCTTTTCTTATTTTTGAATCAATTTTACTTATGTTTTGGCTATTAAAATAGATACAAATCATGTACTTTAAATCCGAAGAACCGATTTCATTTATGTTTTGGTTACAAATTATGAACTAATAGGATATTTTTAAACCGAAGAACCGACTGGGATCCGAACCCCAAAGTAGAATGGGTTATACCGGTTCTTTGAAAATTTACTAACCCCGACCCGAACCCGAACTGATCCCGAACCGAACTTTCATATAACCCGAATGAGACTGATTTTGATAAACCCGAAAAACTAAAACCCGAATGAATAAAACCGAAATCCGATTGGGATCCCGAATGCCCATGCTTAAACGAGAGTGGTGAATGACTTTGTCAATTCTTTTTCCTCTTTATTAAAATTCTTGTTCTCATTTTGGTGTTATGCACCAAGGATGAGATGGAGAGTGAGTTTAAGGAAGTTCAAGTGGGCTTATTAATTGTACAAGAATTGAAATCAGTTATTCATGTAAACTGTTACTGAGAACGTTATCGGTCGGTAATTTCCGACGGACCGGACTAGGTCGGTCGGTAATTCCTGGTGGATTTCCCTGCAAAGGTTTTTGTTTGGAAATCTGTTGGGAAAATGTCCATTGGGAATCCGTGCGGAACGAGACGGATTCTCGATGTATTTGTCCATTGGGATTTGCGCGTTTTCTGGTAGTGCCACAACATATGATTTCCAATCAAGAACACTCATGAAGGTTTGGTTATATAAAATCTATAGATCGATTAACCTAATACAAAACTGGACTTGCTGTTGTTGTCATAGGAGTTGATGATTGTAAGAAAATTTGTTCACACAAGCCTACATGAGATGCATCTTATCAACCAAGATAATCGAACACAATTAAACAAAAGTGTGATGTACTGATGTTTCGAAGTTAGGGGATTATGAGTTGATCAAAATCAAAAATGTAATAGATGAATGATCAGACACGGATTGAAGATGGTAAACGAACAAATATTGTAGGCATATATTATGTTTATAAAAGCTTTCTCGTTGCTTTTTCTATATTACTTTGGGTGTTTACATCAGTATACTATAGGGTCTACTATGACTAGAACCACTACTAAAACCATAATAACTGCAAAAGTCGTTCAAGCATATACCATTTTCTTACTAACCATCAAATCGAGACTACACAACTCGTGAACCAACACCACTCGTGGACAGAATTAGCCCATTCTATCTTACCCCAAACATCATTTCCACGCTTCTCTAATGCGATTTTCGCGCACCATATTCTCCTTTCAGTTTTTTCGTTGTCTATTTCAAAATCGGGGACCCACACACTACAAGAAAACAGCGGTATTCTGACGGACGTTCCGACGGAAAATGAATTCCTCGGAATATACCGAGGAATTTCCGAGGCAATTCCGAGGAAACACAAAATTTGGCTTCCTCGGAATTTCCTCGGAATATTCCGACGGAATTCCGAGGAAAACTCATCTCGTCGGAATATTCCGACGGAATACCGAGGAAACTAGTATTCCTCGGAAAAAACCGATGAATTCCGAGGAAATATTATAGACGTTAGAGAGCCGTTGGAGAGCCGTTGGGGGATTTTAAAAATTCCGAGGAAATTCCGATGAACTAGCCGTTTGCATCGGAATTCCGTCGGAATTTCCTCGGACTGTCGGCAGGATTTCAACTATAAATACAAGCACCCCTCTTCCTCTTCATTCACTCCATATCTTCATCCTCCCTCTCACTTTCTTTACACACGAATTTGATTCATAAAAAACATGTCTTCTTCAAATTATTTTCGTTCTTGGATCGATCGACCTCATTTGGATCCGAACACGAGATTGCTTACGGAAGAATACCAACAAGGTATAACCGAATTCATGGGGTTAGTTCACCGACAACCGGAAGCAAAAACAGGTATGTTAAGATGTCCTTGCTCTAATTGTAAAAATAAAAAAGTTATTAAACAATGGGATGTTTGGACTCATCTATATTTGAGTGGGTTTACACGAAGTTACAAAATTTGGTATCATCATGGAGAAACTGATTATGAACATGGTAGTACTAGCGAACCTCAGCCAGCGGTTAGATTAGAAGATCCAATTAGAACGGATGTAGATTACGGTGTAGGTACTGAGCAGATGGTAAATGATCATTTTAGAGGGGAAGATTTACCCAATGCCGAAGCTAGGAGATTTTATGATATGTTGGATGCTGGAAAGCAACCATTGTACGAAGGTTGCAGAGATGGTCATTCAGCTTTATCATCTGCTACAAGATTGATGGGCATTAAGACGGATTATAATTTGGCTGAAGACTGTGTGGATGCGATTGCTGATTATGTAAAAGGTATTCTACCCGAAGATAATGTAGCTCCTGGCTCATACTACGAGGTTCAGAAACTCGTAGCTGGTCTTGGTTTATCGTATCAGGTAATAGATGTATGCAGAGACAACTGCATGATTTATTGGAGGGCGGATGAACAGCGGGTTTCATGCAAATTTTGTGGGAAGCCTCGTTATAAAGATACGAGTGGAAGAGTTCCAGTACCATATAAAAGGATGTGGTATTTGCCTTTGACGGAAAGGTTGCAGAGGCTGTATCTGTCTGAACGCACAGCGCAACCAATGAGATGGCATGCGGAGCACTCAACAGATGGTGAGATCAGACATCCTTCAGATGCAAAAGCGTGGAAGCATTTCCAATCAAAGTATCCCGACTTTGCGTATGAGAGAAGAAATGTCTACCTTGGATTATGTACTGATGGTTTCAGCCCGTTTGGCAAGAGTGGAAGACAGTATTCTCTATGGCCAGTCATTCTTACACCATACAACCTACCCCCAAACTTGTGCTTGCGACGAGAGTTTTTGTTTCTCTCGATTCTCGTTCCCGGACCAGAGCATCCTAAGAGATCACTTGATGTGTTTCTTCAGCCACTAATATATGAGTTGCAACAACTATGGGCTCAAGGTGCTGAAACATACGATGTTTCGTGTAAAGAAAACTTTCAAATGCGGGCAGTACTAATGTGGACAATAAGTGATTTTCCAGCATATGGTATGTTATCTGGATGGACAACGCATGGAAGGCTATCATGTCCATATTGTCAAGATAACACTGATGCTTTCCAACTAAAACACGGAAGGAAAACGTGTTGGTTTGACTGTCACAGGAGATTTCTACCACCAGATCATCCATATCGTAGAAGTAGGAATTTGTTTACGAAGAACAAGAGGGTGTTTGACAGTCCACCTCCGGAAATTCGTGGGAAAGATTTGAAGACACAACTTAGAGATTTTGGTGCAGAAAGGACGCCAGACGTCGGTGGACATGAGCGTTTTCCGGTAGATGGTGTTGGAAACCTACATAACTGGCACAAAAAAAGTATTTTTTGGGATCTGCCATACTGGGAGGATCATCTACTAAGGCATAATTTAGATGTCATGCATATTGAGAAGAACTTTTTTGACAATCTCATGAACACGATCCTTAATGTTCAAGGTAAAACAAAGGATAATTTGAAGTCAAGACTGGATTTAGTCGATATATGTGCTCGTTCAGAACTTCATGTTGATGAGAGTGGTAGGGCTCCTTTTCCCATATACCGACTTGATGCAGCGGGAAAGGATGCGTTCTTTGATTGGATTTCAAACGATGTGGAATTTCCAGACGGTTACGCATCTAATTTGCGTAACTGTATCGACAGAAAGGAAGGAAAGTTTACTGGCTTGAAAAGCCATGATTGCCATGTAATGATGCAGCGCCTCCTTCCGTTTGCCTTCAAGGAACTATTACCACGAAATGTTCATGAAGCAATTGCAGGGATAAGTGGTTTCTTCCGCGATTTATGCACAAGATCAGTGACTCTTGAAGGTATTGAAAATTTGAAGACTAACATAGCTGTGATTCAGTGCAACCTTGAGAAGATATTTCCTCCCTCATTTTTTGATGTTATGGAGCATCTTGTTATTCACCTGGTAAGAGAATTGGAACTTGGTGGTCCTGTGCAGTATAGATGGATGTATCTGTATGAGCGGTATATGTTCCATTTGAAGAAGATGGTGAAAAATTTAAGTAGGGTGGAAGGGTCTATAGTCGCACAGATGATCAATGAAGAAACTTCAAACTTTGCCGAGTACTACTTTCCAGCAGAAGTTCAGACCAAAAACAGAAGACCTGCTCGGCATGATGATAGAGGCGAACGGGCAACATATCATTGGAAGGTTCCAGACATTTTCACAGACGTTGGACGACTTAGCGGAAAACCAAAGGACCGTCGACTTACTGATCAGGAGCGCAGTCATTTGCAAACATATTTACTCACCAACTGCGAAGATGTTCTTCAATATGAAAGGATTTTCATGGCAGAAAAGCGGTTCGAATATAGATACGCCACAGAGGACGAACTAGAAGAAATGAAGCAGAGAGAATTTGGTGGATGGATGTTTACTTATGTGAGTGATGGTTTGGCCAGAGGTGAAACATTTGACGATTGGATACGCGAGATGGTCGTTGGACCAAACTTTGTTGTGAAGTCATATCCGAGATTTTGTACTCGAGGATATGCATTCACAACTCAGAAGAGGAGACGTTCGAGTACGACTTACGATGCTGGTGTTTGTTCTGCATCAGGAGATGATGTATACTACGGACACATAAATGAGATTTTGGAAATCAAGTATTTGGGCATGGTTGGATTGCGCTGTACTGTTTTCTATTGTGACTGGCACGACAACACTCCAGATCGAGGTGTGAGAACAGATGCATTTGGTGTTACATCAGTAAATTCAAGACGGAAGCTGCAATATTATGATCCTTTCATTCTTGCTTCTCAGGCCGATCAGGTTTGTTATATCAAGTACCCCCGGGTAAGGAACAGAGATGATCCATGGGTTACTGTTACAAGACTCAACCCGAGAGGCCGAGTTCAGGGAAGTTCTGAGCTGGAAGACCCACTACAACCAAGCACATCCGGCAACTTAAGTGCAGCAGAAGATTTAGGTGGAGTTGGCCTTGTAGTCGATTTAACCGACTTCGGAGAGGAATCCGCCGTTCACGTAGAGGATGAACCAGTGATTGGAGAGTTTCACCAAGATCCAGATTCAGATTCATCTGGTGATGACGACTCGGAAACAGACTAGCGTCGACTTTTTTTTTTTTTAAATATAAATACCGAGGAAATTCCGAGGACAGATAGGTTTTCCTCGGAATTTCCTCGGAATAGATCTTCTCGATTTAGGGACTTGATTATAGATTCCTTTTCCTCGGAATCTCCTCGGAAGTTTCCGAGGAAATTCCGACGAAGTAAGGAATTCCTCGGAATTTCCTCGAAAATTTCCGAGGAAATCCCGAGGAACATGGGCATTTGATTGTTTCCTCGGAATTCCCTCGGAAATTTCCGAGGAAATTCCGAGGAACTTGGGGTTTTAAACCGAAAACAACGTTTTACGGATTGAATAACATGTATATAACCTTCATTAAGTGTCTTAACCAGATTATGATGTTTGGAACTAGGAACTTTGGTGTTTTATCCAATAACAAACACTTTTACGATTCCATGAACGAAAACCACACAACATAAGAGAAACACTTATACACTTTAATAAACGGTAAAGGGAATACTTACAATTATTTTTGAAATTTTGTTATTTCATGGTTTATGATCATCTATACAAAGAATCCTCAATGGTATGCATTATAATTGTATAAGAAATGAAATACGGCGAAAATAATCGATGTTTTGAAACCCCAAATTCTGGTTCCTCAGAATTTCCTCGGAAGTTACCGAGGGAATTCCGAGGACACCTGATTCCTCGGACTGTTTTCATTTAACCGGGTAAACCAAGCCGCCAAATATTTCGCGAAAATTGAATTAATGATTTCCGAGGAAATTCCGACGGAAATATTAAATATTTCCGAGGAAATTCCGACGGATAGTTTCCGTCGGACACCTCATTTTATTAGGTCGAGCCCGACCTTTCTTCCCCATTTCTCTCCGCCGCACTCTCTCTTCTCTCGCGATTTCCGCCGTTTCCTCCCGTTTCTCTCGACGATTTCCGGCGAATCCGCCCTAATCCTCCTCAATTTCAGTCCTTGCATCATGTATGAACCCTATCCCACTCTCTTAGGGTAGATTTGTATGGTTTTAAGTAGATTTGATGATTTTGGAATGAGATTTATAGATTTTTGTTAGGTTGAATGGTAGGATTGTGTAAAATTCGAGTTTGATTATGTATTTCACTTGATTTGGATTTTTTTTTGGTTTTTATTAATTTTGTGGTTATAAAAATCGAATTTGTAATTATATATATATATATGGAAAACGTTTTTTGTATATAAAATCTATTTTTTGCACTTTAAAATCATTTATATATTTATTAAACATTTTTAAAATCTATAAAACTTTTTTTGTGATTAAAAATCATTTTATAAAAATATTTAAATCATTTTTTGTGGTTATAAAACGTTTTATGTATTTTATATATAAAATATAAATATTTTATTAAACATTTTTTATTTAAAACTATTTTTTGTATTTAACATTTTAAATATTTTTAAAACTATTTTTTGTAATTATTAAACTATTTTTATTAAAACTATTTTTTTTAAACTATTTTTATTTAAACTGTTTTTTTTAATTAAAATTATTAGAACTAATTTTTAAATATGTTTTTTTTTAATTTACAGGTCTAATGATGATCAGATCCGGCCTCGCCAGCGTCGTAGCCGGGGTGGTATGGGGAGCCAGTCTCGGGGTTCTTCCAGCCATGTTCAGGATTCCGTTTCGCCCCACAGCTCATACCATACATCTCCCTCTCCATTAGTCGCTCCTGCTGCTCCCGCTCCCGCTGCTGCACCCGCTCCTGCTCCTCCGGGTCCTCCGGGAGTGATGAGTGTTGCGGAGTTGGTTCGACAGCCCGGTCGTGACCATCTTCCCTATCTCACTGAGTATCCACATGGACATGGTCAAACATGGTAATTTAACTTTTATTTTTTTTCCTTAAAATTTGATTGATTATTAATAATTTGTTCTTTTTATTAGGTTCAACCGATCCGGGAACGGGATCAGCGCATGGATCAACCGTATGATGTACTCTGCCCTCGACAAGGGACATCCGACTTTCACTCACTTCCCGTCGAGAAGCAGCATCTGTGGTTTCGTCAGTTTGCGGTAAGTATTCAAATTTTTTACTTATATTTTTTATTTATTAAAACTATTTTTTGTGATTATTAAACTATTTTCTATATTTATTAAACATTTTAAATATTTTAAAAACTATTTTTTTAATTATTAAACTATTTTTTATTTATTAAAACTTTTTTTTTGTAATTATTAAACTATTTTCTATATTTATTAAACTATTTTTTATTTATTAAAACTATTTTTGTAATTATTAAACTATTTATATTTTTGTGCTTAAAAACTATTTTTAAACTATTTCAGCAAGAATTCAACTGGAATTCCGATGATACGCTCTCTATCTATAACCATTTTGTCCATAAAGTTATGGACAACTATGGGAAGCAGATGTACGAGTGGAAGAAGAAGTGGGAAGTAAACAAGGTAGTTTTTAATTTATTAACAATTTTTAATTTATTAAACTATTTTTTAAATTATTAAACTTTTTTTTTTTAAATTAAAAGGTCCCAAAGTCGATGAACGACACGGTATGGAAGGAGTTGTGTGAGCATTGGGATAAGGAAGAGACGAAAGAAACTTCTTCCACCAACTCCAACAACCGCAGGAGCGACCGTAAAGGGAAGGGCATCTACAAGCATAACTTGGGTGCCCAATCTAATGGGTGCCCAATCTATTGCCACTCTTGCGGATCGCATGGTAAGTTCAACCGCTTTTTCTTTAATTATTTAAGTTTCAGAATTTTATTTTTTATGCATTTTTTCAAATTTCTAATGTTTGTTTAATTTATTTTTTTTTCAAGGCGGAAGAAAATGAGGGCGAGCCGGTTGATGATCTCGCCCTAATGAAAAGGGCGTATACCAACAAGAAGACCGGTCAGATTGATGATGGTCTTGTGAGGGACGTGGTCGACCTGGTCCAAACTCAGGTGTACGACGAAGTGTCTCAGCTTCAAACCGATGATGACGATTCGACGGCTTCGACCAACTTGTCCCGGGTTCGAATCAACGAAATCGTTGAATCGGTAAGTTTTTTTTTTAAAAGTTCAATTTATTTATTTCTTGATTTTTATTTTATCATCAATTTATATTATCTAAATTTGGTTTTTTATATTTCAGTCGGTTCCAAAGAAGAAGGGACGTATGGTCGGTTTGGGTCGTCGCTCCCGGTCGGCTGCTCCTTCTTCTGCACCACCGCCATATGTTGATCCGGAAGTTCTTACGGCTCAGCTGAAGGACAAGGATGATCGGATATCTGCGTTGGAGACCCAGATGGCAGCTCAACAGGCGGGCTATGAAACCCAGAAGAGGCTCAACGAGCAGATGATGGAGATGATGAAGAGGATGTACCCGAACGAGATGTTCCCGAACATCCAAGACCCGTAGTTTTTTTTATTTTTTACCAAAAACTCTGAATGTTTTATTTAACTTTGAATATTATCTACTATGTTTTATTTAATGTTTTATTCAATTTTAATTTTAATTTTAAATTTTTAAATTTAAATTTAAAAAATTTTAATTTTTTTTTAAAAAATAAATTTTTTCGAAATTTCGAGGGAATGGAGTTCCTCGGAAAATTCCGAGGAACTTTCTTCCCTCGGAATATTCCGAGGAAAATAATTCCCTCGGAATTTTCCGAGGGAATGGAGTCCTCGGAAAATTCCGAGGGAGTTTTGTCCCTCGGAATTTTCCGAGGAACTCCATTCCCTCGGAAAATTCCGAGGGAAAATATGTTCCTCGGAATTTTCCGAGGAACATATGTTCCTCGGAATTTTCCGATTAACATTCCGAGGAATGTTTTGTCGAAACTTCCGAGGATTTGACCATCGGAATTCCATCGGTATATTCCGAGGAACCATCCGACGAACATATGTTTCTCGGAGTTTCCTCGGAATTTTGTTTTCTCGGAATTCCGTCGGAAATTTCCGACGGAATTCCGAGGAAGTATGAATTTCCGAGGAGATATTTCCGAGGACTTTTTTCGTCGGTATGTCGTCGGAATAGCGTTATTCCGACGACATACCGACGATTTTTTCCCTCAGTATCCCGATGTTTTCTTGTAGTGACATAACTAAAAGTTTCCCACCAAGGTTGTGTATTCGAAGCATAGGCCGCCATGCTAAGCCACATGTTCTATGCATGCGCAATATTTTCATATCTGAACCCTTGACATCTATCCAGTCTCTAGTTTTGGAGTCATACCATTTGCAATAACCGGAGTGCGTAAAACAATACATTACATCCTCTATCACACACCAATCCTTTATAAATTTGAAGCCTCGCCGGTGGGTCTCCACAACTTCCCACCTACTTTCTTGTGGGTCATAAGCATAGCTCTTATTTTCAGCATTTGCGTAAATCTTTCCTTCAAACACATTAATCTCAAACCAATGGCTGTCAAACTCGTAGGCTCCAAGGCTCCGCAAGTGTCTCCAAGTCTGAGTCTTTATGTCCAACACTTCTATCCGAGCCAGAGACTCATTGATCCCCGAACGTCCCATCACGTATATTTTCTCGTAGAGTAAAAAGGCATCCACACACCACCGAGCCACCAACATACTAGGCCCATCACGCCAAGTGTGAGTACGACAATCAAGAATACGAACAGCTGAAGACGGAGCCTCGTAAGTTCCACCGATTACGTAGAGTTCTGAACCAACCGCTACTAAAGCACAATATGGTTCGAGGAAAGGATTACAAGAAGAAGGTACCGGAAACAACGAATAGTCATCATGTGGAAGAAGATGATCGTCGTCGTCTTTGGTTAGGGTTTCAACGACAGGTCTCATCCAAAGAGTGAACCATTTAGAAGGTTGGTCTTCGTAATGTTTTAGGCAGACATAGAGAAATGGTTCGGTGGTTCTGATGTGAGAACGTGTCTTGTACAGTTCAGGAGAAGAGAGGAGAGAGTGGAATCTCTTGGAGACGAGAGAGAAACTAGGGTAGTCGTATCTAGAGACACGAGCAAGAATGTTCTCAGCTATATCATGTGGGAGTGAAGAAAACGATTGAGATTGTAGATTCAGCGGTGGTGGAGGGTTGGTGTTCTTGTTTCCCTGCGGCTGTTCATCATCGCGGTTCATGTTTGGCGTAAATTGCTGATGAGATAAGTTACAATTTTTTTTTTTGCTAATGAGATAAAAACTAAAATTTAGGTTAAAGAATACACCATTAGGTCAAGTTTATTTATATGTTTAGTTTTTTTTCCAAAAAAAAATACAAGGTGTTATTTAAAAAAATTAAATCCAACTATAATCTGTTGCTATTCAATAAGAACTTAAAATTTTAAATTATGCATTATTAATTCTTAAATCCTAATTCTCTAAAACAATTCTTATATCTGATGTTATTTAATTAAAGTCTCAAATATTAAATTAAATTAAATTAAATCTAATGTTATTAAAAAGTAATTGATTTTAATTATATATTTATTTATTTGAAATCAAGTCCAATAGATTTTCATGAATTTATAACAAAATCTAAAGTATATCCTGTAATATTATTTGGAAATATGTTTCTTACGTGTCACGATCACGTTAATTCTCATGGTGGTTAATTGAAAATATCTTTAATGAATTAAAAGTACTATATATATTTCCATTATTAGAATTTCGATCACCTTTTCCTTTTTATATAGTTTTTAGTCAGATTTTTAAGTTTATCTTTTCCTTATATTGGTTTCCAAATCACATATATCAAACAGAAAATATTTGTAAATTTAAAAACGTGGATATATATATATATATATACTTCACAATGATTTCATAAAAAAGAGAGTTCACAAAAACAAATGAGCATAATTTTTTTAAAAAAAATTATCTTTAGAACATAATCTCAACCAACATACACTATATTATTTTCTACTATTTTTTTTGAATATTTGAAAAGATAACTAAAATAGTCTTATTCTAAATACAATTAAATATGTGTAATATTTTTATTATAAATAGTTTAACCCGATTTTTTTAAAAAAATTAGAACTGAAAACAACTATAGTTAATTTGGATGAATAGTTGTAACTTGTAAGTTAATATACCCATAATATGATTAAGCGGACTAATCCAAAATTTTTTACTTAAAAGTTAAAATCAAAGTCTAATTAAAATAGCAACATATTATTATCTATAATAATATTCCATTGATTTTTATACATATAAAAAAATGAAACGACGAGTACTATAAATAAGTTATTTTGTAAAATTTATATATGTGCATGAGCTTTCAAAAAATTATTGTTATTTCATTTTATGTAACTCTTAATAAATTTCACTTTAGTTTATTCATCAAAATAACATATATCAATTCATGCATAATTTTACAAAAAGATATTTGCTACATTAAACCAAATTAAATAACACTAACAAAACTTAATCAAAAATAAAACTTATTTAGAACAAAAATAGTTTAGTTTGAAGAAGTAGATGTAACCTAACATACTGAAATTATGATAAGAGAACCAACCAAATAATCTATACACAAAATCGTATATATAACTAAAAATAATAAAATTATATTATTTAAATAATATTTATACATATAAATGACAAAATAAAATAATGTTTTTAAATCTACGTACCTAAAATCTTTTTCATTCTTCTTGATTTTTCTTCTTAAAACTTGAAGATTTTCTCATAACACTATACTTCATTGTGCATTTCCATTGTAATGAAATCACTACAAGAAAACAGCGGTATTCTGACGGACGTTCCAACGGAAAATGAATTCCTCGGAATACACCGAGGAATTTCCGAGGCAATTCCGAGGAAACACAAAATTTGGCTTCCTCGGAATTTCCTCGGAATATTCCGACGGAATTTCGAGGAAAATTCATCTCGTCGGAATATTCCGACGGAATACCGAGGAAACTAGTATTCCTCGGAAAAAACCGATGAATTCCGAGGAAATATTATAGACGTTAGAGAGCCGTTGGAGAGCCGTTGGGGGGATTTTAAAAATTCCGAGGAAATTCCGACGAACTAGCCGTTTGCATCGGAATTCCGTCGGAATTTCCTCGGACTGTCGGCAGGATTTCAACTATAAATACAAGCACCCCTCTTCCTCTTCATTCACTCCATATCTTCATCCTCCCTCTCACTTTCTTTACACACGAATTTGATTCATAAAAAACATGTCTTCTTCAAATTATTTTCGTTCTTGGATCGATCGACCTCATTTGGATCCGAACACGAGATTGCTTACGGAAGAATACCAACAAGGTATAACCGAATTCATGGGGTTAGTTCACCGACAACCGGAAGCAAAAACAGGTATGTTAAGATGTCCTTGCTCTAATTGTAAAAATAAAAAAGTTATTAAACAATGGGATGTTTGGACTCATCTATATTTGAGTGGGTTTACACGAAGTTACAAAATTTGGTATCATCATGGAGAAACTGATTATGAACATGGTAGTACTAGCGAACCTCAGCCAGCGGTTAGATTAGAAGATCCAATTAGAACGGATGTAGATTACGGTGTAGGTACTGAGCAGATGGTAAATGATCATTTTAGAGGGGAAGATTTACCCAATGCCGAAGCTAGGAGATTTTATGATATGTTGGATGCTGGAAAGCAACCATTGTACGAAGGTTGCAGAGATGGTCATTCAGCTTTATCATCTGCTACAAGATTGATGGGCATTAAGACGGATTATAATTTGGCTGAAGACTGTGTGGATGCGATTGCTGATTATGTAAAAGGTATTCTACCCGAAGATAATGTAGCTCCTGGCTCATACTACGAGGTTCAGAAACTCGTAGCTGGTCTTGGTTTATCGTATCAGGTAATAGATGTATGCAGAGACAACTGCATGATTTATTGGAGGGCGGATGAACAGCGGGTTTCATGCAAATTTTGTGGGAAGCCTCGTTATAAAGATACGAGTGGAAGAGTTCCAGTACCATATAAAAGGATGTGGTATTTGCCTTTGACGGAAAGGTTGCAGAGGCTGTATCTGTCTGAACGCACAGCGCAACCAATGAGATGGCATGCGGAGCACTCAACAGATGGTGAGATCAGACATCCTTCAGATGCAAAAGCGTGGAAGCATTTCCAATCAAAGTATCCCGACTTTGCGTATGAGAGAAGAAATGTCTACCTTGGATTATGTACTGATGGTTTCAGCCCGTTTGGCAAGAGTGGAAGACAGTATTCTCTATGGCCAGTCATTCTTACACCATACAACCTACCCCCAAACTTGTGCTTGCGACGAGAGTTTTTGTTTCTCTCGATTCTCGTTCCCGGACCAGAGCATCCTAAGAGATCACTTGATGTGTTTCTTCAGCCACTAATATATGAGTTGCAACAACTATGGGCTCAAGGTGCTGAAACATACGATGTTTCGTGTAAAGAAAACTTTCAAATGCGGGCAGTACTAATGTGGACAATAAGTGATTTTCCAGCATATGGTATGTTATCTGGATGGACAACGCATGGAAGGCTATCATGTCCATATTGTCAAGATAACACTGATGCTTTCCAACTAAAACACGGAAGGAAAACGTGTTGGTTTGACTGTCACAGGAGATTTCTACCACCAGATCATCCATATCGTAGAAGTAGGAATTTGTTTACGAAGAACAAGAGGGTGTTTGACAGTCCACCTCCGGAAATTCGTGGGAAAGATTTGAAGACACAACTTAGAGATTTTGGTGCAGAAAGGACGCCAGACGTCGGTGGACATGAGCATTTTCCGGTAGATGGTGTTGGAAACCTACATAACTGGCACAAAAAAAGTATTTTTTGGGATCTGCCATACTGGGAGGATCATCTACTAAGGCATAATTTAGATGTCATGCATATCGAGAAGAACTTTTTTGACAATCTCATGAACACGATCCTTAATGTTCAAGGTAAAACAAAGGATAATTTGAAGTCAAGACTCGATTTAGTCGATATATGTGATCGTTCAGAACTTCATGTTGATGAGAGTGGTAGGGCTCCTTTTCCCATATACCGACTTGATGCAGCGGGAAAGGATGCGTTCTTTGATTGGATTTCAAACGATGTGGAATTTCCAGACGGTTACGCATCTAATTTGCGTAACTGTATCGACAGAAAGGAAGGAAAGTTTACTGGCTTGAAAAGCCATGATTGCCATGTAATGATGCAGCGCCTCCTTCCGTTTGCCTTCAAGGAACTATTACCACGAAATGTTCATGAAGCAATTGCAGGGATAAGTGGTTTCTTCCGCGATTTATGCACAAGATCAGTGACTCTTGAAGGTATTGAAAATTTGAAGACTAACATAGCTGTGATTCAGTGCAACCTTGAGAAGATATTTCCTCCCTCATTTTTTGATGTTATGGAGCATCTTGTTATTCACCTGGTAAGAGAATTGGAACTTGGTGGTCCTGTGCAGTATAGATGGATGTATCTGTATGAGCGGTATATGTTCCATTTGAAGAAGATGGTGAAAAATTTAAGTAGGGTGGAAGGGTCTATAGTCGCACAGATGATCAATGAAGAAACTTCAAACTTTGCCGAGTACTACTTTCCAGCAGAAGTTCAGACCAAAAACAGAAGACCTGCTCGGCATGATGATAGAGGCGAACGGGCAACATATCATTGGAAGGTTCCAGACATTTTCACAGACGTTGGACGACTTAGCGGAAAACCAAAGGACCGTCGACTTACTGATCAGGAGCGCAGTCATTTGCAAACATATTTACTCACCAACTGCGAAGATGTTCTTCAATATGAAAGGATTTTCATGGCAGAAAAGCGGTTAGAATATAGATACGCCACAGATGACGAACTAGAAGAAATGAAGCAGAGAGAATTTGGTGGATGGATGTTTACTTATGTGAGTGATGGTTTGGCCAGAGGTGAAACATTTGACGATTGGATACGCGAGATGGTCGTTGGACCAAACTTTGTTGTGAAGTCATATCCGAGATTTTGTACTCGAGGATATGCATTCACAACTCAGAAGAGGAGACGTTCGAGTACGACTTACGATGCTGGTGTTTGTTCTGCATCAGGAGATGATGTATACTACGGACACATAAATGAGATTTTGGAAATCAAGTATTTGGGCATGGTTGGATTGCGCTGTACTGTTTTCTATTGTGACTGGCACGACAACACTCCAGATCGAGGTGTGAGAACAGATGCATTTGGTGTTACATCAGTAAATTCAAGACGGAAGCTGCAATATTATGATCCTTTCATTCTTGCTTCTCAGGCCGATCAGGTTTGTTATATCAAGTACCCCCGGGTAAGGAACAGAGATGATCCATGGGTTACTGTTACAAGACTCAACCCGAGAGGCCGAGTTCAGGGAAGTTCTGAGCTGGAAGACCCACTACAACCAAGCACATCCGGCAACTTAAGTGCAGCAGAAGATTTAGGTGGAGTTGGCCTTGTAGTCGATTTAACCGACTTCGGAGAAGAAGCCGCCGTTCACGTAGAGGATGAACCAGTGATTGGAGAGTTTCACCAAGATCCAGATTCAGATTCATCTGGTGATGACGACTCGGAAACAGACTAGCGTCGACCTTTTTTTTTTTGTTTTTTTTAAAGGAAAATTCCGAGGAAATTCCGAGGACAAATAGGTTTTCCTCGGAATTTCCTCGGAATAGATCTTCTCGATTGAAAACCCAAAGTTCCTCGGAATTTCCTCGGAATTTTCCGAGGGAATTCCGAGGAACTCTTTATGTTCGTCGGCATTTCCTCGGAAAATTCCGAGGAAATTCCGAGGAATTGGGGATTTGATTATAGATTCTTTTTCCTCGGAATCTCCTCGGTATATTCCGAGGAAATGCCGACGAACATAAGGATCTCCTCGGAATCTCCTCGGTATATTCCGAGGAAATTCCGAGGAACTTGGGGTTTTAAATTGAAAACAACGTTTTACGGATTGAATAACACGTATATAACCTTCATTAAGTGTCATAACCAGATTATGATGTTTGGAACTATGAACTTTGGTGTTTTATCCAATAACAAACACTTTTTACGATTACATGAACGAAAACCACACAACATAAGAGAAACACTTATACACTTTAATAAACGGTAAAGGGAATACTTACAATTATTTTTGAAATTGTGTTATTTCATGGTTTATGATCATCTATACAAAGAATCCTCAATGGTATGCATTATAATTGTATAAGAAATGAAATACGGCGAAAATAATCGATGTTTTAAAACCCCAAACCCTGGTTCCTCAGAAATTCCTCGGAGATTACCGAGGGTATTCCGAGGAATCCTTGTTCGTCGGAATATTTTCATTTAACCGGGTTAACCTAGCCGCCAAATATTTCGGGAAAATTGAATCAAAGAATTCCGAGGAAATTCCGACGGAAATATAAAATATTTCCGAGGAAATTCCGACGGATAGTTTCCGTCGGACCCCTCATAATATTAGGGCGAGCCCGATCTTCTTCCCCATTTCTCTCTTTCTCTCCGCGCCGCACAGCCTCTCCTCTCGCGATTTCCGGCGACTCCACCGTTCTCTCTCGCGTTTTTCCGGCGAATCTCCCCTAATCCTCCCCCATAATCATGTAAGAACCCTATCCCACTCTTTTAGGTTAGATTTGTATGGTTTTTAAGTAGATTTGATGATTTTGGAATGAGATTTATAGATTTTGTTAGGGTGAATGGTAGATTTGTGTAAAATCGAGTTTGATTATGTATTTCACTTGATTTGAATTTTTTTTTTAGTTTTTATTAATTTTGTGGTTATAAAAATCGAATTTGAAATTATATATATATATTGAAAACGTTTTTTGTATATAAAATCTATTTTTTGCATTTTAAATTCATTTATATATTTATTAAACAT
This sequence comes from Brassica rapa, assembly GCF_000309985.2. Taxonomy (NCBI): domain Eukaryota; kingdom Viridiplantae; phylum Streptophyta; class Magnoliopsida; order Brassicales; family Brassicaceae; genus Brassica; species Brassica rapa. The sequence continues at coordinate 28,402,273 of NC_024797.2, forward strand.
TTTTAAAATCTATAAAACTTTTTTTAAGATTAAAAATCATTTATATAATATTTAAAAACATTTTTTTTGTGGTTATAAAACGTTTTATGTATTTTATATGTAAAATATAAATTTCTATATTTATTAAACATTTTTAATATTATGAAAACTATTTTTGTAATTATTTAACATTTTAAACATTTTTAAAACTATTTTTCGTTATTATTATGTTTTTGGGATTTATTTAAACTATTTTTAAAATTTTTAAACTATTTTTTATTTATTAAAACTTTTTTTATTAATTATTAAACTATTTATATTTTTGTGATTAAAAACTATAATTTTTAAATATGTTTTTTTTTTAATTTACAGGTCTAATGATGATCAGATCCGGCCTCGCCAGCGTCGTAGCCGGGGTGGTATGGGGAGCCAGTCTCGGGGTTCTTCCAGCCATGTTCAGGATTCCGTTTCGCCCCACAGCTCATACCATACATCTCCCTCTCCATTACTCGCTCCTGCTGCTCCCGCTCCCGCTGCTGCACCCGCTCCTGGTCCCGCTGCTGCACCCGGTCCTCCGGGAGTGATGAGCGTTGCGGAGTTGGTTCGACAGCCCGGTCGTGACCATCTTCCCTATCTCACTGAGTATCCACATGGACATGGTCAAACATGGTAATTTAAACTTTTATTTTTTATCCTTAAAATTTGATTGATTATTAATAATTTGTTCTTTTTATTAGGTTCAACCGATCCGGGAACGGGATCAGCGCATGGATCAACCGTATGATGTACTCTGCCCTCGACAAGGGACATCCGACTTTCACTCACTTCCCCGTCGAGAAGCAGCATCTGTGGTTTCGTCAGTTTGCGGTAAGTATTCAAAATTTTTACTTATATTTTTTATTTATTAAAACTATTTTTTGTGATTATTAAACTATTTTCTATATTTATTAAACATTTTAAATATTTTAAAAACTATTTTTTTAATTATTAAACTATTTTTTATTTATTAAAACTTTTTTTTTTGTAATTATTAAACTATTTTCTATATTTATTAAACTATTTTTTATTTATTAAAACTATTTTTGTAATTATTAAACTATTTATATTTTTGTGCTTAAAAACTATTTTTAAACTATTTCAGCAAGAATTCAACTGGAATTCCGATGATACGCTCTCTATCTATAACCATTTTGTCCATAAAGTTATGGACAACTATGGGAAGCAGATGTACGAGTGGAAGAAGAAGTGGGAAGCAAACAAGGTAGTTTTTAATTTATTAACAATTTTTAATTTATTAAACTATTTTTTAAATTATTAAACTTTTTTTTTTTTAAATTAAAAGGTCCCAAAGTCGATGAACGACACGGTATGGAAGGAGTTGTGTGAGCATTGGGATAAGGAAGAGACGAAAGAAACTTCTTCCACCAACTCCAACAACCGCAGGAGCGACCGTAAAGGGAAGGGCATCTACAAGCATAACTTGGGTGCCCAATCTATTGCCACTCTCGCGGATCGCATGGTAAGTTCAACCGCTTTTTCTTTAATTATTTAAGTTTCAGAATTTTATTTTTTATGCATTTTTTCAAATTTCTAATGTTTGTTTAATTTATTTTTTTTTCAAGGCGGAAGAAAATGAGGGCGAGCCGGTTGATGATCTCGCCCTAATGAAAAGGGCGTATACCAACAAGAAGACCGGTCAGATTGATGATGGTCTTGTGAGGGACGTGGTCGACCTGGTCCAAACTCAGGTGTACGACGAAGTGTCTCAGCTTCAAACCGATGATGACGATTCGACGGCTTCGACCAACTTGTCCCGGGTTCGAATCAACGAAATCGTTGAATCGGTAAGTTTTTTTTTTAAAAGTTCAATTTATTTATTTCTTGATTTTTATTTTATCATCAATTTATATTATCTAAATTTGGTTTTTTATATTTCAGTCGGTTCCAAAGAAGAAGGGACGTATGGTCGGTTTGGGTCGTCGCTCCCGGTCGGCTGCTCCTTCTTCTGCACCACCGCCATATGTTGATCCGGAAGTTCTTACGGCTCAGCTGAAGGACAAGGATGATCGGATATCTGCGTTGGAGACCCAGATGGCAGCTCAACAGGCGGGCTATGAGACCCAGAAGAGGCTCAACGAGCAGATGATGGAGATGATGAAGAGGATGTACCCGAACGAGGTGTTCCCGAACATCCAAGACCCGTAGTTTTTTTTTTTTTTTACCAAAAACTCTGAATGTTTTATTTAACTTTGAATATTATCTACTATGTTTTATTTAATGTTTTATTCAATTTTAATTTTAATTTTAAATTTTAAATTTAAATTTAAAAAATTTAAATTTTTTTTAAAAAAATAAATTTTTTCGAAATTCCGAGGGAATGGAGTTCCTCGGAAAATTCCGAGGAACTTTCTTCCCTTGGAATATTCCGAGGAACATAATTCCCTCGGAATTTTCCGAGGGAATGGAATCCTCGGAAAATTCCGAGGGAGTTTTGTCCCTCGGAATTTTCCGAGGAACTCCATTCCCTCGGAAAATTCCGAGGGAAAATATGTTCCTCGGAATTTTCCGAGGAACATATGTTCCTCGGAATTTTCCGATAAATATTCCGAGGAATGTTTTGTCGAAACTTCCGAGGATTTGACCATCGGAATTCCATCGGTTTATTCCGAGGAACCATCCGACGAACATATGTTTCTCGGAGTTTCCTCGGAATTTTGTTTCCTCGGAATTCCGTCGGAAATTTCCGACGGAATTCCGAGGAGATATTTCCGAGGACTTTTTTCGTCGGTATGTCGTCGGAATAGCGTTATTCCGACGACATACCGACGATTTTTTCCCTCAGTATCCCGATGTTTTCTTGTAGTGAATGAAGTACACATAGAAATGGAAACGAAATGTGTGTTGATGAGGAAGCCGTTGCTTTGCGAGTTTGTCAGCTACCATATTGCCTTCTCTTCTTATCCAATCAAATTAAACTTTTTCAAGCTGTCAAACACAACAAATCATGCATCATAGATTTTGAAGAATGGAGAATGAAACTGATGCATAGGAGAGCAACGAGCGTGAATGGCTTTGTCAATTGTTCTTATATTTTGTGTTATACACCAAGGATGAGATGGAGAGTGAGTTTAAGGAAATTCATGTGGGTTGATTAATTGTACAAGAATTTAAATCAGCTTTCCACTATATATGATTTCCAATCAAAACACTCACGAAGGGTTACTGATATAAAAACTAGAGATTAATCTAATACAATTATACAAAGCTGGAGTCGCTGTTGTTGTCACTGATGATTGTAAGGAAATTAATTCCTTCACAACTTCAGACATGAGATGCATCTCATCATCGAAGATAGTCGAAATTCAAAGTGTGAAGTTTCAAAGCAAGTGAGTGGATTATGCTTGATTATTAAATCCAAAGGGTAACATATGATAGATCAAACAAGGATCGAAGATGGTAAAAGACCAAACATGGATCGAAGATGGTAAAAGAACAAACACAAAGGCATATATTATGTTTATAAAAGCTTTCTCGTTGCTTTTTAATATTATTTTTGGGTGTTTATATCAGCATACTAGAGGGTCTCTACTATGACTAGAACCACTAATACCATAATAACTGCAAAAGTCGTTCGAGCATACCACTTTTTAACTGACCATCAAATCAAGACTATACAACTCGAGAACAAACGCGACTCGGAGACACTATTAGCCCATTCTATCTTACCCCAGACTTCACTTTCACGCTTCTCTAATGCAATCTTCGCGCACCATATTCTCCCTTCAGGTTCTCGTTTGTTTCTTTCGGACTCAAGGATCCACATAACTAGAAGTTTCCCACCAAGGTTGCGTACTTTAAGCACTCATGACCATACTAAGCTACTTGTTCTATGCATGCGCAATGCTTGGATATCTATCAAGTCTCCAGCTTTGGAGTCATACCACATGCAATAACCGGAGTGTGTATAACAATACATTACATCCTCAATCACACACCAATCATTTATAAATCTGAAGTTCTTGTGTGTCTCCACAACTTCCCACCTACTTTCTTGTGTGTCATAAGCATAGCTCTTCTTTTCAGCAATTGCGTACATCTTTCCTTCAAACACATTAGTCACAAACCAATTGCTGTCAAACTTGTCGACTCCATGGATCCGCAGGTGTCTCCAAGTCTGAGTTGTTATGTCCAACACTTCCATCCAATTATGCTGAGACTCGTCGCTCCCCCAACGTCCCATCACATATATTTTCTCATCGAGTAAAAACGCATTGGCATGCGTCCAATACCACCTAGGCATCAACATACTAGGGCCATCACGCCACGTGTGCGTCTAGGCCTGGGAATATGATTCATTACCCGCGGGGCCCGGCCCGTTGATCCGCCGTGGGGCGGGTGTGGATCAAACAATTTAGAAAAATCAATTTGCGGGTGCGGATCATGAGCACTTTATGCGGGGCGGATGCGGGTTGGTGGATTTTGAAACATGGGTACCCGCCAATCCGCAATTTTTTAAAAAACAATTTTTAAAAAAAATAAATATGTTTTTTTAGTAAAAATGTATCTTTTTTTAAAGAAAATATGGGAATTTTAAAAAATAATAATCAAAATATTTAAAAATATTTAAAATTTTAATTATAAAAATATTATTTATTTTATATTTTACAAAAATTTAATTAAATAAATAATTTTTAAAACAAAAATATAACCGCGGGTCCCGCAAGTTACCCGCAAAATTATGCGGGACTGGTGCGGATACAAATTTATTTGTTCGCGAGTTGTGCAGGTCGGATTTTTTGACAAAAAAAAAACTTTGTAACCCGCGGATTGGCGGGTCAGCGGAGCGGGTTTGACCCGCAACCCAGCCCTATTAGGTCTGGGAATATGATTCTTTATCCGCGGGGCCCGGCCCGTTTGATCCGCCGCGGGACGGGTGCGGGTCAAACAATTTAGAAAAATCAATTTGCGGGTGTGGATCATGAGCATTTTATGCGGGGCGGATGCGGGTCGGTGGATTTTGAAACGCGGGTACCCGCCAACCCGTAATTTTTTAAAAAACAATATTTTTTAAAAAATATATTTTTTAAAGATATATTTTTTAAAGAAAATATGGGAATTTTAAAAAATAATAATCAAAATATTTTAAAATATTTAAAATTTTAATTATAAAAATATTATTTAAATTATATTTTACAAAAATTGAATTAAATAAATATTTTTTAAACAAAAATATAACCCGCGGGTTACCCGCAAAATTATGCGGGGCGGGTGCGGGTACAAATTTATTTGTTTGCGGGTTGTGCGGGTCGGATTTTTGACAAAAAAAAACTTTGTAACCCGCGGGTTGGCGGGTCAGCGGAGCGGGTTTGACCCGCAACCTAGCTCTATGTGCGTCTGACAATCAAGAATACGGACAGCTGAAGATGGCGCATTGTAAGTTCCACCGATTATGTAGAGTTCGGAACCAACAGCTACTGAGGTATAAAATGGTTCTAGAATAGAATTAGAAGGAGAAGGTACCGGAAACAACGAATAGTCGTCTTGTGGGAGACGATGATTGTGGTCGTCATGTGGAAGACGATGATTGTCGTCGTGGTCGGTTAGGGTTTCATCAACAGGTTTCATCCACAGAGTGAACCATTTAGGAGGTCGGTCCTCAGAATATTTTGGACAGAGATAGAGACATGGTTCGGTGGTTCTGATGTGAGATCGTGTCTTGTACAGTTGGGGAGAAGAGAGGAGGGAGTGGAATCTCTTGGAGACTAGAGAGAGACTAGGGTAGTTGCATCTAGAGGTCGGTTAGGGTTTCATCAACAGGTTTCATCCACAGAGTGAACCATTTAGGAGGTCGGTCCTCAGAATATTTTGGACAGAGATAGAGACATGGTTCGGTGGTTCTGATGTGAGATCGTGTCTTGTACAGTTGGGGAGAAGAGAGGAGGGAGTGGAATCTCTTGGAGACTAGAGAGAGACTAGGGTACTTGCAGCTAGAGACCCGAGCAAGAATGTTCTCAGCGATTTCATCATCGCTGTTCATGTTTGGTAGAACTTGCCGATGGTATATAAAACCCAGAGTTTAGGTTACATAATAGATCATAATTAGGTCAAAGTATGTAAATACTAGTTGATGTCAGGCAGCTTGTGCGGACTAATATCTAACAATTTTTAATTTTATTAAAAACTAGGTGATTTTCCCGTGCTCATGCACGGATATTATATTTCTAAAGTAAATATGCTATAATAACTGATTGCTATTTATTTTAATTTTAAATTAATTTATAATTTTTATGCATCATTTCTATTAATAATATTATATTACTTTAATTATACATATGATTTTATATATGTTATTTCTAATCGGTTTTGTTGTTTTTACGGTCGATTTAGTTATCATTTGAGTAATTGGATTGCATCTCTGAATTCAACTGTAATATTTTTTATTCTAATTATTCTAAAATTTTGATTAATTTCTTATTTTCATTTAGGTGGTTGTTGTCTTAAATATATATATATATATATATATATATATATATATATTTAATGAAGATTATGTAAAACTTAAGATATATTGTGCTTAGAATAAAATAAAAAATAAACTAAAATGTCTTATTCTAAATGACATAAATTAATATAACGATAATATTCTGAAGTCTCATGCATATATATAAATTTTACAAAATAAATAAATTATAGCAGTTGGTTAATATTTTATTTTCATTTTAATATGTTTTGAGTTGTCCTATATATTTATAAAATAAATTACTATTCTTAGAAAATTGTATATTCTTATTGTAGTTAAATCTATTATTTTAGATAAAAGTTGAATTAGTCGAGTCACTCATGTTGTGAATATATTAAGTTACATATATTTTTTTTCAAATTCAAAATGAAATAATTTTTTTTTATTAAAGTTAAGTCAAGTCAAATCAATTTTATTCATCGTTTAAATGTGAATGTATGTTCACAACATTTATCAAATTATATGTTGATGTTTTTTTAAAAAATATTAAAAAATAAAGCGATGATCAATAAGAAATCACATGCATAAGTAGCTGATACATTTTTGAAAGCTCATGAAACCATATCAATATTTACAATAATTTATATATTTTATAAATACTAAATAACTTTATGCCTTTTATTTATGGAATGACAACTGAAATTTATTTTAAATAATCTTAAAATTGAGAATTCAGATTTGATGTGGTATTTTGATTATGGTTGTATTATGTTCCACAAACATAAAAACATAAAATGTAAAAGCAAAATTTAATATTAAGAAAAAAATAACTCTAATAATGATAAAATATAATATACCTACCTCATTAAACTATTTTGTAACTATTTGTTCAAACGATGTTTATTTTTAGTTTTTTTATTATCTCATAAAATAAGCAGTAAACAAAATTGTGATTATATTTGAAAATAATATTATATAAGTAAAATATAATTTATCAAAAAATAATTTGCTGTAATTGAAAGATATTACAGTCAACTAAATATATGAAAAATAAATAAAAGATTTCAATAATACTAATTATAAACTATTTTTAGTGAATTAAACATATATCAATTTATGTTACTTAATTATTTTATGTAAATATCTAATAAAATAGATAGATATATAAATTGTTTTTAATGAAATCAAAATAGTTTTTCAATGTAATATTACTATTTTGTGAAGTTTCCTTTTTTAAAAATAATATTATATATACATATACTTTCGTTTTTCAATTCATTTTTTTACTTTATAAAAAAAGTTTTTTTTTTTTTTATCATATGTATATGTTTTTGGAAAATTCTAAAGAGGAAACTAAATAAAAAAAAGTAAGTAAATAATAGTAAATAAATAATAGTATTTTAAATGAAATATTTTTAATTCATTAAGGTTATCAGTGTAATCAACCACCGTGAAAGTTAACGTGAGCGCGACACATAAGAAACTGACTTCTCAAATACTATTATAGAGATTCTTAAATTAGATACAAATTTTTAATTAATATTATAGATATAAAACATCAATATTCATATTGATAATCAATATATTAAATTATGTTCTTTTGTTTCATAATATTATTTATGGGATGTGAATTTTAGATCAAAACATTTTCTATAGAAAGAAAATTTGTATTTGAAATTAAACATTTATTATATTTGGACTCAAAAGAAACCAAGTGGCACTGAAAGAAATTATAAACAATTACAACCCATAAAACATAAACAAAATAATAATATCTTAGGAGTGTTCAATCCTGTAAAACCGAACCATTTAAAACCGTACCGAATCGAAATAGAAAAAATAGTTTGATTTGATAGTACCGAATGAACCGAATGAATTTTATTTTAAACCCCACAGTATATAGATATGCTTCAGTATATTAACCAATCCAATCGAAGAAACCGATTAATTAAAATATGTTAGTACACTTATATATAAATTTTATAATAATCTGTATTTGGATCAATATTTCCAAACAAGAATTAGAGAAACGTGCTTTAGTATTAGTCATTAAATCATAAACTAAATATAAGGTTAACGTAATTATGATATTATCGATAGATATTCTGAATATCAATTGTTAAAATCTATTATTAATTAAATATTCTAAATATCATGATAACTCTATATTAAAATATATATTTTTAAAATAATAGTATATATATATTGGTAGAATAAGTAACTGTTTATTAATTATCTTAAATATTATGATATATATATATATATATATTAATATAAAATTTTATATAATAATATTAATTAAGCTAATGATTTATTCTAAAATCATGAAAAAGATACATATAAGAAAATTCACTAAAATCATGGAGAATAGAATTAAGAAAATTCTAATAATATTAATTCAGCTAATGATTTACCCTAAAATCATGGAAGAGATGAAAAATAAGAAAATTCACTAAAATGTGACAAGTAAATATATAAGTTTAGTTTTGGAAAATTTCCATAAAAATACCTCAACTAAAGTTTATTAAATTTGTAATATCCATTTTTTTTTTGCTATTTAGTTTAATATCTTAAACAAGGATTATATTTGTTTTAATACACTAAATTTTTAAATTGTGTTTATTTTTAATACTAAAAATTTTTATCACAATTATTTGTAAATGTTTGAATTCAAAATATATCAAAATTTTCTAATTTGATTTTAAGTTTTAGGAACAGGAGTAACTAAATGTTAATAATCTTAAAAAAAAAAATTGAAAAATAATCATAAATTTCTAGTCAAAAGTTCCCACATGATCTTGTCAAGTGAGGTCCATAGATGAGTTGTTTATTATATTTACAAATTTTTTTTTTTTTTTTTGAGAAATGTTTTACAAACTTCTCACGATAGTTGCTAGTTATGGCAACTTAGCTAACACGTACATGGTATTTGGGTTTTTCCAAAAGCGTTCGACTAGTTTTGGCAAAGAGTTTGCTGCTAGCCAATGAGTATAGGCTCATGTGTAAACTAAGACTACATTGGTCAATGGCTACATGCACGTTAACGTTCAATTGATTTTTTCCCTTAAATGTTCATAAAAATGTTTGATATAAGATTTCCAAATGGTTTATCGAATCTTAACAAGATAAACACCCAACAGTTTTACATATACCAAAAAAGCTCATGATTTGTTTAAATTTTCAAGGCAATTAAGCCCATTTTAGAGAGAGGAATCAAACAAAAAATGTATAAAAAGAAACGCCCATTAAGAATAGTAAAGGCCCAGTAAAGCTGGCTGACAGACAAGAAGTACGAAAAGGTAATAAAAGAAGGAACAAGTCAAACGTCGAGACAACAAGTACCATCTACACGCAAAGAGAAGCTCCAAGAATCTGTCGGCTTTTTGAGAATCCAAAGGGTCAGAAAATAATAACATCGCCCATGGCAGTCTCAGCATTCAACCCTTTGAAATTTGCATCTTCGTCTTCTCTAGATTCGATTCCTTCAATCTCCTCTTCTACTTCTTATTCGCTATTTCCGGCAAGCATCGGCATCAGAAACTCCGTCGGATCTCCTTTCATGAGATGTCTAAAGCAGTCGTGTTCTTCAGTTCGAGCCATGTCTGCTTCGTCTTCTTCTTCTTTCGGATCGAGAATGGAGGAGAGCGTGAGGAAAACGGTTACTGAGAACATAGTCGTTGTTTACTCCAAAACTTGGTGCTCGTAGGCAGTTTTTTGCTCTCTTCTTCAGATCTTCAATTTATTTTTTTTAAAATATATATTATTTGTTGATGATTGGTTCATGTGTGTATTGCAGATACTGTACTGAAGTGAAGACATTATTCAAGAGACTTGGTGTTCAGCCACTGGTGATTGAATTGGATGAACTTGGTATGCTTGTTTATATTTGCCTAGCGTTTCTAAAAAAAAGTTTCATATATGTGACACATTTGCTTGATTATGATAATTTTAAAACTTATAGTATATATAGGTCAATGGTGTTGATAGAGAGAGGATGAAAGAATATGCCTTCTTAGTTGTTAGAAAACTTGGAAGAAGTAGTATCCATTAGCATTTTGTTTTTGTTAGCTTTGGAATTGGTTTCATATACACTTTGTTGAAAGTCTGGTCTATCTTTCTGTTTGATTTACCTTCGGGATGCTATTCTACTAGTAAATGTGCTTCTCTTTGGCTCATCTTTCAGGTCCACAAGGGCCACAACTGCAGAAGGTACTGGAAAGACTCACTGGGCAACACACTGTTCCTAATGTTTTCGTTGGTATGTTGTTCAATCCGTTTGCTTCAATCACATATCTTCATTGAGTTGAATGATTTGCTTGAAAAACTCAGAAGGAGCATATACAACCTTATATCCATCTTCAAAGGAATTGATAACAATATAGTTTCGGGTTATGGACAACATATAATAGTGTCTAACCTTTTGGTCTTAATGAACCAGGAGGCAAGCACATTGGTGGCTGCACAGGTACTTTCTATCTCTCACTCGCCCTCTTGGTTTCTTCATACATCATTTCTACACCTTCTAAGGATCTACTTCAACCTCAGTTCACTGCGTTATCTTCTTCTTGTTGTACTCTACAGATACAGTGAAGCTGAACAGGAAAGGAGATCTTGAACTGATGTTAGCTGAAGCCAACGGCAACACCAATCAAACTTAAGGCGATGATGGAAACTGGTATGGATGGAGATTTTGCATACGGAGCTTGGAAGAGTTTTTTTCTCTTTTGTAAACATTTGAACCTCATTTTCTTTTTGTCAATGCATTGATGAACCTCATTCAAATAATACGTTATAACTAAATAACATATACACTTTTAATCATGTAGATACATTAAGCAAGCCCTCAAAATTAAACTAATATTTTCATATTGTTTACCTAAAAAATTAAACTAATATTTTCAACAAAAAAAAAATCCAAAAAGTGATGTTTAAATATTGGAAGCGTGGCAAGTTTATGATCACAGACCCCAAGAGGGTGATCCAAAATGAAAAGTAGAAGTCATCTTATGAACAGAGGAAGAAGTTGCAGAGATTCCACAGAGACCAATGGCTACACTGGTCTCTTCCCAAGCTTACATCTGCCACTGTCACTTGATCAAACGAGCTCTTATTCAGACAAAAGAACCATACTCTCCTCGCAGGTTATCCCGTCTTAATCACATAGAAACACATGTTCTTTCTCCTCGAACTTGTTCTCTGAAGATAAGTAGAAAGCATCAACCTCTGTCTCTCAACACCGTCTGTTTCGCAGCAGACGAGCCTTCTCCTTCCCCCTCTTCCTCATCCGAGATCAGGTAACACTCTGTTTCTTCAGTTCTTGAAAGGTTAGAAACTTGGTGAAGCTCTCTCTCTGTGTATGCTTTTTCAGTGCGGATGCAAGAATCCGCAGCGAGGTTCTGTCTCCATTCAGATCAGTCCGTATGTTCTTCTACCTCGCCTTCATAGCCAGCGCTTCCTTAGGAGGACTAATAGCCACCACCAGGCTTATAGGAGCCTTAGCGAACCCCTCGAGATCAGGTGAAGTTCTTGAGATAGTAAAAGGTCTAGGCATCGACGTTGGTGCGGCTTCTCTCTTTGCGTTCCTCTACTTCCGTGAAAACAAGACCAAGAACGCTCAGATGGCTAGGCTCTCTAGGGAAGAGAATCTTGCGAAGCTTAAAATGAGGGTGGAAGAGAATAATAAAGTTATATCTGTGGGTGATCTTAGAGGGATTGCTAGGCTTGTGATCTGCGCTGGTCCTGGGGGTTATATAGAAGAAGCGTTTAAGAGGAGTAAAGAGTTTACTCAGGGGCTTGTTGAGAGAGGTGTGGTTGTTGTGGCTTATGCTACTGATGGGAACACTCCGGTTTTGGAGTTTGATGAGGTTGATGGTGAGGATGAAGAAGTGAGTCAGAGTAGGAGGAGATTGTGGCGTGTGGCTCCAGTTTTTGTTTCGGAATGGGAAAGGTTAAAGAGTCTTTTGATATAAAAGCTTTAATTTAAAATAAATTGGCAATAAGTGGATTGGTCCAAGTCGAAGCTCCTGATGCGAGAGTCGAGCTTACATGTGTTTTTGATTAGTTTTTTTTTTTTTGAGCAGGTGGTTAGATGAGCAGAAGAAGCTTGCTGGTGTGTCTTCAGACTCTCCAGTGTAAGTCAGTTTATTTGCATTTGATTTGAAACATGGTTTTAGTGAATCTCTAGCATCGGTTCTTGAGCTGAGAGTGTGAGTGTTTTAGGTATTTGTCACTACGTTTGGACGGGCGGGTAAGAGGGAGTGGAGTGGGTTATCCTCCATGGCAAGCCTTTGTTGCACAGCTTCCTCCGGTTAAGGGAATCTGGACCGGTCTTCTTGATGGTATGGATGGTAGAGTGTAAATATTTTCAAGATTAGGGACGTTATTGTATATTTTTTAAGGGGGAATGTAAAAGTTATGGAAATATTTTTAAGTTTTAGCCTTTTTTTTTTTGTAACACAACATATTTCATTCATAATTTAGCCAGTTACAAATATAAAGGCAACATCAAAGACTCATGTGCGATCCTAATGAAAACATTCAATACAAGGCAATAAAGAGATAGAGACACAAGCTTAGATAACAAGTTGAAAGTGTGATCAAAGGTGCCACATACGAAGTTTTAGCCTTTATCTGATCGTTTCTTCTTTTTCGGGGAGTGAGTTCTATGATCTATCACTGGTTGCTGGAATGTGGTCAAATGCAGATCCAGTGTGCTTAACCAAGGTTGATTTGTAATTTTCATTTAAGAATACAAAAAGTAAAAAATCCCTTGGTTAAATTTTATCAAATGATAGATGAGGTTTTACACCATATCATTTAGCTTGGTGAATTTCCAACAACAAACACTGGTATGAGTAACCAATCCATGTAGATATAATTAAAAATATGAAAAATCTTCATCTTGATTTATAAAAAGTTAAAAAAAAAAAAACTTATGCGCACATAGGCGCAGATCATATGCTAGTTATATTTTAATTTGTGTAAAAAGTTTCAAATAATTTTTTTATTTACATATAACTATTAAATGCATGAGTTTAGAATTAAATCTGAAATGAATGAGTTGGCACACCAAATCAAAATCTAGTATATAATATAAATGTGTGGTGCATACCTATAAGAAAATCAAAATAATCTGAAAACTATAAACACAAAACAAAAAGAAAAAAAAAAACCAAAAAATGGAAAAGTCAATATCGTCTTCGTCTACTTTAAAAGTTACATGCCAAGCAAACAAAACATCTTTGTGGAAGATAAGGAAGATCTTAACAGAGAAAAGTGAAGGTTGGTTGGACTTTGATAATAACAGCGATGTTGAGAAATATATTTTTTCACATTTGAGCAAGTCGATGATTAACGTAGTTAAGAAAGACCCTATAAAGATAAAGATCGATGATTACGATACGGGGTACCAGCAGGAGGTAATTTTCGGGTATTATAATGAAACTGATAAATATTATCTTGGGGAAATATGGAGGTTAAAGGAGCTTGGTGTTGGAAATGAAGTTGGATTCTTCTACGATCCCATTGCAAAGAGGGTGTGTTTCTCTGTCTTGAAACAAGCAAAACCCTGATGATCAATCATAACTTGTTTAATTGGGTTTAATTATACTATAACATATCACTATTCATACTGTGGTTTGATTAATGGATACATAATATTGTTATATAATTATTAAATGGTTGGATACTTTGATGCCAACTACTTATTCATTAATATAACACCACCCTATAAGGTTATAAGGTGTACGTACGTAACATACATTTATTAGAGATTTCATGTTGAACGCATTAGCTATGATCAGCTGCACATTTCTATGAAATGAAGTTCGCATTCTTGACAGAAAAAAAAAAACTAATGGAGATTTCATTATGAAAAATGGAAAGAGTTTAGATGAAAGCTTAAGTGATGAGTTCACAGCACTGTGAAGAAGAATCTGCAGGATAATGACAGAGGATTTTAATTAATCCCTGAATCAATGTTGTAAGCAGATGATGTCCATGGGAGGCGGCTGTATGATGCCAACGATGTATACATCAGATATAATATGCAAGGGTTCATGTCCCACATGGGTGAGTTTCAGCCAGGCAAAGTGGTAGTAAGGAATGGTCACAGGCATTTTATCTTACGAGATAAGTTAATGTACAAGACTAGAAGTAGAAGATACATCTCCATCTTGTTGTTGCAGGTTGATGTGTGGAGTAAAACAAAAGGATCATTTCTCCAAGCTAATCAACAAACATGTAAAATTTAGTTTATGTAGTCTAATCTCTGTGGGGTTTTATATATACAAGGCAAAAGGTTAGGCTGAGAATATTTCTCTCCTGCGACTGATACTTTGTAACGGAAACAATGAATCAAGAATAGTTATGGAACTTCTGTTTGGATATGACTACGATCATTGCTCTTGTCATTTACTCTTTGACTTAGGGAATATTCTTTTGGTAATTTCAAATAATTTTCAATTAAATTTAAAAGGCAATGGCACTTCTATAAATACTAGGGAGACCTCAAAAAAAGATCTCATGTTTTAATAATATAGATAGATACAAATTTTTATCTTCGAGAAGGAAACACTATCGTTTTAAGAATCAAACTTCAACTGGAGACAATGGAGGAACATCTACTAACCGTTCAATTGTTTCCAGCTGGTCATACGGAGCAATCTGCAGAAACATAAAATCACATTTAACCAAACCCAAGACTCATAATCTAAAACATTTATCGGCAATCTATATTTATATCCAAATTTTGGATTATGATCATTTCAAAGTGTATATCAGTTTTAATACCTGGCTAAACCCGTCCGGCCAAGTTATCGAGACAGCATAGTTTCCCATAGGTCGTATTTCCTCAGGCTCGATATCTTCTGCCACATCTCCGAACTGAATCTTTTGTTCACCAGTCCATTCGTCCTGTTTAACAAGGATAAGAACAAAAGATACAAATAATATGAAGATAATTTCAAGTAAATAATATTTAAAAAAAATGACAAAGTGGATTGATTCTCGGGTAAAATGTCTTGCATACCACACTTTGTGCTGATCGATCATTTCTTCTGACAGTTGCAGGGTGAAGTAAGAACTCTTCATCTGAGTTTGGCACCTTCACTCTGATTGCTTTTAGATATTTGTCGTATGTCACAGCTGTGGAAACTGTTACAAAACATACAATGCATTAAAACCTTATAATAGTATATGAGGTTTCTCTGTGAATAATGTATTTCTTTTAACCTTGCTGGCGTATCTTGGCGCATTGTTGCACTACACAAACACCAAGATCTTGGAACGTTCTTGCAACTTCACTTAAAGGATCTGAAACAACTTCAGGAACTCCACTATCTCCCGAAGCAGATAACTAAACAATCACAAAAGAAAAAGCTAAAAACTATTTAGAACAGTTGTGCTGTTGTTTCACAAAATTCTATAAAATTGTATAGTGTACCGTTGGCCTAATGGGGAGGTCAAAGAGGTGAGGTATTCCGAATTGCTGAACAACCTGCAGTAGCCAGAGACTTAGTTATCATTTTAAGTGAAGGAAACTAAGAGAGAGTGGGGCATAAGCCAAAGCTAACCTGAGAACCTGAACCTTTCCCAAAAGGGTAATAACGTTTCCCGTCAGCGTCAAAATGACACATATTCTCCACAACAGCAACACAAGGAACCTACTCCGTACAACAACCAAAACAGGAAAATAAAATCTCAGATTTTGTTCATACTTGTTGCAAAGTCCATGTAAGTCCCAAGAAGAAACCTTAAGCTTTGAGAACATTCGTACACCTTTGGCAACATCTATAAATGCCAGTTTTTGAGGTGTGGTCACAATCACCGCTGCTGTTAACGGCGCAACCTGAGGAGTTGTAATATAATGCATCATGAAATTGATTGAATAAGGGCATTCAAAAAAAAGAAAACTTGTCCATCATTAGAACCGAACCTGGCAGAGGGTAAGTTGAATGTCACCGGTTCCAGGAGGCATGTCGATAACAAGATAATCCAGCTCTCCCCTGCATCAACACCACCAGGTAAAGAAAAAGATTATGAGTTGTTGTTCTTGAAAAAAAAAAGATAATCAAAAGTCATGTAAAATAAATAAAACAAAACCATTCAGTAGTTGTAAGGAGTTGATTAATGACACCAGAGACCATAGGACCTCTCATAATGGCTCGTCCTTGCCCTGCAAATCCAAATGAGACTAGCTTCACCCCCAAGTATTCTGTTGGGATGATAGCCTTCTTCTCAGGATCCTGTTTTGATTATATATGACAACCCTTTAGCCCTTTCGTGCTATTGGTACGTACACCACAAGATGAATAGATATATATGTACCATTTCAAGAACACGGCTCTCTGGATTGACCATAGTAGGTAAACTAGGACCATAGACATCAGCATCAAAGATGCCAACTCTTGCACCCATACCAGCTAACGTATAAGCAAGATTTACAGCTACTGTTGATTTTCCAACGCCTCCCTGAAAACACGTTCAGCTAACACAAGTCTGTCATTAACTAAAAAAGAGATCCAAGTCAAGAAACATATATACGAGGAGATTAATTTGACATCTTCCTAATCTTCACATCTGGACTACTTTGGCACATGAGCCCAATCAATACTTTAGATAACACTAGTACAAAGAGAGAAACATTAAGGAATGAAATTAGTTTTGGTTGTTGTACCTTGCAACTAGAAACAGCGACAATGCTTGAAATTCTAGATAAACCAGGTGGAAGCTGCCCTGCAAATATAGGCTTAGCTGGCTGTGCAGACATTGTCACGTTCACCTTCTTCACCCATGGAAGCACTGCAACTACCTCATTTGCCTGCTTCTCAAACTACAAAAAAAAAACAGTAATTCAAGATGCTAAGTTACTCATTCAAAGGGAGAATTGTAATGGGATAGGGTCATTATTTACCATATCTTTGACTGGACATGCCGGTGTTGTTAGCTCCAAACGGAAAGAAACCTATGGCCAAAAAAAAAAAAATATGTTTCAAAGTTCCAACAAAGGATCTAAAGCAAACAGCAACCTGACTGATACAGTAGTATTAATTAATAATAAATTACCTCTCCAAGAGCTTCGTCGATTACCAAATCTTTAACAAAACCACATGAAACTATATCCGTCCCAAAATCAGGATCAATGATCTGAGACAATGCCTTTAACACTTCTTTTTCTAATGATGTTTCAGAAACTCTCTCAGTTGCAGCTGCATATATATTAAGATGATGCATTTAGATAAATGAAATTTATTCAACTTGCGATTTATTTAGCTCATTATTGGCAAATATTTTTACCTTGCGGAGCTGAAGAAGAAGCTTTAGCAGCAATAGAGATGAGCTTGTTGTGAGATACGCGCCCTTTCCACAGCAGAACGTTGGGGTGGTTACTACGATCACTTACGGTGGCAATACATACGAGTCGTGGTGGTGGAGGCCTGGGAGACGAGACTAGACATGCCCCCGCCGAACGTAAATAAGAGTGAAGACGATGCACCGTTTGACTCATCGTCGTCGTCGTCTTTGTGGAAGGAAGCAGAGTGAGTGGCGCGTAGGATAAGGGAAGCCTTGTGAGTTTTTGGAAGTGTGATGACACGTGTTTGGCTGTGATGACATTAGCATCTTCGTTATAAGCGGACCCTCTTTTATCTTCAGCGCCAGAAAACCTACAGGCCCATTCTGATTTACAATTTCAGTATCTCATTTATTGGTAAATCTGCTTATTCCTACATTAAGTCTTAACATTAATAATATTATAATATCTTATATACAAATATAATGCTTCGTAATATCATTTAAGATTATTTGGAAATTATATATAATTGGGCAAATATTTATTTTTTATTTTAAACTAAGTAAATAAATAAAATAAAAAATCATTGATATCAATCAATATTATAATATCTTATATACAAATATAATGCTTTCTAATATCATTTAAGATTATTTGGAAATTATATATAATTGGGCAAATATTTATTTTTTATTTTAAACTAAGTAAATAAATAAAATAAAAAATCATTGATATCAATCAATATTATAATATCTTATATACAAATATAATGCTTTGTAATATCATTTAAGATTATTTGGAAAGTATATTAATTGGGCAAATATTTATTTTTTAAATTAACTAAAATAAATAAAATGAAAAATCATTGATCAATCAATAAAAATTTTTTAAGACTTCACTAATGAACGATATGTGAGAAAAATCACTTAATAAATTCTCGATTAATATATATAAGGATTATAATACCTTTTATATAAATATGGTGCTTTACATGATAATATAAATTCATTATATTGATTTCTATAATTGTTTTTATTGATTATTTTATATAGTTTATAAATAAAAATAATTGATCAAATATGATCATCTTTCTATGATTTTGAAAATTATTTGTAACACCTTTTAAAGATTAGTTGGCTAGTGATGTTAATTTTTTTTCTAAACTTACCTTTTATTTAAAACTAACTAAAATTATAATTAACAACCAATTAAATTATAACAACTTTCTTAAATTTTTACCTATGAACGATACATAAAATGATACATAAAACAAAATCACTTAAATATCTTTTTTTTCTAATATATAGAAGGATTAAACTGACCAACCAATCAATTTAAAATATATTTTTTAAGATTTGGTGGGGGAGGGGGGGGCGTGTATTTAATTAAGAGTTTGAGATGATTTGTATTAAAATGACAAATCCGTTGTTATTCAAATGTAGATTTAAAAAAAAAACACTTTAAAATCCGGTGTTATTGAACTTGTCATTTCATAAAACATTTTGAAATCTACTGTTTTTTTAACAAAATTTAAGTTGAAGATTTTTAAGTGCTTTAAGTCTTTTTTTAGAGTGTTTGAGAGAAGTTTCTTACTTATAAAAATAAAAATCTAAAGCCCGTGGTTTTTGATGAGATTTTAGAGTTGTTTAACAAAAATCACACTAAATTTTCAAATTCTCATCTAAAACCTCGTTAAAAATCAAATCGCTTTAAATTTCAGATTCTCAAATTTATCTATAAACAATACTAATCCAAAATCACTTAAACAATTTCCTTTTTAATATATGAAAAGATCTCTAAACATTTTTTTTTTAATTTGCATGAAAATCTCAAACAAATATTTATTTAATGTGTACTTATTTCAAAAATCCATGCTGGATAACATCAAATCCATAATCTTGATCCTTAATTAATTTAATAATTAAAGCTTTCGCACACCTATTATAAAACCCACTATGTAAATGTATGTATGTTACACCGAAAATCAAAATAATCCGAGAATTATAAACACAAAAACAAAAAGAAAAGAGAAAAGAGAAATGGAAAAGTCCTCAACGTGTTCCTCTACTTTGAAAGATACACGCGAAGCAAACAAAACATCTTTGTGGAAGATAAGGAAGGTCTTAACGGAGAAATGTGAACGTTGGATTTATTTTGATAACAACAGTGATGTTGAGAACTATATTTTGAAACCTTTGTGCAAGTCGATTAACTTACTTAAAAGAGATCCTATAAAGATCAAGATCGACGATTACGATATGGGGTACCAGGACGAGGTAATTTTCGGGTATAATCGTGAATCTGATAAATTTTATCTTGGGAAGAATATGTGGAGGGTGAAGGAGCTTGATGTTGGAGATGAAGTTGGATTCTTCTACGATCCCATTGCAAAGAATATGTGTTTCTCTGTGTTGAAACAAGCAAAACCCTGATAATCAATCAGTACTTGTTTAATTATGCTTAACTATATAATGTTGTTTAATTATGCTTAACTATATAATAGCCTTTATATTATTTTTGTTCATAATCGACCATACGTTTTGTTTCGTTAACTTTCAAGCTACAACGTTTAAAAAATAAGTTTATCTTCTCAACCATAAACTTATGTTCGGTACTTATTTTGGTCTGAGAATTTCATTATAGAAATATTTAGAATTGCAAAAATCTTGATTGAAAATTACGAAACAAAACGATTGAAATGACGCTTTCTTGGGTCACACGCTAGGTTTAGGTGCCATTGTGTATTGTCAAGACTAGAAGATACATCTCCATCGTGTTGTTGCAGGCTGGTGTGTGGAGTAAAACAAAAGGCTCATGTTCTCCAAGCAAATCCACAACACATGTAAGATTTAGTTTCTGTATTCTGTAATCCTCTGTGGGGTTATATATACAAGTCATATGAACATTTCACTCCTGCGACTGAAACTTCGTAACGCAAAACAATGAATCAAGAATAGTTCTGGAACTTCTGTTTGGATGTTGACTAATGACTACGCTCTCATTGCTCTCAGTCATTTCTTCTTGGAAAGGTTTGATAGAATCTGCAAAAAATAACAAGGTCAGAAGCTTAGCAGAGTCTTTGGCTGATCATAGACGGTTGTTATAAGCTCTTTGAAGACTGTACCTTGTCTTTGAGCATGCGGAAAGCTTCTTCTCCCATGGCTTCATCGAGTTCCTGATACATCCACAAACAGTTTTGTCAATAACAGCCAAAAAGAAGAGGATACATGTAGTGTGTAGTAGATGAGCTTTTACCTTGAGAGGGTTGGAAGAGCTATCGATTTTGGTGATGAGTTTCTGTAGGGATTCGTCCTTTAAAGCTTCTCGGATTTCACTAGAAGAAGCTGCAAGCAAGTTTCCAATATTAAAAAAAAAAGTCGCCAGTTATTCTATACGAGAGTCAGGTGGAAGAAGATTACCAATAGCCTCGAGCTGTGTCTTGTCTACAACATACTTTGCTTCCTCTGCAGTTATCTTTATGGGTCTTGCCACTGGAACTTCTTTTGTTGCAGACGCACCTACCAAAACCCCATGTAAAAGTGACTTGAAACCAAAGTTGAAACGTTTGTTGTCTGATGCTAACATCTCTAGCTACTTTACCAATAGCCTCGAGCTGTGTCTTGTCTACAACATGCTTTGCTTCCTCTGCATTTACTGGTATTGCCACAGCCATCTGAGCTTCCTTTGTTGGAGACGCATCTACAAAACCCAGGCAACGTGACTCAAACCAAAGTTCAGTGTCTGATGGTGGCATTCTTGGCTACTTTAGAGGTTTGAAAAGCCATACCACTGTTACCAACAGCCTTGGATTCTGTCTTTTCCACCACATCAGTTGTTTCCACTGGGACTTCCTTTGCTGGAGAAGTCGCTACAAAAACCAGATCATGACTCAAACCATGACTGACACTACTCAAACCAGATCACTACTCAAACCATCACAGATATGCAAAACCAAACAAACCAAGAAAGGCTACTGAATCTGAATCAAGAAACAATCAAAATGAACTAACCAGGCTTTTCGTCGGTTGAAGAAGGTTTAACACATGGAAGCTCTGCATCATTTGGTCAGATTACATAGTTAGAACACACGTCAACATAACCCCCCAAAGTGAATCAAGATTCTTCTTCTATTGGATTACAATCAACACGCTACACTCATCGATTCATCAATTACAAAGTCCAAGGCTTTAAGTCACAGTTAGAAACTAAACATCAATCAATGAAGCTAACATGAAGAAAAGAACTCGCCTTTGTGCTTCTTGAAACAACCAACGGAGCAGCTGCAGCATCACACAATAACGAATGTACGATCAACATGACGCAGCTTATAAGAAGAAGAAGAAGAAGAAGACGAAGAAAGGAGAAGGCTTACTAAGGAACAAGACAACAAGGACACTTGTACTTGGACACGACTCTCTCGCAGATTCCGCATGTTTGAGTAGCTCGAGGACTCATCTCTCTTTCTCACCGAGCTACGCGATTCACGAAGAGAGTTTGTTACCTCTTGAGAGAGCGAGAGAAAGAAAGAAACAGAGAGAGCGAGAGTGAGAAAGGCCTAATGGGCCTAGATTATCGGCCCATTATGTTTCTCTTTTTGTTTCCTTTTATTTATTTTATTGCTTGTCGTTGAGAAAGCGCCGGAGAAGAGAAGATGAAGCTGAAGCAATTAGAAGGCTTCTTGGGTGATCTTCAACAGTTCTCTAATCCCAAAGTATTGCACCAAAATGATTACTTCTTTCTAATTAAAAATCGAATCTTTTTCTATTCGTTGCTGATTCCATCGAACCAAACTCTTTGCTGCTGTTGTTTTTTTTTGTGTGTCGCAGGTGGAGTTGGAGCAGTACCCAACTGGTCCTCACATTGCTTCTCGCATGCTCTTCACTGTAAAGTCTCTCTCTTTACCTCAAAAGCTTCTTCCTTTAGCTGTTTAATTGAATTTAGTGTGGGTTGTTGAATCAGTACGTGTCTTGTTTTAGGCAGAGAATTCATATGGGGACATAACTGATAAAGTAGTTGCAGACTTTGGTTGTGGCTGTGGTACTCTTAGTGCTGCTGCTGCTCTTCTAGATGCATCGTGAGTTATATTAAAGTCTTCATCTTTACTCTCATCAAAATACTATTTATATTCATTCACCTTTCTTGCTTCAAAAACAGCTGTGTGATTGGTTTTGATGTCGACCCACAATCTCTTGAAACAGCAACACTTAATGCAGAGGAGCTTGAGGTTGGTAATATACATTCTTCTCTTTGGTTTTTTTTTGAGCAATACTCTTTGCTGTAATGTGGTTTGGTTTCAACAGGTGGAGATTGATTTTGTTCAGTGTGACGTTACAAAGTTAGAGTTAAAAGGTATAAAGACTCCTTTTGTTTTTAGAAGATGGAATGAATCTCTTTTAAGCTTAATCCATGAGGTGTTTTAGGCCAGGTTGTGGATACTGTTGTGATGAATCCTCCCTTTGGTACACGGAAGAAAGGAGCTGACATGGAGTTTCTCTCTGCGGCTATGAAGGTCGCCTCTCGAGCTGTTTACTCCTTGCATAAGACATCTACTAGAGAAGTGAGCATCTTCCTTAACTATTTACACTTTTTGAGTATATATATTTTGTTTTGTGACTATTTTTCCATTGTCACAGCACATTAAAAGGGCAGCGTTGCGTGATTTTAATGCTAAAAGTGCTGAAGTTATATGTGAGGTTGGGGGCTGTCAACATCATATGAAACTCTGATGTTGAATGTGTTTGGAGATTCTAACTTTGTATTCATGTTGTTCCCCTTGCAGCTACGTTATGACTTGCCCAAGCTCTACAAGTTCCACAAGCGAAAAGAAGTTGATATTGCGGTTGATCTCTGGCGTTTTGAGCCTAGGCAGAACTAGACCGCCATGATTATGTAATGTTTAGCTTTTGAGTTAAAACTGATTATATGTGGAAGGATTTTATGATATGAACTCACAAAACAAAGAGAACTTCTTAAAGCTATTGTAGCAGCTCAGCTCGTTATAATCCTAAGCAGTTAAGTTTAGTGATCCCAGATGATTCATACCATGTTAGTATATCAACATCAATGGCTTTGGGTTATTTCCAAATATAATTGTATTTTTAAGAACATGTCTATGTCAAAAACCAATTAAAGCATGGACTGAATATAGTTCATATACGGAAGTTCATTAACAGCTTCATGTCAAACTGCATTTTATATACTTATGTTCTACAAGCCAAAGATTTGAGTAACAATCTTTTTCGATTTGAACAAACTAATTATAATAATCGAATAACTCAAACTAAATTAAAAACAGAAGTGTCCCTTTTGATAGAACATATTCCAGAAAGTCAAAATTTTCTGTATAAAAAATTCAAAGACTATACTCACTCAGAGTAATTCTTGGGTTCACCCATAGGAGGTTCACCAACCAATAGTGTTTAAGTATTTGATATTTGATATCTTTTAAAAAAGGAAACAACATTAAATTTCCAAATAAGATTATCTTTTTAAAATAAAACAATAAAAATACATAAAAATAGTTATAAAAAATAAATAAATAAATATTTTTAAGTATTCAGCAAAATACTAAACCCTATATCATAAATCTTAAACCCTAAACCCTAAACCTTAAACTTTGGATAAACTCTAAACGTTTGAAAATCCTAAACCCTAAATCATACATTAAAAACTAAATTTTAATAACACTAAACCCTAAATCCTAATCACTAAACCCTAAACCCTTGGGTAAACCCTGAACCCTTGGATAAATCATAAACTGTAAATCAAAAATATTTAAAATTAAACTCTAGAGATTATGATTTATCCAAGGGTTCAGGGTTTACCCAAGGGTTTAGGGTTTACCCAAGGGTTTTAGGGTTTAGTGATTAGAATTTAGGGTTTAGTGTTATTAAAATTTAGTTTTTAATGTATGATTTAGGGTTTAGGATTTTCAAACGTTTAGAGTTTATCCAAAGTTTAAGGTTTAGGGTTTAGGGTTTAAGATTTATGATATAGGGTTTAGTATTTTGCTGAAGACTTAAAAATATTTATTTATTTATTTTTTGTAAATATTTTTATGTATTTTTATTGTTTTATTTTAAAAAGATAATCTTATTTGGAAATTTAATGTTGTTTCCTTTTTTAAAAGATATCAAATATCAAATACTCAAATACTATTGGTTGGTGAACCTATAGGTTCATCCTAGGGGGTGAACCCAAGAATTACTCACTCGTAAACTCTGCATTATTATTATTAATTTTTTAAACTCTGCATTATTTAGTAGATACATTAATTAATAAAAACTAATAACTACTACTCCCTCCGTTTTTTATTATAAGTCGTTTTAGAGAAACTTTTTTGTTCCAAATTATATGTCGTTTTCGGTTTTCTATGTAAAATTTATTAATAATTAATGTTGTATGACCAATAGTAATATATCTTCTATTTTTCTATTGGTTAAATTGTGGTTAGGTAAATAATTAATGATGTTTTTGTTTAGAAAATATAAGAAATTAATGGTTTTCTTAATCTACGTGCATAGCTGTAAAACGACTTATATTAAAAAACGGAGGGAGTATAATTTTGATTAGTGGCAGGGAACAGCATGGATGCCAAGTTAATTAATTAATACAAAATCAGCCAATGTATCAAATCTGTACTATTTAAAAGATTGTTTAAAACTTAATAAGTAATAATCATTCAGAAAGGAGAGAAGAGAAAGTTGGAAAGGTATTAGACTAATCAGTTTATAAATTCGTGATTAATTAATAATATTTGTATGGTTAATGGCTAATGGCTAATGGTGGAGGAAGCTTCATAGAACAGATATGAGATACTCCTTGATTTATTCGCTTAAAAGCTTATAAAAGATTCAGGGATCAACGAGTCTCATGATTTAAATATACCTTCACCCACGTGAGACGAACAATATAACTAGTCGATGGATGTCGCATTAGTCAATATGTACATTTTGTGTGAATCAATCAACAACATCGACCAGTCTGTGATAAATATGTATATGAATCATTTTTGTTATGCATCTGAAGACAGATGTTTACTGAATGTTAGCAATATAGATAGTACAAAACGAAGCTCCTTGTCATGAATGATTTCAATACGCATGGTTCGTTACTTTTTTTCGGTCTGAATGCAAATTTTATTGCAAATGGATCGTCCTTTACACACATCTGTATAATCTAACAACTTGATGTATAAAACGAAGCTCCCACATGTATATATAATTGAGTTAATGGACCGAAGAAACTTACTTTTTTCAATTCGACAGCGCAATAAAACCATCAAGGCATCAACAAATAGATGCGAATGAATAATGAATTTAAAGGGAATATATCATAAAACAATACATTATAATTCATAGACTTATATAAATGATCCCAATAATTTAGGCATAACATTAGAAAACATTAGGCATAACCTTAAAATTAAACCAACATGTCTATAAGCCCATATCCAATGATAGATCACGCAAGACAACTAGCTAGGGATGTCGTTTGAGGTCCACATTTTATTTTATGTTATACTTTGGAAGAGAGAGGAGGACCAAACTCAATTTGCATTTTTAGAACTTTTTTTATAGGATATATTACGAGATTGTAGAGAATACTACTTCAATATATTTTTTGATTGATAGATTTTTATATACTGTTTCTAAGTAAACTATGTATTTTACTTGAACTAGTAATTAGATTTTGATCTGCGCTTTCAAAGCGCAGATTTATTTTCTTTTTTTTTAATGGACAATTATTTAGTAAATGTCATATTTTCATATATTTGTGTTTTATTTTATAAAAGACTTAAACGTTTTATTTTTTATTTATCATATTTCATTTTAAATAACTATTTATGTTTAAAAAATTAAACTTTATTTATTTAATGAATTAAGTTGGTATAACTGTGATAAATTAATTTTATTATGTGGTTAGTATTTTAATAAAAAAATTTATATACTTTTAATAAAGATTTATACTTTTCAATGAAAAATTTAATTTTTTATGAATGCTTAAATTATATTAAGAAAAATAATAATAATTAAGAATAGTTGAAAAACAATTATTTAAACTTGGACTCACTGGCCCAAAATAAAAAAAAAGTGAGAATTGAATCTGATTTTTTAATCGGTCTAAATGGCCCAAGAAAGATCTGATGTGAGTTGGATCCAAAAAAAATGATCCAATATAAATGTGTTATTAATATTATTTGATTGTCCTTAATGAAATATGCAATGTTAGTAAAGAAAATGATAGGTTAAAGTAAAAAGAACAATATAATCATGCTTTAATAGTATAAATACGAATATTAAATCTGTAAAATAAACATGAATATTTTGAAGTTTGAACTATATAACTCGATTTAACCAATAATTTTGTGGATATTGTTGTATAAGGTTGCGTTCTATATAAAAGATACAATCTAAGATGAAAAAACAAGATTTATATACCGGTGTGCACCAATAATCAATCTTGACGTAGAATATAGCTTGCTTACAAATGTCTGGTCAACTTTGTGATCATTTAAAATTTTAGAAGTGGTTCGAGTTTAAATAAAATCAGTGTAATTACTAAACTATAGCTAAATCATACCATTAAATATGTATTAATCGGAAGTGAGTTTTGTAGGCAACTAGATAGAGATGATGACCTTGGAAACTGCGACATCAGCTTCCTGAATCCTGAAGCCCTTGCATGTGGCGAGATGCTCTTCTTTTGTCAAACACCTCGCTTTTTGTTTTCTTTATTGTTTCCTAAGCTTATGCACTAGTAGTTTAAAATTGAAACCTTTTTACTTCCACAAGTTAAATAAGTACGATTTGTATTATAAGAACTTAACTATAAGACCTTTAAATGTGAACACTTGACTCTTATAATATGTATATGATGGCTGATCTAAAGCAATAATTCAATTAATTTTGAACTTCTCGAAATATTTACATGGTATGATATTGGATTCTTCAATTCGTTGTGTTCCGTGCAAAGGTGCAATTAAAAGCATATACGAGCTACTGTATTATTATACGAATTACATTTAACTTTGTAAAATTGCAAGAAAAATAATCGTTCTCATTATTATTCAAACTGTTTAAGTAATGTTAAATTCCACTAAACGAATTTCATTGTAGCCAAACTCATGTAAATGACGGGAAGGCGGCGTCTATCATTAATAGAGTCTTCCCCGGTTGGTCGTATGAATGTAATTACGAATTCTCGGACTTGGGAAAGATTTGAGTTTTGTGGCACTCTTCTGTTTCGGTTTCAGTGGTTCACAAGTCTCTCCAGAGTCTTTCTTGCATTGTAAATATGCATTTTGTCTCCTCAGCTTTTGCAGTTTCTTTTGTGTACGGATCTAATTTCAAGAAAATAAGGCGCAATTTTTGGTCTGAGCTTGGTTTTCTATCTTCATCCCCTTCTCTGATGGACCTTCCTTGGACAATTATGGGTGACTTTAACCAGATTTTAGACCCTTCGGAGAACTCTCTCGCAGATCAGTTCTCTTCTTCCAGAGGCATGAGGGAGTTTCAATCTTGTACACACCTTCTCGGGCTACTGGATCTTCAATTCTGTGGAAATTCCTTTACATGGTCTAATAATCAAGGTGCGTCAGTTATCTCGAAGAAACTTGATAGGATCCTCGTCAATGATAAATGGCTTCAGTGTTTCCCCGCCTCCCTTGGTGTCTTCAGTGACCCAGGAATCTCAGACCACAGCCCTTGTTGTGTGTTCCTTGACGCCCAAAAGCCAAAACTAAAGCAGCCGTTCAAGTTCTACACTCTCTTGAATGACAATCCCGAATTCGAGCACATAATTAGAGACTGTTGGAACTCCCTACCTTTTGCTGGTACAAAGATGCTACTAGTCTCCAAGAAGTTGAAAGCTCTGAAAGGCATCATCAGGACATTCAGTAGGGACAATTATTCAGATATTGAGAAAAGGGTCTCTGAATCATTTGAAGAGCTTACAGCCTGCCAGCGAGTTTTACTATCTACACCTTCTCCGGCTGCATGCATAAAGGAGAGACAAGCTTATGCGAAATGGGCGACCTTAGCCAAAGCGGAGGAATCTTTTTTCCATCAGAGATCACATGTCTGCTGGTTGGATAAAGGTGATTCTAACACAGGGTTCTACCACAGGCAAGTCAGAGCTAGGATATCTCAAAACCAAATTTTATTCTTGAAAGATGATAGTGGCGCCATCATCAATACCAGAGAGGCGATCCTAGCTCATGCTGTTAATTTTTATGAAAATCTGCTTGGTGGTTCTTCCCTATCTTCAGCATCAACTATTGAGGATATCTCAAGTCTGGTTTCTTATCGATGCTCTCCTTCTGTTATGGATTCTTTGGCTGCTCCTTTCTCTAATCAAGACATTCGGTCTGCTTTCTTTGCCCTTCCGAAGAACAAAGCTCCAGGCCCGGATGGCTATCCCGCTGAATTTTTCACGGCTCATTGGAGAACAGTCGGTCCAGACTTGGTTGATGCGGTACAGGAATTTTTCACCTCAGGAAGGTTGCTACAGCAGTGGAATGCGACCATTCTCACGCTTATACCGAAGAAGCCAAATGCGGTCAACATATCAGATTTCAGGCCTATTTCTTGTTGCAACACGGTCTACAAAGTGATCGCCAAACTCCTAGCTAACAGACTAAAGAAGGTGCTGCCTAGTGTTATTTCCAACACTCAATCCGCTTTCATTCCTGGCAGACTCCTTGTTGAGAATGTTCTTATGGCGACTGAACTTGTTCAAGGATATAACTGGAAGAACATATCCAAAAGATCGATTCTGAAAGTTGATCTAAAGAAAGCATTTGATTCCCTCAACTGGAACTTCATTCTGTTCATCCTCACAGCCCTCAGATTTCCTGACTCCTTTGTAAACCTCATCGCTCAATGCATCACAACGACCAGATTTTCTGTCGCGGTGAATGGGGAGCTTGGGGGATACTTCAAAGGTTCCCGTGGTTTACGTCAAGGCGACCCGCTGTCCCCATATCTCTTTGTCCTTGCGATGGAGGTTCTTGGGCAAATGCTCAACAAGGACTATCGTCAAGGTCTCATTGGGTTTCATCCATCTGCCACAAACCCGGAAGTCACCCATCTCGCCTTCGCCGATGACATTATGATTTTCTTTGATGGGGAAAGTGGCTCGCTCCAGCAGATTGCGGACACGCTTGACAGATTTTCACAGTGGTCAGGTCTTACTATGAACAGAGCAAAAACTGAGCTTTTTACTGCAGGAATGAGCCAGAACGAAGCTGTTGATCTTACGAGTCTGGGCTTCTCACTAGGTTCACTCCCTGTCCGGTATTTGGGTCTCCCGTTGATGCATAGAAAACTGCGTATTTGTGACTATAGACCGCTTCTAGACCAGCTCAAAAGACGGTTCACATCTTGGTCAGCCCGTGCACTCACATACGCGGGCTGCAAGCAGCTCCTCTCCTCCGTGATATTTAGCAATATCAACTTCTGGCTTTCGAGCTTTATCTTGCCTAAAGGTTGCATCAGTGCTATTGAATCTTTGTGTTCCAGATTCTTATGGAATGGAAATATCACCAGCAAGGCGGCAGCTAAAGTTTCATGGACATCAGTTTGCTTACCAAAATCTGAAGGAGGACTTGGCCTACGAGACCTGGCCACTTGGAACAAAGCTCTTTGTCTCAAACTAGTGTGGCTCCTTCACTCTGAAAATGAGTCCTTGTGGGCTATCTGGACCAAGCATCATCGCCTCAAAGGAGCCAGCATATGGAGTTTGGATGAAGCTAAACAAGCTTCTTGGATCTGGAAAGCCATCCTTAAGCTGCGGTCCTTAGCGGAAAGGTTCCTTAGGTGTGATGTTGGTAACGGTCTTTGTGCAAGCTTCTGGTTTGATCATTGGTGTCCCCTTGGCCCTTTGATTAAAATTTTTGGACAGAACGGACCAAGACATATTGGAATCCCTCTGCATGCTAAGCTCCGTGAGTGTTGCTCTGACACAGGTTGGAACTTGAGGCCTGCGAGATCCTCTGCTGCTGAGAACCTCCAAATTCTACTCTGCTCTACTACTCTCCCCTGCACTACTGGAGAATCTGATAGATACAGTTGGGAAGTAGATGGTATCTCTCTCACTTCTTTCTCTGCGTCCCATACTTGGAACGCCATTCGCTGCAGGGGTGAACAACAAAATTGGACAGAGGCGATCTGGTTTAGTGGACACATTCCGAGCCAAGCATTTCATATGTGGGTGGCTCAGTTGAACAGACTACCAACTCGCAATAGGATATTTACTTGGGACCCGGGAACAGACACAGTCTGCCTTCTTTGTAACCAAGTGGATGAATGCAGGGACCACCTCTTCCTAAGGTGCTCCTTCAGTGAACAAGTATGGAAAATGGTTATTAAGCGCCTAGGATACTCTCCTCTGCTCTTCCATACTTGGACTGCTCTTATCGCTTGGCTCGATATAAAGGACAGAACCTGTCCCTTGACTCTTCGTCGCCTTGCAGCACACACTACAGTCACACGACTTTGGTTTGAGCGTAACAACCGCCTACACAACAACTTGCGCTCTACTCCGCAAGTTCTCTTCAAAGTGATTGACAGGACACTCAGAAATATCATCCTTGCAAGGAAAAATCGTAAGAAGTTTCGGTCCTATATGAGACTATGGCTGAAATATTTTTAGTTGTCTGCTAGCGATCATCTTCCTAGCATGAAAGCCTCTTTGTTGTTTTTTATCTTTTTTTGGCAGCAAACGGCTTAACCGCATCTCTTGCTTTGTAAATGTTACAAACAGCTTCATTTTTATGATAATTCAAATACTTATCAAAAAAAAATTTCATTGTAGCATTTTTTTAATAATGTATGTAAACTTTATAATTCATCAACAAACAAAACTCCTAACTACAACGTAGTTGAATGTCAAAGTATGCACATCCCACAAAAGAAAATGAATTGCATGTATGGAAATCTTCGGATGTTTTATTTTATATAATTGATGTAGTTGTTGAAATTTGAACAGCCAGTTGGTTTTGGTACGTTGTGCATGTGTGTTTATGTGATCAGGGATCTCCTTGTTTAATGAGTTAATTTGATCTCCATAGCTGAAGCCAATTTTATTGGATATACCTTATTATATATCTTTAACTAATTATTGGTTGAGTATATAATGAAAACATCTAAGCAGTGGATAATTATTTGTGTCAAAAGAATTATTTTTAAGGCCATGCGTCCATGTCCATATGTGATATGTCCCCTGCTCAAGTACATACTACAAGAGAAAATAATGTTTTTAAATCAATGACAGTTGCGGGAATCATGAAAACATAGAAGTTTGGGGAGAGGGGGGGGGGGTGATATCTTGCATATTTGCATTGTTTTATCCATTCATCCATTAGCATTTTCATCATATAGATTAGGATTTAGCCATGTCTAGGTTGCATTTTGCATTCATTGTCCTCATTAGGTGTTGGAGTGCCACATGGAGTTCTTGGGGACATTTGGATGCATTTGGAGCTTAAAGGACGTGAAACAGGTGATCATTGGACGAGCAGAGCATGGGAGCGAGGTTCCGCAGCGACGTCATGAGGTCGCTCCAAAGCACCTCTCAGAGCGACCTAGCTAGAGCGACCCCGTGCAGTCGCTCGCATCTCACACCCCTCTCGGAGCGACCTCCCAAAGCGACACCCCGAGGTCGCTCGCGTCTCTATGGCGAGACGACAAGAAGCGAAGCCCGGAGCGACCTCTCAGAGCGACCTACCAAGGTCGCTCCCGATCCAGAGCGACCCGTTGGAGCGACACACCAAAGTCGCTCGCGACCCCTCGCCCGGAGACACCAAAAATCGGCCCTGGAGCGACTTCCCGGAGCGACACCTGCAAGTCGCTCCGCGTTATTTTGCTGCCGAAAATCATGATTTCTTAAGGACCTTTTTGCAATTTATTTTGGACGTTTTGCACTTGGAAAAACCTATGTTTTAAACATCTTTTGTAGCCACCAGTGGCAGATTATCTTTTATCTTTGATCTATTGAGAAAGACACAAGAACTCTCTTGAGAAGTTCATCTCTTGGGTTTTGATTTGTTATGTTCTTGTGTTCTTGTTGATTTCTTATCTATTTCTCTACATGATTAATCTGAAATCCAATATGGGTTTAAGAGGAATCATGGAGATTAGTGAGTAATCACCTTTGGAATTCATGGGTTAGGGAGATTAAGGGTGATTAGGTTAGAGCTAGGATGTTTTAGTGTAGATCATTCATATTTCCTTGCTAGTAGAGTAATCATAATGCATCTTCTGAGTTGGCCACTCAGTTTTTGATCCTTAGGCATTTCTCACCCGAAAGGTGTTCGATGAAATGCCCGAGACAACTCTCCTAGGCTTTTAGTATACTTTGCCAAAGACATTTGTTGTTAAAGATGCTAAGATAGCTAATAGACTTGTTAGTAATGATTGCTTTCATATTATTCAACCAAAGACATTTGATGTTTGAGATATGTTAGCAAATGAGCATTCATCTAGACATAGAGCTTGCTTAGAATTGTGTCTAGGCTTAAGGTTGATAGTTTGATTGATCATTTGCCATCCTTAGTTCGATACTTGATCACCCAAGGTCTAATCCCTATACCCATGAGTTCTCTTTCCCTTTAGTCAAGAAAGTATCATTCTGTTATTGCTTTCTAGTTTTAGTCATAGTTTAAAACACTTCTAAATCATTGGTTGCACTTAGATTAAGTGAGTACTTGCATTCTCAGTGCTTTGATATCCTCTCAGAACTGGTTCGACAATCTTCTATACTACAACATTTGTCTTAGGAGCCTTGAAAACTCCTAACATCAAATTGGCGCCGTTGCCAAATTCTGAGTAGATTTGAACATTGAGATTTAGTCACTTGCTTGAGACTAAGTCATTTTTATTTTCTTTTGTTACTGATTCTCTTTCTTCACCTCCCTTTAATCTACAGGTGTATGAACTTGAGGAGCAGGGGTCCATCAAACCAAGTTCCAATAGCTGCAGACATCAGAGCTTTAGAGAGAGAGTGTGCTAGAAATAGAAGAGAAGAAGAGCAACAGGCTCACTTGCAGAGATTGAGTACTGATATGGGAGACATACCTCAAAACCAACAGCGAGCAGCTCGACCCATTGGCACTTACGACCGCCCCAACATTCATGGTCATAGATTGGGAATCCGAGCACCCGCTGTGGCAGCCAACAACTTTGAGATCAAATCAGGACTCCTCAACGTGATCGAGAACAACAAGTATCATGGCTTGGCTCTAGAGGATCCATTTGATCACTTGGACAGGTTCGACAGCTACTGTGGGTTGTCAAAAACCAATGGTGTGTCCGAAGATGCCTTAAAGCTCAAGCTATTCCCTTTCTCTTTGGGAGATAAGGCACGTCAGTGGGAGAAGTCTCTACCCAGTGACTCCATCACTACTTGGGATGACTGCAAGAAAGCATTCTTGGAGAAGTTCTTCTCTACTTCAAGAACTGCTAAGCTGAGAAACGAGATTTCCAGCTTTCAACAGAAGAACTTGGAAGGCTTCAGTGAAGCCTGGGAGAGATTCAAAGGCTACCAAGCTCAGTGCCCACACCATGGCTTTTCTAAGGAGAGCTTATTGAGCACATTCTACCGTGGTGCTCTTCCTAAGTACAGAGCCAGACTGGATACAGCTAGCAATGGGTTCTTCTTAGGGAGAACTGAGGAAGATGCAGAAGAGCTGGTTGACAACATGGTAAAGAGTGATGCAGTCTACAGTGGAGACCACGACAGAGGCAGTAGAACAGATGATAAGCAGACGAGGAAAGAGATCAAAGCTTTGGAAGACAAGATCGACCTACTCATTGCTGAAAAAGCAACCCAAGAGCAGCTGAAGTTTGTTGGTAACTCCAAGCAGGAAGATCCACTTGCTGTCAATGAGGTTGAGGGTTTGGAAGGTCAAGAGGAGTTGTGTTTCATCAACAACAATGGTAGCTGGTACAAAAAGGAGCCCAATTTTCAGTACAACAACTACCAACAGAAATCTTATCCCAACAACCAACAGAGTGGTTATCCGCCTATAAACAACCAGCAAAGCAGCTATCAGCCTCAGCAAAACCCCTTGTCTGGTTCCTCTGCTCCTCAAGAGAGCAGCACTGATACCTTACTGAAGCAAATCTTGGAGTCTCAGACTAGAAGTGAGAAGCAAGTTGGTTATGAGTTGAAGAACCTTCATTCCAAGATTGATGGGAGCTACAATGAGCTCAACAACAAATTCTCACACCTTGCTTCTACAGTCAGGAATTTAGAGAATCAATTTGCTTCCATGAACACTCACCAGAATCGCCAGCAAGGATCTCTACCTGGAAAGTCTGACCAAAATCCCAAGGAGGCCAAAGCTATCACCCTTAGGAGTGGTAAGCAGTTACCTCCTAGAACCCTCACCAAGGATGCTGAGAAATTAGGTGAGGGGGTTGCCATCAACATAGATGATGAAGTGGTGATTGTTGATGAGAAGATCAATGACGAGATCTTGGAGAAGATAGTGGAAGCCAAAGGTAAAGGAAAGGTTGGAGAGGAGAAGAAGACATTAAAGGATGGTGAAGTTGTTACTCCAGCAAGTGAAAGTTCTTTTGTTCCTCCTCCCTATGAACCCAAACTTCCATTCCCTGGTAGATTCAAGAAGCAGCTGCTAGAGAAATACAAAGCTCTGTTTGAGAAGCAAATGAGTGAAGCTCAGGTTGCAATGCCCATCATCGATGCTTTCATGTTGATTCCTCAATACAACAATTTCCTGAAAGATGTTGTAGCTGCAAAGAAGAAGGAGATGGAAAGCATGATGAATCTTACCCATGAGTGCAATGCCATCATCCAGAGGCTTGATGTTCCAGAGAAATTAGAGGATCCAGGAAGCTTCACACTACCTTGTGCTCTTGGACCTATGGTATTTGAGAAAAGTCTCTGCGATTTGGGAGCTAGTGTCAGCTTGATGCCTTTGTCTGTTGCAAAGAAGCTTGGATTCACTCAGTACAAGAAGTGTAGACTCTCTCTGGTGTTAGCTGATCGTTCAGTGAAGTACCCTGTGGGCATCTTAGAGGACCTCCCTGTGAAGATTGGAAGGTATGAGATACCTACAGATTTTGTGGTGCTTGAGATGGGTGAGGAGGCTCAAGATCCATTGATTCTAGGAAGGCCATTCTTAGCTACAGCAGGAGCTATTGTTAATGTGAAGGAGGGCACGATTGATCTCCATTTGGGTAAAGAGAACATCCTCCACTTTGACATCAAGAGGAAAATGAGGAAACCAACTGTGTTCGGGCAAGTCTTCTACATTGAAGAGATGGACACCCCTGCTGATGAGCACCTTGAAGAGTTACCACCTGAGGACGACGAGGAGGGAGCATCTCCCTCTACTCATTCCCTATAGAAGGTAACCCACCACACTCCCTTGTATATACCATTTTATTTTTGCATATTAGTCTTCTTTTCGGTATCTCTCTCTAATTGACGACACAGAGACTGTGTAACTCAAGTTTGGGGGAGGTACCAAGTATTTGATCATGTTTGCTTTGATGTTGTTTCATTGAGTCATGCATTGCATACCTATTTGTATAAAAAAAAAAAAAAAAACCAATCATTTAGTTTGCATCATTTGCACCATTAGGAGAGTCTAGAGCATATAGGTTGCATTCACTTGCATTGGGAGCAATGATTTTAAATGCCTTGTAAAGAACACTACGTTGCACCATTGAGTAGCCATGCACCTCTCGAAAAGACTTGTATGTTTCGAGCCTTGAAAACTCTTCTTGAAACTTGTTGATTGCTGAAACTCAGTCTTTGAAGCCAACTACAACCTTATTAGAAATGAATGAACTTAATGCTTCTTGCTTAGGGTCCCTTGTGTACTGAGTCATGGCTATACACACTGGAGTTGTCACATCTTTTATGCCAATCTTTTTGATAAACTCTAGTGGTAGACCACTCCCAAAACCTTTCCTTCCTTTTAAGCTTTCATTGTTTGATGAGTGAGGCCTTCTTCGGAAAGTCTTACATGCGCATAATGTTGAGAGTATCGGGAACGACAATGCTTGATCTTCATTTTTGCTAGATTGGACACTCTTTTGTCTAGCTATAGGTGGGAGGGTGAGTGTTGTGATCATGATTTGGGAGAAATGAAAAATAAAAAGGATAGACTCTTTGTGCTTAAGTGAATTGATTTTCTGGGATAAGTATAGAAGCCTCTAGCTCAAGTTTTGAAAAGTCTTGGCCCCCAGCCTAAAAAAAAAAAAAGGGAAAAAGAAAAACGAAAAAAAAAAGAGAAAAGAAAAAAAAAAAGAAAAAAAAAAGAAAAAGGGGACTAGCAAAGTTGTTAGGAGCTAAGAAATGTTTTGAGGTTGTAGAAAAATCCCTTGTAGATTTCAAAAAGAAAGAGTTAAAGTTCTTAAGATCTTTTGGTGAGAGATGTGAGTTGGGTTTGACATTTGGGAATGATTGTGTAATGGTATGTTTGGGAAAAGGGTAGAACAATGGAGATCGAGCATTGTATGCATGAGTTGGTCCCTTTCTTAGATATATTATGTGCAATGTCAAGGCTACTTGTTTTGAGAGTAAATCACCTTAAAGATCGTATGTTTTGAACCTCTTGAACCACTTGAATAAAAGCCTTCCCTTACCCAACCAAGTGACTTGGACCAACGGACCATTTGCAAGAATTCACCTGATGTTTTGTGCTTAATGAATGTGAGAGTTGGTTGATTTGAATGTGTGGATGCTTGATGATGAGTGTAGGGACAAAAGGATTTGAGATAGGCCTAGAGAAGCTAGAGTGTAATAAGAGAGTGTGCTAGTTGTGTTTCTTTTGGCTATGTGCTCCCTCCTTCAACCTCTCTCCCTATGAGTTCTAGAAAGTTCACTTGTGGACAAGTAAAAGAACAAGTTTGGGGGAGTTGATATCTTGCATATTTGCATTGTTTTATCCATTCATCCATTAGCATTTTCATCATATAGATTAGGATTTAGCCATGTCTAGGTTGCATTTTGCATTCATTGTCCTCATTAGGTGTTGGAGTGCCACATGGAGTTCTTGGGGACATTTGGATGCATTTGGAGCTTAAAGGACGTGAAACAGGTGATCATTGGACGAGCAGAGCATGGGAGCGAGGTTCCGCAGCGACGTCATGAGGTCGCTCCAAAGCACCTCTCAGAGCGACCTAGCTAGAGCGACCCCGTGCAGTCGCTCGCATCTCACACCCCTCTCGGAGCGACCTCCCAAAGCGACACCCCGAGGTCGCTCGCGTCTCTATGGCGAGACGACAAGAAGCGAAGCCCGGAGCGACCTCTCAGAGCGACCTACCAAGGTCGCTCCCGATCCAGAGCGACCCGTTGGAGCGACACACCAAAGTCGCTCGCGACCCCTCGCCCGGAGACACCAAAAATCGGCCCTGGAGCGACTTCCCGGAGCGACACCTGCAAGTCGCTCCGCGTTATTTTGCTGCCGAAAATCATGATTTCTTAAGGACCTTTTTGCAATTTATTTTGGACGTTTTGCACTTGGAAAAACCTATGTTTTAAACATCTTTTGTAGCCACCAGTGGCAGATTATCTTTTATCTTTGATCTATTGAGAAAGACACAAGAACTCTCTTGAGAAGTTCATCTCTTGGGTTTTGATTTGTTATGTTCTTGTGTTCTTGTTGATTTCTTATCTATTTCTCTACATGATTAATCTGAAATCCAATATGGGTTTAAGAGGAATCATGGAGATTAGTGAGTAATCACCTTTGGAATTCATGGGTTAGGGAGATTAAGGGTGATTAGGTTAGAGCTAGGATGTTTTAGTGTAGATCACTCATATTTCCTTGCTAGTAGAGTAATCATAATGCATCTTCTGAGTTGGCCACTCAGTTTTTGATCCTTAGGCATTTCTCACCCGAAAGGTGTTCGATGAAATGCCCGAGACAACTCTCCTAGGCTTTTAGTATACTTTGCCAAAGACATTTGTTGTTAAAGATGCTAAGATAGCTAATAGACTTGTTAGTAATGATTGCTTTCATATTATTCAACCAAAGACATTTGATGTTTGAGATATGTTAGCAAATGAGCATTCATCTAGACATAGAGCTTGCTTAGAATTGTGTCTAGGCTTAAGGTTGATAGTTTGATTGATCATTTGCCATCCTTAGTTCGATACTTGATCACCCAAGGTCTAATCCCTATACCCATGAGTTCTCTTTCCCTTTAGTCAAGAAAGTATCATTCTGTTATTGCTTTCTAGTTTTAGTCATAGTTTAAAACACTTCTAAATCATTGGTTGCACTTAGATTAAGTGAGTACTTGCATTCTCAGTGCTTTGATATCCCTCAGAACTGGTTCGACAATCTTCTATACTACAACATTTGTCTTAGGAGCCTTGAAAACTCCTAACATCAGGGGGGTGGGTTATTAACAGTTTGAAAATAGTTTTTTCTTGTTAGATTATTTTCTTACTTCAAAATTGGCAGTGACATCTTGTTGCACCCTGAATTTTACTTCAAAAACAGCTGTGATGAAAGTGATTACAAAAACGCTGCTTTCCAACCCACTATATAATATTTTGCAAATAAAGGTCACATTAAGTCAATAGTTTATGAAAAATGAAGAATCGTTTTAGTGGTATTATCCAAGAAAAGAAAGACTATTTTGGGTGAAACATAATTAAGATGAAGATATAATAGTAATCTGCATGCTCTATAATTCTGCTTAAAATATACTCTTCATATTAATTTAATCATTATTCATGCTATTTATGATTAATTATACTATTCAAACTTTAGCTTAGTTCTTAATTGTTTGTTACTTCTCTTTTGTTTGATTCGTTTTTGTTGTTTGACGTTTGCTTGCTTTGCATGTTAGTACTTGTTAAGTTTGAGTCTCTGATTACCTTGTTTAATTGTCAACTTTCATCTTAAAGAAAAAAAGACTACCAACAACAACAAAAATTGCCTTTAATTTAATCCAATTATAGCCTCAGTTTTATCATATATAAATAAAAAACTTAAACTTGATTACATCAAATTTTACTTATCAAAACATCTAACCAAAATTAAAATAATATAATTTAGATAAAATGTAAATTAAGGACTGTTCTGTAAAATGAAACTTTATGTTTGATTAGTTGTCAAAGTAATGAAGAGGATCAATAAGATTTGATTCCGATCGGATTCATATTTTATAAAAAAATAATATGACAATATTTAAAAAAAAAACAGAAAGAAAAGGATAGAGAGTGTAATATAGTGTAGCAGGATAATGCATGTGGACAAAATCTACGGTAGATATTATTTCATAGTTTTTAAACTAGTCATGGTGTATACATTCTCTCCACTATGCTATGGTTTATGGTATTATGTTATC